>NC_041381.1:55344560-55374213 GCF_002162155.2 Triticum dicoccoides | reverse complement strand
CCGCAACAATCACTGTTCATCCAATCGATCGGCTTCAGTTAGTAGCAGTAGCGAAGGAATCGCTCCATCGGGTTCAGTTAACAACCATCGATCGATCGCTCGGGTTCAGTAACGCGTAGCCTGCAGTGCAATCGCTCGGGTTCAGTTAGAGCCCAACGCCTCGCTCGGCTTCAGTTAGAGCTAACGCCTCGCACACACACGCGTGCGTACGAGAGAAACGTGCATCGCTCCGCCCCCTACCTCCCACCATAACCGGTAACTCCCCGAAATTTTCCTCCCCCTTGCTTCTACCATGGTTTTTTCCGTCATGGATGTCCCAAAGAATGTCATGCAGCTGCGTCTCTGGCCCGCCCAGGACGAAAAGCCCATTTTCTGTCATGATTTTTTGTTATAGAAGTAGGAGCCCACCACATCTATGATGATACCGGGTTTTGTCACAATTATCGTCATAGAAGTGTCATATGTATGACAGAAAAAAAATTCGTTCGGCCCAAAATGTCACAGATGTGTCTTTTTTTGTAGTGAAATGCCCTAGATCTTCATGAGCAAGCAAGTTGGATGCACACCCACTTAGTTTGAGCTTTCATACACTTATAGCTCTAGTGCATCCGTTGCATGGCAATCCCTACTCCTCGCGTTGACATCAATTGATGGGCATCTCCATAGCCCGTTGATTAGCCGCGTCGATGTGAGACTTTCTCCTTTTTTGTCTTCTCCATATAAACCTCCACTATTATATTCTATTCCACCTATAGTGCTATATCCATGGCTTGCTCTCATGTATTGTGTGAGGGTTGAAAAAGCTGAAGCGCGTTAAAAAGTATGAACCAATTGCTCGGCTCGTCATTGGGGTTGTGCATGATGGGAGCATTTTGTGTGATGAAAATGAAGCATGGCCAAACTGTATGATTTTGTAGGGATAAGCTTGCTTTGGCCTTGTTGTTTTGAAAAGACATGATTGCTTTATTGGTACGCTCGAAGTATTATTGTTTTTTATGTCAAATGATAGACTATTGCTTTGAATCACTCGTGTCTTAATATTCATGCAATGATTAGACATATGATCAAGATTATGCTAGGTAGCATTCCACATCAAAAATTATCTTTTTTATTATTTACCTACTCGAGGACGAGCAGGAATTAAGCTTGGGGATGCTAATACGTCTCCGTCGTATCTATAATTCCATGCCAATATTCTTCAACTTTCATAAACTTTTGGCAACTTTTTATATTATTTTTGGGACTAACATATTGATCCAGTGCCCAGTACCAGTTCCTGTCTGTTGCATGTTTATGTTTCGCAGAAAACCAATATTAAATGGAATCCAAACAGGATAAAAAAGGACGGAGAATTATTTTGGAATATTTGGGATTTTCTGGAGGAAGAATCAATGCGAAACAGTGTCCGAGGTGGCCACGAGACAGGGGGGCGCGCCCTCCCCCCCCTGGGCGCGCCCTAGACTCTCGTGGGCCATCAGTAAGGCGGTTGACGCTCTTCTTTTTCCGCAAGAAAGCTAATTTTACAAGAAAAATCTGGGCGAAAGATTCACCCCAATCGGAGTTACGGATCTCCGGATATAAAGGAAACGGTGAAGGGCAGAAACAGGGAACGCAGAAACAGAGAGATAGATCCAATCTCGGAGGGGCTCTCGCCCCTCCCAAGCCATGGGAGCCAAGGACCAGAGGGGAAACCCTTCTCCCATCTAGGGTGGAGGTCAAGGAAGAAGAATAAGAAGGGGCCCTCTCTCCCCCTTGCTTCCGGTGGCGCGGGAGTGCTGCCGGGGGCCATCATCATCACTGCAATCTTCACCAACACCGCCGACATCTTCACCAACATCTCCATCACCTTCCCCCTTCTATATCCAGTGGTTCACTCTCCCGCAACCCGCTGTACCCTCTACTTGAACATGGTGCTTTATGCTTCATATTATTTTCCAATGATGTGTTTCCATCCTATGATGTCTGAGTAGATTTTCGTTGTCCTATTGGTGGTTGATGAATTGCTATGATTGGTTTGAGTTGCATGTTTTATTATTTGTGTTGTCCTATTGTGCCCTCCGTGTCGCGCAAGCGTGAGGGATTCCCACTGTAGGGTGTTGCAATGTGTTCGTGATTCTCTTATAGTGGGTCGCGAGAGTGACTGAAACACAAACCCGAGTAAGTAGATTGTTGCGTATGGGATAAAAGGGGACTTGATGCTCTAATGTTATGGTTGGGTTTTACCTTAATGAATATTTAGTAGTTGCGGATGCTTGCTAGAGTTCCAATCATAAGTGCATATGATCCAAGAATAGAAAGTATGTTAGCTTATGCCTCTCCCTCAAATAGAATTGCAATAGTGATTACCGGTCTAGTAACATAGTCAATTGCTTAGGGACAATTTCACAACTCCTACCACCACTTTTCCATACTCGCTATATTTACTTTATTGTATCTTTATCTAAAAAGCCCCTACTTTTTATTTACATGTTCTTTATTATCTTGCAAACCTTTCCAACAACACCTACAAAGTACTTCTAGTTTCATACTTGTTCTAGGTAAAGAGAACGTCAAGCGTGCGTAGAGTTGTATCGGTGGTCGAGAGAACTTGAGGAATATTTATTCTACCTTTAGCTCCTCGTTGGGTTCGACACTCTTAGTTATCGAAAACTGTTGCGATCCCCTACACTTGTGGGTTATCAGTGCCCCCTGCCCCGTATATAAAGGAGCAAGGGAGGAGGAGGCCGGCCCTAGGAGGGGCGCGCCAAGGGAGTAGGATTCTACTCCTAGTAGGAGTAGGTTTCCTCCTTTCCTAGTCCATCTAGGAGAAGAGGGGAAAGGAGGGGAGGGGAGAAGGAAGTGAGAGGGGGGCCGCGCCCCAAACCCCTTGTCCAATTTCGAATGGGCTTGGGAGGGGGGCGCGCCACCTCCTGGCTGCTGCCTCTGCTTCCCACTAAGGCCCATGAAGGCCCAATACTCTTCTGCGTATTCCCGTAACTCCCCGGTACTCCAAAAAATACCCGAATCACTCGGAACCTTTCCGATGTCCGAATATAGTCATCCAATATATCGATCTTTATGTCTCGACCATTTCGAGGCTCCTCGTCATGTCCCTGATCTCATATGGGTCTCCGAATTACCTTCTGTACATAAAAACACATAACTCATAATATAACTATCATCGAACTTTAAGCGTGCGGACCCTACGGGTTCGAGAACTATGTAGACATGACCAAGACATGTCTCCGGTCAATAACCAATAGCGGAACTTGTATGCTCATATTGGCTCCCACATATTCTACGAAGATCTTTATCGGTCAAACCGCATAACAACATACGTTGTTCCCTTTGTCCTCGGTATGTTACTTGCCCGAGATTCGATCGTCGGTATCTCAATACATAGTTCAATCTCGTTACCGGTAAGTCTCTTTACTTGTTCCGTAATACATCATCATGTAACTAACTCAATAGTTACAATGCTTGCAAGGCTTATAGTGATGTGCATTACCGAGTGGGCCCAGAGATACCTCTCCGACAATCGGAGTGACAAATCCTAATCTCGAAATATGCCAACCCAACAAGTACCTTCGGAGACACCTGTAGAGCACCTTTATAATCACCCAGTTACGTTGTGACGTTTGGTAGCACACAATGTGTTCCTCCGGTAAACGGGACTTGCATAATCTCATAGTTATAGGAACATGTATAAGTCATGAAGAAAGCACTAGCAACATACTAAACGATCAAGTGCTAAGCTAACGGAATGGGTCAAGTCAATCACATCATTCTCTGATGTGATCATGTTAATCAAATGACAACTCTTTGTCTATGGCTAGGAAACATAACCATCTTTGATTAACGAGCTAGTCAAGTAGAGGCATACTAGTGACACTCTGTTTGTCTATGTATTGACACATGTATCATGTTTCTGGTTAATACAATTCTAGCATGAATAATAAACATTTATCATGAAATAAGGAAATAAATAATAACTTTATTATTGCCTCTAGGGCATATTTCCTTTACTCTCCCACTTGCACTAGAGTCAATAATCTAGTTCACATCATCATGTGATTTAACACCAATAGTTCACATCTATATGTGTTTAACACCCATAGTTCACATCGTCATGTGACCAAGACCCAAAGGGTTTACTAGAGTCAATAATCTAGTTCACGTCACTATGTGATTAACACCCAAAGAGTACTAAGGTGTGATCATGTTTTGCTTGTGAGAGATGTTTAGTCAATGGGTCTGTCACATTCAGAGTCGTATGTATTCTGCAAATCTCCTATGTCTTCAATGCTCTGCACGGAGCTACTTTAGCTAATTGCTCCCACTTTCAATATGTATCCAGATTGAGACTTAGAGTAGTCTGGATTAGTGTCAAAACTTGCATCACGTAACCCTTTACGACGAACCTTTTTGTCACCTCCATAATCGAGAAACATATCCTTATTCCACTAAGGATAATTTTGACCAATGTCCAGTGATCTACTCCTAGATCACTATTGTACTCCCTTGCCAAACTCAGGGCGGGGTATACAATAGGTCTGGTCCATAGCATGGCATACTTTATAGAACCTATCACCGAGGCATAGGGAATGACTTTCATTCTCTTTCTATTTTCTGCCGTGGTCGGGATTTGAGTCTTACTCAATTTCACACCTTTGTAACATAGGCAAGAACTCTTTCTTTGACTGTTCCATTTTGAACTACTTCAAAATATTGTCAAGGTATGTACTCATTGAAAATCTTATCAAGCGGCTTGATCTATCTCAATAGATCTTGATGCTCAGTATGTAAGTAGCTTTACTGAGGTCTTTCTTTTTAAAGAACTCCTTTCAAACACTCCTTTATGCTTTCCAGAAAAATTCAACATCATTTCTAATCAACAATATGTCACTCACATATACTTATCAGAAAGGTTGTCGTGCTCCCACTCACTTTATTGTAAATACAGTCTTCACCGCAAGTCCGTACAAAACCATATGCTTTGATCAACTTATCAAAACATATATTCCAACTCCGAGATGCTTGCACCAATCCATAGATGGATCACTGGAGCTTGCACATTTTGTTAGCACCTTTAGGATCGACAAAACCTTCTGGTTGCATCATATACAACTCTTCTTTAAGAAATCCATTAAGGAATGTAGTTTTGACATCCATTTGCCAGATTTCATAAAATGTGGCAATTTGCTAACATGATTCGAACAGACTTTAAGCATCGATACGAGTGAGAAAAAACTCATCGTAGTCAACATCTTGAACTTTGTCAAAAAACTTTTGCGACAAGTCTAGCTTTGTAGATAGTAACACTACTACCAGCGTCTGTCTTCCTCTTGAAAATCCATTTATTTTCTATGGCTTGCCAATCATCGGGCAAGTCAACCAAAGTCCACACTTTGTTCTCATACATGGATCCCATCTCAGATTTCATGGCCTCAAGCCATTTCGCGGAATCTGGGCTCATCATCGCTTCCTCATAGTTTGTAGGTTCATCATGGTCTAGTAACATGACTTCCAGAACAGGATTACCGTACCACTCTGGTGCGGACTGTACTTTGGAAGACCTACGAAGTTCTGTAGTAACTTAATCTGAAGTTTCATGATCATCATCATTAGCTTCCTCACTAATTGGTGTAGGAATCACTGGAACTGATTTCTGTGATGAACTACTTTCCAATTCAGGAGAAGGTACAATTACCTTATCAAGCTCTACTTTCCTCCCACTCACTTCTTTCGAGAGGAACTCCTTCTCTAGAAAGGATCCATCTTAGCAACGAATATCTTGCCTTTGAATCTGTGATAGAAGGTGTACCCAACAGTTTCCTTTGGGTATTCTATGAAGATGCACTTCTCCGATTTGGGTTCGAGCTTATCAGGTTGAAACTTTTTCACATAACCATCGCAGCCCCAAACTTTAAGAAACAATAACTTTGGTTTCTTGCCAAACCACAATTCATAAGGCGTCGTCTCAACGGATTATGATGGTGCCCTATTTAAAGTGAATGCAGTTGTCTCTAATGTATAACCCCAAAACGATAGTGGTAAATCGATAAGGTACATCATAGATCACACCATATCCAATAAAGTGTGATTACGATGTTCGGACACACCATTACGATGTGGTGTTCCATGTGGCGTGAGCTGTGAAACTATTCCACATTGTTTTAAATGAAGGCCAAACTCGTAAATCAAATATTCTCCTCTACGATCAGATTGTAGAAACTTTATTTTCTTGTTATGATGATTCTCCACTTCACTCTGAAATTCTTTGAACTTTTCAAATGTTTCAGACTTGTGCTTCACTAAGTAGATATACTCATATCTGCTCAAATCATCTGTGAAGGTCAGAAAATAACGATACCCGCCACGAGCATCAACACTCATTGGACCGTATACATCGGTATGTATTATTTCCAACAAGTTAGTAGCTCGTTCCATTGTTCCGGAGAACGGAGTTTTAGTCATCTTGCCAAAAAGGCACGGTTCGCAAGCATCAAATGATTCATAACCAAGTGATTACAAAAGTCCATATTTATGGAGTTTCTTCATGCGCTTTACACCGATATGACCCAAACGGCAGTGCCACAAATAAGTTGCACTATCATTATCAACTTTGCATCTTTTGGCATCAATATTATGAATATGTGTATCACTACGATCGAGATCCAACAAACTATTTTCATTGGGTGTATGACCATCGAAGGTTTTATTCATGTAAACAAAACAACAATTATTCTCTGATTTTAAATGAATAACCGTATTGCAATAAACATGATCAAATCATATTCATGCTCGACGCAAACGCCAAATAACATTTATTTAGGTTTAATACTAATCCTGAAAGTATAGGGAGTGTGCGATGATGATCATATCAATCTTGGAACTACTTCCAACACACATCGTCACTTTACCCTCAACTAGTCTCTGTTTATTCTGTAACTCCTGTTTCGAGTTACTAATCTTAGCAACCGAACAAGTATCAAATACTCAGGGGCTACTATAAACATTAGTACACATCAATAACCTGTATATCAAATATACCCTTGTTCACTTTGCCATCCTTCTTATCCACCAAATATTCAGGGCATTTCCGTTTCCAGTGACCATTTCCTTTGCAGTGTAAACACTCAGTTTCAGGCTTTGGTCCAGCTTTGGGCTTCTTCGCGGGAGTGACAACTTGCTTGTCATTCTACTTGAAGTTCCCTTTCTTTCCCTTTGCCCTTTTCTTGAAACTAGTGGTCTTGTCAATCATCAACACTTGATGCTCTTTCTTGATTTCTACCTTCGTTGATATCAACATCGTGAAGAGCTCAGGAATCATTTTCGTCATCCTTTGCATAATATAGTTCATCACGAAGTTCTACTAACTTGGTGATGGTGACTAGAGAACTCTGTCAATCACTATCTTATCTGGAAGATTAACTCCCGCTTGATTCAAGCGATTGTAGTACCCAGACAATCTGAGCACATGCTCACTAGTTGAGCAATTCTCCTCCATCTTTTAGCTATAGAACTTGTTGGAGACTTCATATCTCGCAACTCGGATATTTGCTTGAAATATTAATTCAACTCCTCAAACATCTCAAATGGCCCATGACGTTCAAAACGTCTTTGAAGTCCCGATTCTAAGTCATTAAGCATGGTGCACTAAATTATCAAGTAGTCATCATATTAAGCTAGCCAAAGGTTCATAACATCTGCATCTGCTCTTGCAATAGGTCCGTCACCTAGCGGTGCATCATGGACATAATTATTCTGTGCAACAATGAGGACAATCCTCAGATCATGGATCCAATCCACATCATTGCTACTAACATCTTTCAACACAGTTTTCTCTAGGAACATATCAAAATAAACATATGAAAGCAACAACGCGAGCTATTGATCTACAACATAATTTGCAAAATACTACCAGGACGAAGTTCATGATAAATTTAAGTTCAATTGATCATATTACTTAAGAACTCCCACTTAGATAGACATCTCTCTAATCATCTAAGTGATCACGTGATCCAAATCAACTAAACCATAACCGATCATCACGTGAAATGGAGTAGTTTTCAATGGTGAACATCACTATGTTGATCATATCTACTATATGATTCACGCTCGACCTTTCGGTCTCAGTGTTCCGATGCCATATCTGCATATGCTAGGCTCGTTAAGTTTAACCTGAGTATTCTGCGTGTGCAAAACTGGCTTGCACCTGTTGTAGATGGACGTACAGCTTATCACACCCGATCATCACGTGGTGTCTGGGCACGACGAACTTTGGCAACGGTGCATACTCAGCGAGAACACTCTTATCTTGAAATTTAGTGATATATCATCTTATAATGCTACTGTCAATCAAAGCAAGATAAGATGCATAAAAGATAAACATCACATGCAATCAATATAAGTGATATGATATGGCCATCATCATCTTGTGCTTGTGATCTCCATCTCCGAAGTACCGTCATGATTTCTATCGTCACCGGCATGACACCATGATCTCCATCATCTTGATCTATATCAATGTGTCGTCACATGGTCGTCTCACCAACTATTGCTCTTGCAACTATTGCTATCGCATAGTGATAAAGTAAAGCAATTATTTGGCTCTTGCATCTTATGCAATAAAGAGACATCCATAAGGCTTTTGCCAGTTGCCGATAACTTCAACAAAACATGATCATCTCATACAACAATTTATATCTCATCACGTCTTGACCATATCACATCACAACATGCCCTGCAAAAACAAGTTAGACGTCCTCTACTTTGTTGTTGCAAGTTTTACGTGGCTGCTACGGGCTGAGCAAGAACCGTTCTTACCTACGCATCAAAACCACAATGATATTTCGTCAAGTTAGTGTTGTTTTAACCTTCGCAAGGAACGGGCGTAGCCACACTCAGTTCAACTAAAGTTGGAGAAACTGACACCCTCCAGCCACCTGTGTGCAAAGCATGTTGGTAGAACCAGTCTCGCGTAAGCGTACGCGTAATGTCAGTCCGGGCCGCTTCATCCAACAATACCGCCGAACCAAAGTGTGACATGCTGGTAAGCAGTATGACTTGCATCGCCCATAACTCACTTGTCTTCTACTCGTGCATATAACATCAACGCATAAAACCTGCGCTCGGATGCCACTGTTGGGAACGTAGTAATTTCAAAAAAAATCCTACGCACACGCAAGATCATGGTGATGCATAGCAACGAGAGGGGAGAGTGTGTCCACGTACCCTCATAGACCGAAAGCGGAAGTGTTAGCACAACACGGTTGATGTAGCCGTACTTCTTCACGGCCCGACCGATCAAGCACGGAAGCACGGCACCTTCGAGTTCTTGCACACGTTCAGCTCGATGACGTCCCTCGAACTCCGATCCAGCCGAATGTCGTGGGAGAGTTCCGTCAGCACGACGGTGTGGTGACGATGATAATGTTTTACCATCGCAGGGCTTCGCCTAAGCACCACAACAATATTATCGAGGAGGACTATGGTGGAGGGGGGCACCGCACACGGCTAAGAAATCAATGATCAATTGTTGTGTCTATGGGGTGCCCCCTGCCCCCGTATATAAAGGAGCAAGGGAGGAGGATGCCGGACCTAGGAGGGGCGTGCCAAGGGAGTAGGATTCCTACTCCTAGTAGGAGTAGGGTTCCTCCTTTCCTAGTCCAACTAGGAGAAGAGGGGAAATGAGGGGAGGGGAGAAGGAAGTGAGAGGGGGGCCGCGCCCCAAACCCCTTGTCCAATTCGGACTGGGCTTGGGAGGGGCGCGCGCCACCTCCTGGCTGCTGCCTCTCCTTCCCACTAAGGCCCATCAAGGCCCAATACTCTTCCCCGTATTCCCGTAACTCCCCGGTACTCCGAAAAATACTCGAATCACTCGGAACCTTTCCGATGTCCGAATATAGTCGTCCAATATATCGATCTTTACATCTCGACCATTTTGAGACTCCTCATCATGTCCCCGATCTCATCCGGGACTCCGAACTACCTTCGGTACATCAAAACACATAACTCATAATATAACCGTCATCGAACTTTAAGTGTGCGGACCCTACGGGTTCGAGAACTATGTAGACATGACCGAGACACGTCTCCGGTCAATAACCAATAGCGGAACCTGTATGCTCATATTGGCTCCCACATATTCTACGAAGATCTTTATCGGTCAAACCGCATAACAACATACGTTGTTCCCTTTGTCATCGGTATGTTACTTGCCCGAGATTCAATCGTCGATATCCCAATACGTAGTTAAATCTCGTTATCGGTAAGTCTCTTTACTTGTTCCGTAATACATCATCCTGTAACTAACTCATTAGTTACAATGCTTGCAAGGCTTATAGTGATGTGCATTACCGAGTGGGCCCAGAGATACCTCTCCGACAATCGAAGTGACAAATCCTAATCTCGAAATACGCCAACCCAACAAGTACCTTCGGAGACACCTGTAGAGCACCTTTATAATCATCCAGTTACATTGTGACGTTTGGTAGCACACAAAGTGTTCCTCCGATAAACGGAAGTTGCATAATCTCATAGTTATAGGAACATGTATAAGTCATGAAGAAAGCAATAGCAACATACTAAATGATCAAGTGCTAAGCTAACGGAATGGGTCAACTCAATCAAATCATTCTCCTAATGATGTGATCCCGTTAATCAAATGACAACTCTTTGTCTATGGCTTGGAAACATAACCATCTTTGATTAATGAGTTAGTCAAGTAGAGGCATACTAGTGACACTCTGTTCGTCTATGTATTCACACATGTATCATGTTTCCGG
Source organism: Triticum dicoccoides (assembly GCF_002162155.2). Classification (NCBI taxonomy): domain Eukaryota; kingdom Viridiplantae; phylum Streptophyta; class Magnoliopsida; order Poales; family Poaceae; genus Triticum; species Triticum dicoccoides. Next base: position 55,363,444 of record NC_041381.1, on the reverse strand, counting down.
TTAATACAATTCTAGCATGAATAATAAACATTTATCATGATATAAGGAAATAAATAATAACTTTATTATTGCCTCTAGGGCATATTTCCTTCAGCCAACGCCTCGCACACACGCGCGTACGTGTATGAGAGAAACGCGCATCGCTCGGCCCCCGACCTCCCACCGTAACCGGGAACTCGCCAAAATTTTCCTCGCCCTCGCTTCTACAATGGTTTTTTCCGTTATGGATGGCCCAAAGAATGTCATGCAGCTGCGTCTCCGACCCGCCCTAGATGAAAAGCCCATTTTCTGTCATGATTTTTTGTCATAGAAGTAGGAGCCCACCACATCTATGATCATACCGGGTTTGGTCACAATTATCGCCATAGAAGTGTCATAAGTATGACAGAAAAAAATTCGTTCGGCCCAAAATGTCATGAATGTGTCTTTTTTTGTAGTGTTACATTGATGAATTGGAGCTAGTTCTGTGTCACCCTATGTTATAACTATTACACGAGGAATCGCATCCGACATAATTATCCATTACTGATCCAATGCATGTGAGCTTTTCACATATTGCTCTTTGCTTAGTTACTTTACCGTTGCCACTGTTACGGTTACTACAAAACTGCTACTGTTACTTTTGTTACCGTTACCGTTACTTCCATACTACTTTGCTACTAAATACTTTGCTGCAGATATTAAGTTATCCAGGTCTGGTTGAATTGACAACTCAACTGCTAATACTTGAGAATATTCTTTGGCTCCCATTGTGTCGAATCAATAAATTTGGGTTGAATACTCTACCCTCGAGAACTGTTGCGATCCCCTATACTTGTGGGTTGTCAAGACTATTTTCTGGCGCCGTTGCCGGGGAGCATAGCTCTATTCTTTGAGTCACTTGGGATTTATATCTGCTGGTCACTATAAGGAACTTAAAAGACGAAAGAACTAAGATTTATCCCTTAACTACGAGGGGAGGTAAGGAACTGCCATCTAGCTCTGCACTTGATTCTCCTTCTATTATTAGTAAGATTGCAACACCTAAACCTGCTATTGCTATTAATTCTGGTATGTCGCATGTTATTGATGGTGTCACTTCTGCTATGCATGATGCTTATGATGATACTACTTCTATGCTTGATACTACTATTCCATTAGGTGAATTTCTTGATGAACAACTTGCTAGGGCTAGAGAGAATGAAACTATTGAAACTGGTAATATTTATGAAAGTGATGATGAAGATTCTCCCCCTAAATATGAATTGCCTGTTGTGCCTGGGGGTTATGTTATGGATGAAGAAACTGCTAGAGATTTTCTTGCTTGCAATGAGAGATCTGATCTGAAGAAGTTATTAGCTAAGCTGAAACAAAAGTCTCTGGATGCTAGAATGAAATATGACCCTGCTTTTGCTACTTCACCTATCTGTGTTACCGATAAGGATTATGATTTCTCTATCGATCCTGAGATAATTACTTTGGTTGAATCTGATCCTTTTTATGGCTATGAATCTGAAACTGTTGTGGCACATCTTACTAAATTAAATGATATAGCCACCATATTCACTAATGATGAGAAAACTCGCTACTACTATATCCTTAAGATATTTCCATTCTCATTGAAGGGTGATGCTAAAACTTGATTTAATTCTCTTGATCCTGGTTGTGTGCGTAGTCCCCAGGATATGATTTATTACTTCTCTGCTAAATATTTCCCTTCTCATAAGAAACAAGCTGCTTTAAGGGAAATATATAATTTTGTGCAAATTGAAGAAGAGAGTCTCCCACAAGCTTGGGGGAGGCTTCTCCGATTACTCAATGCTTTGCCTGATCGTCCTCTTAAGAAAAATGAATACTTGATATCTTTTATAATGGACTAACTGATGCTTCCAGGGACCACCTGTATAGTTGTGCTTGTTTTGTTTTCAGGGAAAGGACTGTTGATCAAGCTGAATTGTTATTGAATAATATGTTGACTAATGAAAACAATTTGACACTTCCTGAACCAACTCCGAAGCCAACTCTGAAGAAAAGAGGTGTTCTATTTCTCATTCCTGAAGATATGGAGGAGGCAAAGAAATCTATGAAAGAAAAAGGTATTAAAGCTGAAGATGTTAAGAATTTACCTTTTATTGAAGAAATACATGGTCTTGATAACCCGACACAGGTAGCAAAGGTAAATTCTCTCTATAGATGTGATAAAGTTGAAATCCCGTCTACTAAGTTTTCTAGCCAATGCTTGGATGAATTTGATGGCTTTATGGTTAAACAAGAAAATTTCAATGCTTATGTTGGTAGACAATTGAAGAGTAATGCTTATATGATTGGACACTTGAGTGATTATATGGCTAGAGTTAAAGGTGAACTTAAACTCATTAGTAAACATGCTTCTATGGTTACCACTCAAGTAGAACAAGTGCTTAAGGCTCAGAATGATTTGCTCAATGAATTAAATAATAAGAAACATGACTTTGTTGTTAGAATAGCAACTAGAACTGGTAAAATTGTTGGGGAACGTAGTAATTTCAAAAAAAAATCCTACGCACACGCAAGATCATGGTGATGGCATAGCAACAAGAGGGGAGAGTGTTATCTACGTACCCTCGTAGACCGTAAGCGGAAGCGTTATGACAACGCGGTTGATGTAGTCGTACGTCTTCACGATTCGACCGATCCAAGCACCGAATGTACGGCACCTCCGTGTTCAGCACACGTTCAGCTCGATGACGTTCCCCGGGCTCCAATCCAGCAAAGCGTCGGGGATGAGTTCCGTCAGCACGACGGCGTGGTGACGATGATGATGTTCTACCGGCGCAGGGCTTCGCCTAAACTCTGCGACGATATGACCGAGGTGGAATATGGTGGAGGGGGGCACCGCACACGGCTAAGGAACAATCCGTAGATCAACTTGTGTCTCATGGGGTGCCCCCCTGCCCCCGTATATAAAGGAGCAAGGGGAGGGCCGGCCAAGGAGGAGGAGGCGCGCCCAAGGGGGGAGTCCTACTCCCACCGGGAGTAGGACTCCTCCTTTCCTAGTAGGAGTAGGAGAGAAGGAAGGGGAAGAGAGAAGGGAAGGAAGGAGGGGGTGCGGCCCCTCCCCCTAGTCCAATTCGGACTAGGCCTTGGGGGGCGCGCGGCCTGCCCTAGGCAGCCCCTCTCTCTTTCCCGTATGGCCCAATAAGGCCCAATACTTCTCCCCGGCGAATTCCCGTAACTCTCCGGTACTCCGATAAATACCCGAATCACTCGGAACCTTTCCGAACTCCGAATATAGTCGTCCAATATATCGATCTTTACGTCTCGATCATTTCGAGACTCCTCATCATGTCTCCGATCTCATCCGGGACTCCGAACTCCTTCGGTACATCAAAACTCATAAACTCATAATATAACTGTCATCGAAACCTTAAGCTTGCGGACCCTACGGGTTCGAGAACTATGTAGACATGACCTAGAACTATTATTGGTCAATAACCAATAGCGGAACCTGGATGCCCATATTGGCTCCTACATATTCTACGAAGATCTTTATCGGTCAAACCGCATAACAACATACGTTGTTCCCTTTGTCATCGGTATGTTACTTGCCCGAGATTTGATCGTCGGTATCCAATACCTAGTTCAATATCGTTACCGGCAAGTCTCTTTACTCGTTACGTAATGCATCATCCCGTAACCAACTCATTGGTCACATTGCTTGCAAGGCTTATAGTGATGTGCATTACCGAGAGGGCCCAGAGATACCTCTCCGACAATCGGAGTGACAAAACCTAATCTCGAAATACGCCAACCCAACATGTACCTTTGGAGACACCTGTAGTACTCCTTTATAATCACCCAGTTACGTTATGACGTTTGGTAGCACCCAAAGTGTTCCTCCGGTAAACGGGAGTTGCATAATCTCATAGTTACAGGAACATGTATAAGTCATGAAGAAAGCAATAGCAACATACTAAACGATCAAGTGCTAGGCTAACAGAATGGGTCATGTCAATCACATCATTCTCCTAATGATGTGATCCCATTAATCAAATGACAACACATGTCTATGGTTAGGAAACATAACAATCTTTGATTAATGAGCTAGTAAAGTAGAGGCATACTAGTGACTATATGTTTGTCTATGTATTCACACATGTATCATGTTTCCGGTTAATACAATTCTAGCATGAATGATAAACACTTATCATGAAATAAGGAAATAAATAATAACTTTATTATTGCCTCTAGGGCATATTTCCTTCAGTCTCCCACTTGCACTAGAGTCAATAATCTAGTTCACATCGCTATGTGATTTAACACCAATATTCACATCTGCATGTGATTAATACCCATAGTTCACATCATCATGTGATCAACACCCAAAGGGTTTACTAGAGTCAATAATCTAGTTCACATCGCTATGTGATTAACACCCAAAGAGTTCTAAGGTATGATCATGTTTTGCTTGTGAGAGAAATTTAGTCAACGGGTCTGTTACATACAGAGCCGTATGTATTTTGCGAATATTCTTATGTCTTCAATACTCTGCACGGAGCTACTCTAGCTAATTGCTCCCACTTTCAATATGTATCCAGATTGAGACTTAGAGTCATCTGGATTAGTGTAAAAGTTTGCATCGATGTAACTTTTTACGACGAACTCTTTTATCACCTCCATAATCGAGAAACATCTCCTTAGTCCTCACTAAGGATATTCTTGACCGTTGTCTAGTGATCTACTCTTAGATCAAAATTGTATTCCTTTGCCAAACTCAGAGCAAGGTATACAATAGGTCTAGTACACAGCATAGCATACTTTATAGAACCTATGACTGAGGCATAGGGAATGACTGTTCATTCTTTTCTATTTTCTGCCATGGTCGGGTTTTGAGTCTTACTCAAATTCACACCTTGCAACATAGGCAAGAACTCCTTCTTTGACTATTCCATTTTGAACTACTTCAAAATCTTGTCAAGGTATGTACTCACTGAAAAATCTTATCAAGCGTCTTGATCTATCTCTATAGATCTTGATGCTCAATGTGTAAGCAGCTTCACCAAGGTCTTTCTTTGAAAAACTCTTATTCAAGTATCCTTTCATGCTATCCAGAATTTCCATATAATTTCCAATTAACAATATGTCATCCACATATAATATTAGAAATGCTACAGAGCTCCCACTCACTTTCTTGTAAATACAGGCTTCTTCAAAAGTCTGTATAAAACCATATGCTTTGATCATCTCATCAAAGCGTATATTCCAACTCCGATATGCTTGCACCAGTCCATAGATGGATCGCTGGAGCTTGCACAATTTGTTAGCACCTTTTGGATTGACAAAACCTTCTGGTTGTATCACATGCAACTCTTCTTTAAGAAAACCATTAAGGAATCCAGTTTTGTTTATCCATTTGCCAGATTTCATAAAATGCGGCAATTGCTAACATGATTCAGACAGACTTAAGCATAGATTCGAGTGAAAAACTCTCATCGTAGTCAACACCTTGAACTTGTCGAAAACCTTTTGCGACAATTCTAGCTTTGTAGATAGTAACACTATCAGCGTCCATCTTCCTCTTGAAGATCCATTTAATCTCAATGTCTCGCCGATCATTGGGCAAGTCAATCAAAGTCCATACTTTGTTTTCATACATGGACCTCATCTCAGATCTCATGGCCTCAAGACATTTTGCGGAATCTGGGCTCACCATCGCTTCTTCATAGTTTGTAGGTTCGTCTTGGTCTAGTAACATAACTTCCAGAACATGATTACCATACCACTCTGGTGCGGATCTTACTCTGGAAGACCTACGAGGTTTGGCAGCAACTTGATCTGAAGTTTCATGATCATCATCATTAACTTCCTCACCAATTGGTGTAGTAATCATTGGAACTGATTTCTGTGATGAACTACTTTCCAATAAGGGAGAAGGTACAATTACCTCATCAAGTTCTACTTTCCTCCCACTCACTTCTTTCGGGAGAAACTTCTTCTCTAGAAAGGATCCATCTTAGCAACGAATAACTTTCCTTCGGATCTGTGATGGAAGGTGTACCCAATAGTTACCTTTGGGTATTCTATGAAGACGCACTTCTCCGATTTGGGTTCGAGCTTATCAGGTTGAAAACGTTTTTTCATATAAGCATCGCAACTCCAAGCTTTAAGAAACAACAGCTTAGGTTTACTGCTAAACCATAGTTCATACGGTGTCGTCTCAACGGATTTAGATGGTGCCCTATTAAATGTGAATGCAGCTGTCTCTAATGCATAACCCCAAAACGATAGTGGTAAACCAATAAGAGACATCATAGATCGCACCATATCTAGTAAAGTACGATTACGACGTTCAGACACACCATTACATTGTGGTGTTCCAGATGGCGTGAGTTGCAAAACTATTTCACATTGTTTCAAATGAAGACCAAACTCATAACTCAAATATTCGTCTCCACGATCAGATCATAGAAACTTTATTTTTCTTGTTACGATGATTTTTCCACTTCACTCTGAAATTCTTTGAACTTTTCAACTATTTCAGACTTATGTTTCATCAAGTAGATATACCCATATCTGCTCAAATCATCTATGAAGGTCAGAAAATAGCGATACCCGCCGCGAGCCTTAATACTCATTGGTCTGCATACATCAGTATGTATTATTTCCAAGTTTGTTGCTCGTTCCATTGTTCCGAAGAATGGAGTTTTAGTCATCTCGCCCAAAGGCATGGTTCGCAAGCATCAAATGATTCATAATCAAGTGATTCCAAAATCCCATCAGCATGGAGTTTCTTCATGCGCTTTACACCAATATGACCTAAACGGCAGTGCCACAAATAAGTTGCACTATCATTATTAACTTTGCATCTTTTGGTTTCAATATTATGAATATGTGTATCACTACGATCAAGGTCCAATGAACCATTTTCATTGGGTGTGTAACCATATAAGGTTTTATTCATGTAAACAGAACAATAGTTTATTCTCTTACTTAAATGAATAACCGTATTGCAATAAACACGATCAAATCATATTCATGCTCAACGCAAACACCAAATAACATTTATTTAGGTTCAACACTAATCCCGTAAGTATAGGGAGTGTGCGATGATGATCATATCAATCTTGAAACTACTTTCAACACACATCGTCACTTCACCCTTAACTAGTTTCTGTTTATTCTGTAACTCCCGTTTAGAGTTACTACTCTTAGCAACTGAACCAGTACCAAGTACCGAGGGGTTGCTATAAACACTAGTAAAGTACACATCAATAACATGTATATCAAATATACTTATGTTCACTTTGCCATCCTTCTTATCCGCCAATCACTTGGGGTAGTTCCGCTTCCAGTGACCAATCCCTTTGCAGTAGAAGCACTTAGTCTCAGGCTTAGGACCAGACTTGGGCTTCTTCACTTGAGCAGCAACTCGCTTGCCGTTCTTCTTGAAGTTCCACTTCTTCCCTTTGCCCTTTTCTTGAAACTAGTGGTCTTGTCTACCATCAACACTTGATGTTTTTCTTGATTTCTACCTTCGTTGATTTTAGCATCACGAAGAGCTTGGGAATCGTTTTCGTTATCCCTTGCATATTATAGTTCATCACGAAGTTCTACTAACTTGGTGATGGTGACTAGAGAATTCTGTCAATCACTATTTTATCTGGAAGATTAACTCCCACTTGATTCAAGCGATTGTAGTACCCAGACAATTTGAGCACATGCTCACTAGTTGAGCGATTCTCCTCCATCTTTTAGCTATAGAACTTGTTGGAGACTTTATATCTCTCAACTTGGGTATTTGCTTGAAATATTAACTTCAACTCCTGGAACATCTCATATGGTCCATGACGTTCAAAACATCTTTGAAGTCCCGATTCTAAGCCATTAAGCATGGTGCACTAAACAATCAAGTAGTCATCATATTGAGCTAGCCAAACATTCATAACGTCTGCATCTGCTCCTGCAATAGGTTTGTCACCTAGCGGTGCATCAAGGACATAATTCTTCTGCGCAGCAATGAGGATAAACCTCAGATCACGGATCCAATCCGCATCATTGCTACTAACATTTTTCAACACAATTTTCTCTAGGAACATATCAAAATAAACATATGAAAGCAACAACGCAAGCTATTGATCTACAACATAATTTGCAAAATACTACCAGGACTAAGTTCATGATAAATTTAAGTTCAATTAATCATATTACTTAAGAACTCCCACTTAGAAAGACATCCCTCTAATCCTCTAAGTGATCACGTGATCCAAATCAACTAAACCATAACCGATCATCACGTGAAATGGAGTAGCTTTCAATGGTGAACATCATTATGTTGATCATATCTACTATATGATTCACGCTCGACCTTTCGGTCTCCGTGTTCCGAGGCCATATCTGCATATGCTAGGCTCGTCAAGTTTAACCTGAGTATTCCGCGTGTGCAAAACTGGCTTGCACCCGTTGTAGATGGACGTAGAGCTTATCACACCCGATCATCACGTGGTGTCTGGGCACGACGAACTTTGGCAACGGTGCATACTCAGGGAGAACACTTCTTGATAATTAGTGAGAGATCATCTTATAATGCCCCGTCAAACAAAACAGAATAAGATGTATAACAGATAAACATCATATGCAATCAAAATATGTGACATGATATGGCCATGATCATCTTGCGCCTTTGATCTCCATCTCCAAAGTACTGTCATGATCTCTATCGTCACCGGCATGACACCATGATCTTCATCATATTGATCTATATCAATGTGTCGTCACATGGTCGTCTCGCCAACTATTGCTCTTGCAACTATTGCTATCGCATAGCGATAAAGTAAAGCAATTATTTGGCACTTGCATCTTATGCAACAAAGAGACAACCATAGAGCTTCTGCCAGTTGCTGATAACTTCAACAAAACATGATCATCTCATACAACAACTTATATCTCATCATGTCTTGACCATATCACATCACAACATGCCCTGCAAAAACAAGTTAGACGTCCTCTACTTTGTTGTTGCAAGTTTTACGTGGCTGCTACAGGCTGAGCAAGAACCGTTCTTAGCTACGCATCAAAACCACAACGATAGTTCATCAAGTTGGTGTTGTTTTAACCTTCTCAAGGACCGGGCGTAGCCACACTCGGTTCAACTAAAGTTGGAGAAACTGACACCTGCTAGTCACCTGTGTGCAAAGCACGGGGGTAAAACCAGTCTCGCGTAAGCGTACGCGTAATGTCGGTCCGGGCCGCTTCGTCCAACAATACCGCCGAACCAAAGTATGACATGCTGGTAAGCAGTATGACTTGTATCGCCCACAACTCACTTGTGTTCTACTCGTGCATATAACATCAACGCATAAAACCTAGGCTCAGATGCCACTGTTGGGGAACGTAGTAATTTCAAAAAAAAAATCCTATGCACACGCAAGATCATGGTGATGGCATAGCAACGAGAGGGGAGAGTGTTGTCTACGTACGCTCGTAGACCGTAAGCGGAAGCGTTATGACAACGCGGTTGATGTAGTCGTACGTCTTCACGATTCGACTGATCAAAGCACCGAACGTACGGCACCTCCGTGTTCAGCACATGTTCAGCTCGATGACGTTCCCCGGGCTCCAATCTAGCAAAGCGTCGGGGATGAGTTCCGTCAGCACGACGGCGTGGTGACGATGATGATGTTCTACTGGCGCAGGGCTTCGCCTAAACTCCGCGACAATATCATCGAGATGGAATATGGTGGAGGGGGCACCGCACACGGCTAAGGAATGATCCGTAGATCAACTTGTGTCTCATGGGGTGCCCCCCTGCCCTCGTATATAAAGGAGAAAGGGGAGGGCCGGCCAAGGAGGAGGAGGCGCGCCCAATGGGGGAGCCCTACTCCCACCGGGAGTAGGACTCCTCCTTTCCTAGTAGGAGTAGGAGAGAAGGAAGGGGAAGAGAGAAGGGAAGGAAGGAGGGGGTGCGGCCCCTCCCCCTAGTCCAATTCGGACTAGGCCTTGCGGGGGCGCGCAGCCTGCCCTAGGCAGCCCCTCTCTCTTTCCCGTATGGCCCAATAAGGCCCAATACTTCTCCCCGGCGAATTCCCGTAACTCTCCGGTACTCCGATAAATACCCGAATCACTCGGAACCTTTCCGAACTCCGAATATAGTCGTCCAATATATCGATCTTTACGTCTCGACCATTTCGAGACTCCTCGTCATGTCCCTGATCTCATCCGGGACTCCGAACTCCTTCGGTACATCAAAACTCATAAACTCATAATATAACTGTCATCGAAACCTTAAGCGTGCGGACCCTACGGGTTCGAGAACTATGTAGACATGACCTAGAACTATTCTTGGTCAATAACCAATAGCGGAACCTGGATGCCCATATTGGCTCCTACATATTCTACGAAGATCTTTATCGGTCAAACCGCATAACAACATACGTTGTTCCCTTTGTCATCGGTATGTTACTTGCCCGAGATTTGATCGTCGGTATCCAATACCTAGTTCAATCTCGTTACCGGCAAGTCTCTTTACTCATTACGTAATGCATCATCCCGTAACCAACTCATTGGTCACATTGCTTGCAAGGCTTATAGTGATGTGCATTACCGAGAGGGCCCAGAGATACCTCTCCGACAATCGGAGTGACAAAACCTAATCTCGAAATACGCCAACCCAACATGTACCTTTGGAGACACCTGTAGTACTCCTTTATAATCACCCAGTTATGTTGTGACGTTTGGTAGCACCCAAAGTGTTCCTCCGGTAAACGGGAGTTTCATAATCTCATAGTTACAGGAACATGTATAAGTCATGAAGAAAGCAATAGCAACATACTAAACGATCGAGTGCTAGGCTAACGGAATGGGTCATGTCAATCACATCATTCTCCTAATGATGTGATCCCATTAATCAAATGACAACACATGTCTATGGTTAGGAAACATAACCATCTTTGATTAATGAGCTAGTAAAGTAGGGGCATACTAGTGACTATATGTTTGTCTATGTATTCACACATGTATCATGTTTCCAGTTAATACAATTCTAGCATGAATAATAAACATTTATCATGAAATAAGGAAATAAATAATAACTTTATTATTGCCTCTAGGGCATATTTCCTTCAAAAATGACCCAGGAACCTTTGTATCCTGAGGGCCACCCTAAGAGAATTGAGCAAGATTCTCAGAGAAATAATGTAGATGCACCTAGTCCTTCTAGGAAGAAGAAGAAAAATGATAGGACTTTGCATGCTTCTAGTGAACCTGCTATAGACACACCTGAGAATCCCAATGATATTTCCATTTCTGATGCTGAAACACAATCTGGCGATGAACATGAACCTAGTGATAATGTTAATGATAATGTTCATGTTGATGCTCAACCTAGCAATAACAATGATATCGAGATTGAACCTGCTGTTGATCTTGATAACCCACAATCAAAGAATCAACATAATGATAAGAGAGACTTCGTTTCTAGGAAGCACGGTAAAGAAAGAGAACCATGGGTTCAGAAACCCATGCCTTTTCCTCCTAAACCATCCAAGAAAAAGGATGATGAGGATTTTGAGCGCTTTGCTGAAATGATTAGACCTATCTTTTTGCGTATGCGTTTAACTGATATGCTTAAAGTGAATCCTTATGCTAAGTACATGAAAGATATTATTACAAATAAAATAAAGATACCGGAAGCTGAAATTTCCACCATGCTTGCTAATTATACTTTTAAGGGTGGAATACCTCAGAAACTAGGAGATCCAAGAGTACCAACTATACCATGCTCCATTAAAAGAAACTATGTTAAAACTGCTTTGTGTTATCTTGGAGCTGGTGTTAGTGTTATGCCTCTCTCTTTATATCGTAGACTTGAATTGAATAAGTTGACACCTACTGAAATATCTTTGCAAATGGATGATAAGTCAACTGCTATACCTATCGGTATTTGTGAGGATGTGCGTGTTGTGGTTGCAAACGTTACTATCTTAACGGACTTTGTTATTCTTGATATTCTAGAGGACGATAGTATGTCGATTATCCTTGGTAGACCCTTTTTGAATACCGCAGGGGCTGTTATTGATTGCAACAAAGGCAATGTCACTTTTCATGTTAATGGTAATGAGCATACGGTACACTTTCCGAGGAAACAACCTCAAGTTCACGGTATCAATTCTATTGAAAAATTCCATCGATTATAATTGGAGGTTTTGAATTTCCTCTTCCTACTATCAAGAAGAAATATGATATTCTTATTATTGGGGATGTACATATCCCCATTGAGGTAACCTAGTGTTATTCAAAATTTCTCCGGTTCCATGTTATTCGAAATGAGTTCATTAACAAGACTTGATCAACCTTGTTAGTGAATTCCTTTTGATGATCATGAGATGGATGAAATTAGAAAGCACAACCTTCTGTACCTTTTTTTTACTTTCTGTTATTTATATTAAATAAAGCAAAAATAGTATTTTCTGTCTGTTTTCTGAATTATCCATGCAATAAAAAATACCCCAAAAATAGAGTTCTCCAAATGCCCTGAAAATTAAATGTGATTTTTCTGGAATATTTTAGAATATCTAGCACTGAGAACACAGCAGGGGGAGCAAGCACCTGGCCACGAGGGTCCAGGGCGCGCCCACCCCCTTAGGGCGCGCCCCCTACCTCGTGGGCCCATGGTGGCCCCCTCCACTTATTCCTGCACCCACACTCTTCTTCTTCCTTCCAAAAAAATCACCATCCAGCTCAAGCACGAGTTCTAGCTCATCTTGCTGCCATTTTTGATCTCCTTGCTCAAAGCTCCATTCACAAAACTACTTTGGGGGATTGTTCTTTGGTATGTGACTCCTCCAATGGTGCAATTAGTTTTTGCTCTAGTGTTCTATTCATTGCAACTTTTTGCTGCCTAGGTGACCCTGTTCTTGAGCTTGCATGTCAAATTTATATGGTCCCAAGTAGTTCTAATGCATGATATAGTCTCTAGGCACTTGTGGGAGTACTTGCTATCAATTTTGTTGAGTTTGGTTCACTTTTATTTTGAGTTACTAAAAATTTCAGAAATTTTTCAGAGGAAGAAATATGTCTAGGAAAATGTAACAAGGTGGTTCTTTAAGGAAGGAAGGACCCAGGCTCGCAATACGTGAGCAGGATGATGAAACACCGAGGGAAGCTTACGTGCGGCCTTGTGAATGGTCGTCAGAGGAGTTTATGGTCAAAGCAGGCATCAAGGATGAATTTGATGCATATGTGCGTAATGCTGATCTTGAGGACTTCATGCAAGATAAGTGCCCTCAATACTATCATTTAACTGATTCCTTTGTGAGGAGGTTCAGATTTACATCTTCACGCAATTCTCACACTGTCCTATTTGATCTTTATGATAAATCTTATACCGCAGTGGGGTACTGCTAGTGAACCTCGCAAATCTGAATTTAAAGATTTTCTTGCTAGTATCATTGTAGGGGAATCTAGAGAAATAGCACAAGCTACCATAGGGAGCATTCATTTTCCTGCCATGCATTATTTTGCTCTCTTTATAGGTAGATGTATAAATGGTAAGGACGAGGCATGTCATATGTGTGTGTCTGATCTTAGTGTCCTCAAGAGTGCTGTGTTAGTAGATAAATAATATAACTTGGGGGCCATTGTTGCATGTAGCTTGCATAATAATGGTTTAATTGGAGACTTGTTTGGTGGGATTTATGCAACCTGTATAGCTAATTTTCTTGAGATACCCATACATGAAAGGGATATGGAGTTGCCTCCTGCTTATTTAGATTATAATGCCATGGTTAGCCATCAGTTTCTAGAGAGGAATGAACAGTCCCTCTAGTACCGACTAATCTTTGACAGGCGTCGCACTGTCCATATTGCTCTCCCTGCTCCTGGTTTCTTTGACTTTCAGGCAAAAAGAAGATACTTTATAACGAGGGAGGAGGCGAACGAGTACGAAAGAAGGTCGGAGGCTGCCCGCCTCCAAGCTGCAGCTCAGGAAGCAATAGCTGTTGCATCTCGGTACAACCCCAGCTACCACTTTGACCCATGGGCATAGACCAACTTAGGCCAAAAGCCTAAGCTTGGGGGAGTATGTATTTCTCACTGACATTACATTCGTGATACACACTCATGCTAGTTGTCGGTGCTCTTACTTTTTCATTGTACTATCCATGCTAGTTTAATTTCTCTTTTTGTTTTCTTCTTGTGTGTTTTGATAAACCTTAAGAAAAACAAAAAATAGTTATAGTTTTTAGCTAGTTTACTTCCCATGCTTGTAGTAGTAACAATTAAAAGAAAAACCCAAAAAGATTTCTCGTTCTTCTTTTGCTTGTTGGGAGCTTTCCCGTGTAAATAGTTTTATTTCTTTTCTTTTCTTTGGGGTTCGAGAGGAGAAGACTATGATAAAAATGTTGAAGTGGTCTCATATGCATTATTGTTGATTTAACCAAGAGCCCATATTACCTTGTCTTCTCCCTTGAATTGAATGCTTGCATATTCCAGCTTAGTCCAATGCACGTGCACTATTATTATTATCCACACCGTTCGGTCGTGCAAGTGAAAGGCAATAATGATGATATATGATGAAATGATTGAGATGAGAGAAGCTGGTATGAACTCGACCTATCTTGTTTTTGTAAATATGATTAGTTCATCGTTCCTGATTCAACCTATTATGAATGAACATGTTTGAAATGACAATTAGAGATTATAGTTGCTTATGCCATGCTTAATTAGCTAGGAGTTTATAATGGTTTACCTTGCGTGCCAACATGCTATTTAAATGGTTGTGATGTGGTATGATAGGGTGGTATCCTCCTTTGAATGATTCGAGTGGCTTGACTTGGCACATGTTCACGCATGTACTTGAAACAAAATCAACATGGCCTCCATGATATTTATGTTCATGGTGGATTATATCCTACTCATGCTTGCACTCAGTGTTGATTAATTTTAATGCATGTTCATGACTGTTGTCGCTCTCTAGTTGGTCGCTTCCCGGTCTCTTTCTAGGCTTCACTTGTACTAAGCGGGAATACTGCTTGTGCATCCAAACTCCATAAACCCCAAAGTTATTCCATATGAGTCCACCATACCTTCCTATATGTGGTATCTACTTGTCGTTCCAAGTAAATTTGTATGTGCCAAACTCCAAACCTTCAAATGAAATTTGGTTTTGTATGCTCGAAAAGCTCATGTATCAACTAGGGTTGTCTGTATCTTCCATGCTAGGCGGGTTATTCTCAAGAGGAGTGGACTCCACTCCTCACTCACGAGAAAATGGCTGGTAACAGGGATGCCCAGTCCCATGCTCAAATCAAATCAAAATAATTGCAAACAAAACTCCCCCAGGATTGTTGTTGGTTGGAGGCACCCGTTGTTTCGGGCAAGCCATGGATTGATGATTGTTGGTGGAGGGGGAGTATAAACTTTACCATTCTGTTTGGGAACCGCCTATAATGTGTGTAGCATGGAAGATATCGAGATCTCTTGGTTGTTATGTTGACAATGAAAGTATGCCGCTCAAAATTTTATTTATCTCTGTTTCAAAATCAAGCTCTGGCATCTCTACAAATCCCTGCTTCCCTCTACGAAGGGCCTATCTATTTACTTTTATGTTGAGTCATCATCCTCTTATTAAAAAGCACCCACTGGAGAGCACCGTTGTCATTTGCATGCATTACTATTAATTTATATTGGGTATGACTATGACTGGATCTCGTTTACCATGAATTACAATGTTTAGTCAGTCCTTGATCTTTAGAGGTGCTCTGCATTTATGTTTTGCAGTCTTAATAAGGGCTAGCGAGATACCATCTTGTTATATCATATTATGATTGTTTAGAGAAAGTGTTGTCATCCAAGATTTATTATTATTGCTTGCTAGTTGATTATGCCATTAATATAAGTAAACATGAAACCTAAGTGTTATTGTGAATATGGTTAGTTCATAATCTTTGCTGAAAACTTGAATGTTGACTTTACATATTTGCAACAACAAGAGCAAAAAAAATTTGTAAAAGTTTTTCTTTATCACTTTCAATTTGTCAACTGAATTGCTTGAGGACAAGCAAAGTTTAAGCTTGGGGGGGTTGATACGTCTCTGTCGTATCTACTTTTCCAAACATTTTTGCCCTTGTTTTGGACTCTAACTTGCATGATTTGAATGGAACTAACCCGGATTAACGCTGTTTTGAGTAGAACTGCCATGGTGTTATTTTTGTGCAGAAATAAAAGTTCTCAGAATAACCTGAAAATCCACGGAGCAACATTTTGGAATTAATAAAAAATATTGGCGAAAGAATCAATGTCAGGGGCCCACACCCTGTCCACGAGGGTGGGGGCACCCCCCCCTAGGGCGCGCCCCCCTGCCTCGTGGGCCCCCTGAAGCTCCACCGACCTCAACTCCAACTCCATATATTCACGTTCGGGAAGAAAAAAATCAGAGAGAAAGATTCATCACATTTTACGATACGGAGCCACCGCCAAGCCCTAAAATCTCTCGAGAGGGCTGATCTGGAGTCCGTTCGGGGCTCCGGAGAGGGGGATTCGTCGCCGTCATCATCATCGACCATCCTCCATCACCAATTTCATGATGCTCACCGCCTTGCATGAGAAATTCCATCGTAGGCTTGCTGGACGGTGATGGGTTGGATGAGATTTACCATGTAATCAAGTTAGTTTTGTTAGGGTTTGATCCCTAGTATCCACTATGTTCTGAGATTGATGTTGCTATGACTTTGCTATACTTGATGTTTGTCACTAGGGCCCGAGCGCCATGATTTTGGATCTGAACTCATTATGTTTTCATGAATATATGTGAGTTCTTGATCCTATCTTGCAAGTCTATATTCACCTATTATGTGTTATGATCTGTTAATCCCGAAGTGACAATAATCGGGATACTTACCGGTGATGACTGTAGTTTGAGGAGTTCATGTATTCACTAAGTGTTAATGCTTTTGTCCGGTACTCTATTAAACGGAGGCCTTAATATCCCTTAGTTTCCAATAGGACCCCGCTGCCACGGGAGGGTAGGACAAAAGATATCATGCAAGTTATTTTCCATAAGCACGTATGACTATATTCGGAATACATGCCTACATTACATTGATGAATTGGAGCTAGTTCTGTGTCACCCTATGTTATAACTATTACATGAGGAATCGCATCCGACATAATTATCCATCACTGATCCAATGCCTATGAGCTTTTCACATATTGCTCTTTGCTTAGTTACTTTACAGTTGCCACTGTTACGATTACTACAAAACTACTATGGTTACTTTTATTACCGTTACCGTTACTTTCATACTACTTTGCTACTAAATACTTTGCTGCAGATATTAAGTTATCTAGGTGTGGTTGAATTGATAACTCAACTGCTAATACTTGAGAATATTCTTTGGCTCCCCTTGTGTCAAATCGATAAATTTGGGTTGAATACTCTACCCTCGAAAATTGTTGTGATCCCCTATACTTGTGGGTTATCAAGGAACCAACTCCGGCCAACTCTGGCCGCCACGCCGCACTGAAGCGGCTGACCGACCCTTCGCATGGCCTGGCCACGGATATTTAAGCCGTGCTCCGGCACCCTCCAAATTGCATCCTCCTTCTAATCCCCTCCTCGCCCATCTCCCTCCACATCTTCGGCGACGGGCAAGTCCTGGTCGTCGGCACTGGCAGGCGGTTCCGGGAAAGGATCTAGCGGATCATGGCGATGTCGCCCTCGAAGTCCGGGGCCGTCATCCTCATCGGCTAGCAAGCGACTCGATGTTGGCGGAGATCGTCATCTCCTGCTGTGACAAGGAGGACCAGCAGGCGCCACTGTTGTAGTTCGAGCCCACGGTGCCAAGCCAGATCTACGCCGCCACTGCTGATGCTCCGGCACACTGTCATCCAAATTAACAGCCTGGTTCCGCCATCGGGGGCGCTCCCCCCCCGTGAAGCCGAAGCCGGCATCCCCTCCACGCTCTCTGTCGCATGCAGCCGCAGCGTCCAAATCAGACACCGCCTGAAAGGAAGAGCGGCTCTCATCGCCGTCTCAGCGCGTCATGAAGGAGGAGCGCCACTCGGCGCCACCTTGGCGTTTCTTCGAGGAGGAGCTCCGCTCGTTGCCGCCCCGGCGCGTCATCAAGGAGGAGAGCCGCACGCCACTGCCCATGCCCAAGGCGCGTGGCCGCCTTCTCCACTACCTCAGTAACGGTGGGAGCTCCTCATCGTCATCCTGGAGCGCCATGGCGGCGCAAGAGTACGCCGACCGGGAGCAGCGCCGGCGAGAGCGGGATAGCCGCAACACCGCGTGCCGGTCCAAGTTCACGGACTCGGATATCCCCCTCCGCCCCTCCCCCCTCCCCCCTGTCACACATCATGGTGGACCCAAACTGGCGTACACCTGGGCCTTGGACCGCTCGGTGACGACGTCGGAGACGGCCAAGCGATGTCTCCACCGCCTCGACAGGGAGATGGCGAGGTACGGCGAGGAATGGTTCATCGCCGATATCGATGCCTCTCCCAACGACCACCGCCCCCTCCCCCTGTCCACGTCCTCGGTGGCCGCGGCCGCACTGCACTGGGCGTAGGAGAAGCAGAGAGGATCATCCGCGAGCGTCGGGCGGCCGCCAGGAAGCCCGGCCGCGACGCCACCCACCGCCCCAAGCACGACGACGACGGATCGGGCACCCATGACAGAGGAGGAGCCGTCAGCATGGCCTACCAGGTCATCGTCAAGTATAGGATAGTTTAGGGTTTTAGTTGACTGGACGAAATATCGTGTGATTTTATGTATAAATTATCCTAATTTCAATGAAATCCATCGTGTTTATATCACCCGGTTTGATCGAATTTCGTCCGGTTAGTTTGAGCTGTTGTGAAAATGTATGTGGCAACTGCTAGATGACGTCCTCTCGCATTTGTGTCCACGTACTGCCCCCTCTCCCCCC
>NC_041381.1:55326391-55344309 GCF_002162155.2 Triticum dicoccoides | reverse complement strand
GACTATGGTGAAAAGATCCCTCTCTCCCACCTCAAAAAAGAAAAGTACCCCTCTCCATTTATAAAACTGTTGATGTTTCCAAAAGAAAATAAATAGGGTCCATATAGTTCGAGGCAGGTAGCAACTACCATCGGAAACGTCACGATTACTCCAAAACCAAACCGGTTTGACCTTGCTAAGTACATCAGCACATCAACTTAATTAAGTTTTAAAAACACATAGCAGCCGAGATTTGATTACATCAAATCAAGCAGGCGCAGGTTCTTCTGCACCCACTCATACCCTTCACCATCATCACCATCAAACTAAAAACTCCAAGGAAAAACCATCCAACATGCCAGAAAGCAACTCCTGGCACCTCCAAGAAACGAAATAAGGCAAAAAAAAAGGCGCGAGCACCAATGATGATGATAATGTGGGAGGTGCATGCGAAAGCCAATCAATAAAACGGAATGCGGGGGCGGCGCCTTTCTGTTCGCGCAGCAACAGCAGCACGGCACGCCTGAGTTTACCTTAAGTAGTATTCCTAAGATGACTTACTCACCTAGACGGAGGGAGTAGCACTAATACATGCCATGATTAATTACGTTAATTAATACAAACCAATATATTGGTTGGATGGTTAAAGAGACAGTGGTATCTTCAGCCCATCAGAGTTTAAGTAGTCTGCTCAATCTCTCAAAGGTGTTCATAAAGATAGGATGTGTGTATGTTCCTTCACAGGAATGAGTGTATACGCGTGCGTGTGTGTGTGTATATATATATATATATATAAGCCAGCTTGCATTGCACATGCGCTCGATCGCGTGGTTAAAACAAACAGGCACTTACAAGGACTATGATTCTGTCAACCTGCACCGATAGTTGTCTTGTCTGGCACTTCACATAGTTTTGACCGGCCAAATCTGCCACCGCTCGTTCATCCGGGTGATTTTTATTCGATCTGCTCGTTTTGCTCCGGACAGGCAGGGCCCTGCGGCACGTGCTTCGCGAGCTGGCTGGGCTCACTCTGCCGCCCACATCACGTGCGATCTTCTGTATATAGTCCGCACATAATTAAGTGCAACTAGAGCGTACGTCGTGCACGCTGTTCCGTATTACTACCACCGAGGGACCATGCGATACGTCCGTACGCATGCAATACGCATCCGTACAAATGTTACAGCGATGGACGATCGACGAGAAGCAGTGTGTTTCAACTCTACGGTTCTACAGGGTCCAACGGGAAGGTTCCACTTATGATTGATGGCCCACTTACTCATATATCACCAATTGAGAGAAACCCGTCTACTAATCATACTACCTGTTCATTATAGGAGGGTTCGCACTCTAACAGCTGATCTTCGGCGTCCGTACGGTTAGGAAGCTGACACGAAGGAGGGGCTGGAGAGACAGCATCAAACCAGAGATCGGTCGAATCATTCAGCCTCCAGCGTACAGATCGCATGCACCTTTCATCAGCCCGGACTTTAATCATCAGACAAACCGCATCAAAGATCAAAACTCTCACACAAACGGATCTGTGTAGTTGTTTCTGTACTTTTGTAGAGAAAGATACTCACCATGCCAACCAATTTAGATCCACAGATCCACATTACCTTTAACTAATTAACTACTGCATGGATGCACAATGGACCTTTGTGTTTTCACCCCCATTCGCCTCATGCAGTCACACTTGCTCAAGTCACATTTGCGGTGCTTGGTCACTTTTTTATCTTCTTAAAGTTTGGATCCATTAAGTGATAGCGAAATATGAGACGACAAGCGGTGTGCTAGCTCGTGTTGGACGATCTGGATTGAGGCGGTGGATATCTGTAGCCATGAAAGCCTCCTCGTGGCCGTTGGATCACTATCAAAACTCACCTGCTCTTGGCTTCTTGCATCATCGTCATGTCTTCTAAACTGACCAGTTCATGGATAAATTAATATAAAATAATGCCTTCGGTTCATGTGCCACCGTCTGTACGGCCACCTACGGCTCCGTACGATAAAAGCATTAGCTGCCTTTTCTGGTTACATCACATCAGTTTCCAAAATTGCTCAGATGTTTCTCCTACAAGCAACTCGACCATATAGGACAATGGAACTCAGAGGCCATCACAGCAATAATTTGTCAATGCACGCATTTTGCATACTGCTTCTTACAGGTAAAAGTGATTGCCACATGCACATAGCCACATTATTACACACTCGAGGTTGAAAGCAGTGGCGTAGCTAGGGGGTGCGGACCACCCTGGAATTTTCCCATAGCTTGTATATAGTGTAGTAAAAATAACACCCTGAAATTTCCCCATAGCTTGTATATAGTGTAGTAAAAAAATAAAAAAAAAACTTATGTAAATATTTCTATTGATGGACCATCCTGGCTTATTGGGCTGGCTACGCCACTGGTTGAAAGGACGGGACTAGTCACCAAACTAGAATGAGAAAATGATCTACCATATCATGCCTTGCCTCTCTTCTTTCTTCCTCCAAGGTTAGTGACGTTTCTATCTCATTTTTTGTTAGATTTGATTTTTTTTTCGGAAAAAAAAGGCAATTGTTGAGGTGTACAGTCTATAGAGGTTGCCTCTAGAAGGAGAGAGAATGCTTAGAGGCAGAAAAATTCATACATTGTGGATGCTAGTAGGCTGATTACTCGCACAAAAATACCTCGACCAAATCATTCCACTTTGTCCGATTGACCAGAGGTCCTATTTAACATTGCACGCCATAGTTACAATAATCCTCTAGTTGCTTCGAAATGGAGAAAAAAGGCTCTTTATATGTACTGCTTTTTTAGAAATATATACATGTATTTCTTGGTGAAGAAACCAGAATATATGCGTCGTGAAGGAACATGGTCCAACATTCAACCGGCTATGTACTTGTGTGAATGTTCTTAAAAAAACTTATGTGGAAGCAACATCAGGTCTGAACTCTAAAGCCGTAGCAGTAAGCAAAATGTGGTTGGCACAACTTGTTGCTCACGTAAATAATTTATTGTGTATGTTGACAAAGACTTGTAACATCCAAATTGTCGAACTAGTAGTAGCTTTGAAAAGTTAAATTCTCGTAATTGGCCATCCAGCTTCACACATTAGTTAGATGCGTGGTCTTCTATATACCGATGATCAAGTGACTTGACATATAAACTCTATGTGAATTTCAGCTGACCAATTGCAGACAAATATATTTCGAGTGGTAAAATTAGTGTCACTAAATAGACGTAACTTTGACCATTTCTCTGTATCCCACAAGCAATATACGTAAACAAGAACAAGTAAAAAAAATTGGTGGTCCACTGGATTAGTTAAGCTAGACAGAGCCTGTCACATCTCCCAGTTGGATTAATAAACTGCTTCTAGCATCCCATTATCATGTTAATAACACTAGTTTTCGCAGACTTGCTGTGGAACCATATGGGGATCCGAAAAGAAATGAGCCTCTCGGAACTTTCTCAGAAGCAGCGATCCATGTTCTCATTTGTAAACTGATCGCGCTTGATTGGGAACTGCACTAGACTAATGTTAACACTCTGTTATATTATACTACTTTTAGTGATCTAAACGCTCTTATACTCCCTCCGTCCCAAAATAAATGTCTTGAGCGTAGTACAACTTTGTATTAAAGTTAGTGCAAAGTTGAGACACTTATTTTGAGATGGAGGGAGTATTTCTAAATGTTATTATTTTTCTTTACGGAAGGAGTACTACGTTTTTAATGAGAAAATTACTTATACTTAATCATGTCCTTTTCTGAAATGATTTCCATAAAGGAAGCCGGCCCCGCGAATATTTCTCTTTTACATGGATGGAGTATATGCTCCAGTGATGCTTCATTAGTTAATCAAGGTTTCTTTTTAAATAGACTACATTACAATATATAGTACTTGTAGATGTGATAGAAGTTGTCCTTGGGCAGGTACACCCTCCGTAAACTAATATAAGATCGTTTTCCCTTTGTAAACTAATATAGGATAGTTTGGGTAACTAAAATAGTGACCTAATTGATCTTACATAAGTTTATAGAAGGAGTATGTTGTTTCATGATGGAGTATATGCCCTAGCCATGCTCAATAAATTAAAAAAAAAACTCTCTAATATAGCTTTAGGGCATCTGCTAGAAATGCTTTATGATTGTTAATCAGAAAATTATACTTCCCAGCCCCCCAAAAAACCTTATACTTAGTCATGTGCCTTTATGTAACAAAACAAAAAAATTCCCGAAAGGAGGCTGCCCTCCAATATTTCTACTTTACATAGATGGAGTGAGTATCTGCTCCAGTGATGCTCCACTAGTTAATCATGCTCCATTTTTCTGGCATAGATTAGCTTAGTACTTGTCCGTTGCCAGGTAGTTGTTCCTTTTTGACACAGATTGGCTTAGCATGTTGTTTCATGATGTACCATGGGGTATATGTTCCCGTACCTGATGCGCTCAGGCAATTAGAATACAGGAGATTATTCGCATTTAGCAGCATGAAAGGTGCAAAGAAACACACAAGGCACGCATGCATGCACTACGTACGCTGCAGTGGGGGCGAGGTTGAGTATAACCCAAGCAACTAAGCGAGGTACTGTATGAGACGTCTCAATCATCGGTGCGTTGCTTACAAACAATCGATAGGTGTTTCTTTCCCCTCGCCCGGCTCTCACCATTGATGATGCCTTCACAAAACTTTAGAGCAACTTCAAAACGCCGACCCATTTCATCCACGCTTGCTACAGAAAAATTGGCCCAACGAAACGATCCAAACAATAATACCACGTACACACATTGTCTGATGTGTCCCGGAGGATGGGAACGCTCGTCAACTTCACCAGCAGCAGCTGTCCGTGAATAGACACCTACCATATGCGATGTTGACTTCCGTCGCCGCTTCCAGAAAATGTGCTGCTAGATCGGTCGACAGGTGTTCTCGATGGCAAACGTGTGGATCGTTCTTGGTTGCGTGTAGTGCAATCGGTACACGATCTTGCTCTGTTCACCGTGGCTGACTTTATATCGCCCGAAAAAGCGCCCGAGGGAATGTCCACTGTACAAGAGCACCGCATTTTTGCTTTGTGCCGCGGTTGTATGGGCAAGCAGTTGTAGAATACGTGTAGCCGCGGCCCGAGGGTAAAACCGTCTGCCCCCACCGAAAGTTAAAGAACGGAAGAAACGAAGCCGCCCGTCGTCGTTGACGCAGACACGGACGTCTGATCGCAGTCGCCTCGGACACCGTGATATCTTGCCGTTCCTAGTGTAGTGCTGCCCAAAGGCAAAAGTGTGGCTACAGTCGGCATTAGGCAAGTCCCTGATTTTTTTTTAATTTTTAGTTACTTCTCTTTTTGCAAAACAGTAGGCAAGCCTTTGGTAGCACTCCAACGTAGGGCCGTGGCTCGTGTCGGTTTCTATGGAGTCCAGGCTGTGGATGACGTGTGACGTTTCGAGGAAGGTGGCTCGTAGACCATGCTTTTGTCTGCAACTGCTACAGTCTTCTTCGAAGACTTGTGCACGAGAGAGACTGGTCGGTCATTATTGCTGTCCTAGCCAGCAAAAATACATTTATTGCTGCCCGAGAGAGAGAGAGTCTGTTTCAAGCATTGCGATGTGAGGAAAATGTGTAAGGAAAAAAGAAAGGAGAATTTCGACGTGGAGAGAAGTTTCAAAATGACCGATGGATGGTTTGTCCGTGGAAAAGAGACGATTTTTTTTGCTGCCTGGTCGACCGGGGACAAGTGAAGATCAACTTAAGAGCATTTGCGCCTCTAACTCGCCTCATACGTTTGGGTGAGCCGCCCGGTCACGTTTTTTTTTACCCATACGAACCCCTCAAACGGCTCTTAAAGGTCTGGCCTGACCGGCAACCCTATTACCCAGCCTAAATATGGGGCGGATATGAGAACGCCCGGGCACGTCCGTCATGTCAGATCCGGCCCACGCTGGCTCACTCGACCCCACATAAATTCTTCCCCATCCGCTCGCCGGATCAAATCCTTCACCTCCAGATCCGTCAAGCCCGAGCTCATCCCACGCGGCCCCGAGGAGATGGCCGTCCGGCTTGCGCTCCGCCGCGCCCAGGAGTACGCCCGTGCACGGCTGCGTTCGGACTCCATCCGTCGGGAATCCATTGCGTCCGCCCAAATGGCGCATGGAACCAGCACTAGGGCAAACGTAGCTGCCTCGTCGGAGGTCGTGCGGTCCGCCTGGTGTCCGAACGCGCTGGCGGACGTGCAGCCCCTCCGTTGGCGCGCCGATATTCGGGGTGCACCATCGTCCCACGAGGCCATGGCACGGCGTGCCCGCCGTGCAAGGCACTGGGCGCGGGAGCCGGCAGCGGACGTCGACAAGTCGGGGTCGCATTCTCCGGTGCCCTGTATGGGGCATCAGTCCGGGCGTCGCAACCGCAGCGTGACGGACGTCGATGGCTCGTCCCTGGATGGATCCCGTCATCGATCTGACATATATCGGCACCCAACAGGTTCCAGGCTCCGACGAGGAAGAGTGGGGCATGGGAGACGGCGGCGCATTGAGTCCCCTGAGCCGGTTCGTGTCCCATGCCCTACTCTACCTTGCCGCGACCGGATCAACATTCTGAGGAGCGCGGTCGGCCGCCGGACATGGCCAGGGCGGAGCCGGGCGAGCTCCGTTTAGATTAGGTTTCGCGTTGCATGTAATAATATGAATTTGAGGTTTCTAATTTGAGATATCCGGATGTGAAATGCATTTTTTTAGGCGTGTCTGGTCAGTGTCCGTGGATGCGCCCCGACGCGTTTACGGGCGTTTGAAGGGTCGAACTTGTCAAGTGCGGCTGTACATGCTCCAAGAGTCTTCTTTTTTAAAGAGTTCAACATAGGAGTCTGCCTTCTACGAGTAACATTGAGATGCAAGCGTCGCAGCTTCAAAGTCGGTCCAGCCCGTGGTCCTCTGTCTCGCCATCAGTCAGTCAATTCTGTTTCCCTGCTATGAACGAGAAGTCTTCGAGGGCGTTACGTGGAGGCCAAGAAAAATCGAAAATCAATGGCTGTAGTGTACACATCGCCCGTGGAAAAGGATGTGAAGAATATATTTCCACTGGTTTGTAGTACCTGTATATGGTTGCGGACAAGTCAAACATGCAAATCACCACCGGGCCATGACCCCACGTCGCGATTCATCGATCCGTCCATTCAGGCCACGACAACGGCTATCAAGCAGAGGTCAACAAAGCTTCTCTATCATTCGCTGTACTATTGTTTGATGAAGAAGGTGACATTATTCATCAAGCTGAAAAAAAAGCTGGTTTGAAAATGTAAATGCACAGCAGCACATCGACTATGCTGAAAAGATCCCTCTCCCAACTCAAAAAGGAAAAATATCCCTCACCATTAACAACGGTTGATGTCTTCAGAGGAAAATTAAACATCCATATAGTTGGAGGCAGGTAGCATTCTGCATTAAAACGTCCCTCAATTATTTCCAAAGCCAAACCGGTTTGACCTAGCTAAGTACACCAGCACAGCAACTTATTTAAGCTTAAAAAGAACAGATAGCAGCCGAGGCTCGATTACATCAAATCTAGCGGGAGCAGGTCTCTTCTTCTGCACCCACCCTTCACCGTCACCATCAGCATCCAACTAAAAATTGCAATGGGAAACCATCCAACATGCCAGAAAGCAACTCCAAGAAACGAAATAAGAGAAAAAAAAAAGCGAAGGCCAACGATGATGATGATAATAATGTGGGAGGCGCATGCGAAAGCCATTGCTTGGAAGAAAATGGAATGCGGGAGCGGCGCCTTTCTGCTCACGCCGCAGCAGCAACCCAGCACGCCGCCCTGCTGACCCCCCGCACGCCTTTCGTGTGTCCCCTTCCGGTGGGCCCGCCTTGGAGCAGCCGGTGGGGCCGGGTGAGCAGTGTGGAAAAGGGGACGGGTCAAGCCGTCAAGGCTAAAGCGAACGATTCTGGGGTCAATTCCAAGGATAATAAGGTGCTCAACCAGCGACGTGGATGGATGGAGGGTTGTGAGTTTGTGACGCGAAAGGGAGCGCGGAGGAAACAGCGCGGAAGCTCGCCTCGACTCCGGATCAAAGGGATCGGAAACTCTGGAAAGGAGGAAAAATGCCTCCGCCGTCTGCATGTGGGGGCATATTCCCTGGCCGGGCCCCCTCGCCTCGCTCAACGAATGCTACTACTGCACCGTAGGATTTTACGTACAGCCTAGCTTAGATTACGACAGGGTCATCTGGCTCAGACTCCTGATGTGTTGCAAATGTCAAGGAGCGGGTGCCATCTCATCTATTCTATAGTCCACTAACTCTTCAGTCACAGACGTTTCCCACCCCATGCCTATGTGCATCTCCAACACTGACCTCAAATGTTGGTGTGTACTTATCTTATCCACACTAGGCGTTGCACACTGATACGAGAACCGGCCATCCCAAGCATGTCCTCTAAATGTAGGCCAATGTTTGTTCTAAGACCAGGCACTCAAAATAATTATTAAAAAAATAGCATGATTCATCAATAAATGAACATGCAAATATATCTAGTATATCAATAGTTCAAATGTAAAAATTACACCGAGATAATCGGGATGTTTCAACAAGTTTTTTCAAATTCATCGATTCCAAACTCGATGATCAGGAACAGCGCGTATGTTTCCGCACATATTGTCCCCTGAGCTTTACCCAACAATGTATTTTGCGTGAATGGCCTGCCCTCGGTCAGGTGGCACATATTGGCAATGTGTTCTGTCTATACAACGTGTAGAGCAACATTGAGTGGATGGATGAACTAACCAACATGTAGAGCCACATGAAGCAAAACTTACGATCTCCATGTTCGACGATGCCACAGTGCCTCCACTCGTGCAGCCGCACCGCAAAACTTCATGATAAAGTTCCAAATATGTACCATCGATTCGACGACTTCACATTGCGCAGATGGATGACATGCATGTCATAGGGATGCGAAGTTCTTTCACGCATGAAATGGACCATGCACGCGCTGCCAAAAGATCGAGCCCATTGAGTTTCTGCCTACAAAGTCTGCAGATACGACCAACCACACATCACACATCAATTTATCCTCAAGGACATCGTCGGCAAGGGTCGGAGGGTACCTGATTGCAGAAGGATCCTGGATGGATGGCGGCATAGTCCAAGGAGGACATGTGCGTTGGTGGGGGTTGCAGACGTCCTATGATGCATTGGCGGCGGGCGAAAAGGTACAACGACGACGTCAGACGAGGAGGGCGCGAATGCAAATTAAGGCAGTCCGGACTGCCGCAAAGCCCCGCACCCTCTGTTTGCCTCCAAAGTCTGGACCGGTCCGCGAACCGATGGATAACATGTTGGAGTGTGATTTTTTCCTTTTCGAAAAGAAGGATTACTCTTGGTCTCTGCATTAGAACGATGCATGAAACCTTATTATTAAATAAACATCTAAAAGGTCTGTGTTGGACGGCGAAATGGGTCTAAACAATTCGGTTAAGATGGATATGAACGGTTTGAGGGTCAGTGTTGGAGATACCTTTTTTTGTTTTTTTGTTTTGTTTCGCTTCATATACTCATGCCATAGTCCATGTTGACGCAAATTTTGGGGCGTGTTTGGTTGCTGGCATCGAGCCCAATCAGACCCACACGGGAAGGAAGAGGCCTATTTGGTTGCCTGGTTTCACTGTTGGGCCTGCATCGCACGCTTCTTAAAGCAGCCCAGAGTCTGGCTCGCTGGAAACGCTCGAATTGGAAGTTTCTCGCGCGCCAGGTTGAGCCGAACGCAAGCAAGCGGGCCCTTGCACGAGTGGAGACGGGAGGAGTGCGACGTGATTACGTGAGGTCTTCTTCAACCTCCAGTAAGCTCCTATCTAATCTCCTCCCTCTGATCTACACAACGGTGCTTCGATTTGATGTAATCTCTACACGAAAAAGATGCACCTTGATGCTACGGTTCCATTCAGGCGATTGGTTCGTAGTTTCATCGGTCGTAAGTTCTTAATTTTATCTTCCCGTTTCGAGCTATTTTGAGCGAATTTTGTCAGATTCGTCGTGCACAATCAATCATTTGAAATTTCCTTTAACCAGCAGCCTAATCTCGCAGTTGCTCACAACATTCGTGTTGTAAGTTTTTGGTTTTGACGATCGTAGCTTCATCTCTCTTTGAACAGCAGTCTACTACACTGACGCCGCCATGTCAAGCTCCTCCGTCCTCTGCTCAGAGCCCTCCTATTCGTCCCTCTCGACGCCGAAGCCCTTCTCCTGGATCTCCTTGCCCACGTCCTACTACACTAGAGTCGTTTTCGGCATCGCTCATCTTCGCCTACTCTCTGTCGTCCTCCTACTGCACTGAAGCTGCAATGGCGCACACACTACTTTCTTGTGTCCTCTGCCTCCGCGCACACTGCAGTTCGCCGCGCCGCCGACGGTGTCGATCATCTTGGCCTTCTCTCTCGCCCTACTACACTGGAGTCGTTTCCAGCGTCGATCATCTCGGCCTCCTCTCTCGTTCACTGCACTGACGATACCATGGCGCGAGCAATGCATTCTCCTCCTTTGCCGACTGTCTTTGCGCGAGCACCGTGGCTAGTTCGTCAACGGTGTTGCTCGCCGTGCCGCCGATGGGGTCCCTCATCCACGACTCCATGCTCATCATGTCGGACACGGCGCCACGACCACTATCCACCGCAATCGCCATGGTCCGGTGCACACTACATTTCTTCTCTCCCTTCCCCTGCTAGCTCTTAACCCTGTGTGCTAAGCGCAAGTGCTAGCTCTTAATCATACCCCATGCGGGCAACCAAACAGCGTGTAGTTGTATGCGCCGAGACAATGCAGGCAACCAAACAACGTGCCAAAATTGATCCCCTAATGCAGGAAGTCCATATGCAGGCAACCAAACAACGTGCCAAAGTTGATCCCCTAATGTAGGAAGTCCATATGCAGGCAACCAAACAACTTGCAGATATCACATATGAGGCTGTTTTTCCAGAGCCAGGCTAGGTTGAGATGTGTATGCAATGCAACTACTGTTCACTACTGCAACCAAACGCGTCGTTGATGTTTCACGTGTGTCGCTTTCTTGTTTGTATTGCATCCCATTCGCGTCAAACAGTTCATGTTTGATTGTCATTAGAATCCGTGGTGTTATTATGGCGTGCCAGACTATTTTTGCTGGCCGCCACATTTGCGACATGATTACATACTAAAACTGCCCGCCCAATTTGTCTTGTAAACGAAACAATCCCAAAACGCACACGTCTAGGTCATCATCTTTCTTATGTGATAGTACTGTTGACGCCTGTTTCAGACGAGATGCAAAAGATTGCATGAAACTTGTAGTAGGGTATATGTCTCTATTAAGTGATGACTTGGGTGCGCTAATGCTAGGGCGGCCTTGTGTATTTTACAAGAGTTGAAATAAGGAAATTCCTACAAATTTGACCAAATTCTGCTTAGTTTATACCTTTAGAAAAGAAATCTACAGGCAATACATCACGGAAACACAACCATCAAAAAATCTTTCCCCCCTTTTCTCGCTTCTTACTTGTACCAGAGTTGTTCATGCCAACTTGCTGTTCCATGCTTCACTTTCTTGCTTGTGTGGCATCCTTTTCGGGCGAACAGTTCATGTTGAGTGCGAAGCACAGTGGTAGTAATGACAAAAATCATGTTTGATTGTCATTAACACGTGAATCCTTGCTCTTGTCATGGCGTGCCGGACTATTTTTTGCTTGTTGCCACATTTGCGACATGATTACATACTAAAACTGCCCACCCAATGTCTTATAGTATAAACGAAACATGCCCAAACCATACACGTCTAGTAATATACGGAGTAGTTGTCACGAGTATGGTGACAAATGTTTTAGACGAGATGCAAAAATACTGCATTAAAACTTGTAGGATACGCTAAGCGATTCGGGTGCACCATCAATTTATGGCGGCCCTGTGTATTTTACTCGGGTCGAAATAAGGAGAATCCAGCCCCATCAATTTGACAAAAGTTTGTTTAGTTTACCTTTAAAAAAAATAAGTACATTACCAAAGCGAAGGGAGTACAAAACAGAACCAAGGAACCCAAACAGTACGAAAGTGTTACTCTAATCTTGAATTCATTTCCTTTCCCACGAGGAGTCAGTCTGTGTGCACTGCCGCGCAGAAGAGCATCGAAGCGGATACCGCCATTGATGGCGGAGGCAGGGAGAGGAGGAGGAGGAGGAGGAGGAGGGCGGGCGGGCGAGCAGATGCCGCCATTGATGGTGAAGAAGCCGAGCAGAGTGTCCCACTCCTCCTGCTATTACTGTGAACAGAGGAGGCCAGGCGGACCATTCTACCCCTCGCGCCGCGCGTGCCGCCCTCTCGCTCGCTTTTGGCACTTGGCAGGCAGCGGTTGAGAGTGGCCGCGCCGCACCGCACCCCGTCCCATCGCATCACCCACGCATCACACCCGCACGCACGTAGGAGTACCACCGATCCGCCATTACCATCCATCGCCCGCACGAAGCTTCCTGCCACCTTCCTCGCCTCCCCTGGCCTGCGCGGCGCGGCGCGAGTGCTGCTACCTACGGGCTACAAGTACCCGTGGCGGGGCGCCAGGCATGCCCTTCCCACCTGCCCACCACCACCACCCTAGCCTCTCCCCCAACCACCCCCTCCACTCCCCTTTCCTTTCCCAGTGACTGACGAAGCGGCAGACCTTCCGCCGCCGGCCGCCGGGGTTGAGTTCCGGCGCCCGCCCGCACGCACGTCCGGGGGAGGCGTGGCGGCTTTGGCGTCTGGGTCTGGGTTCGGGTTCTGTGTCTGTGTTGTGTTGATTGGTTCGTTGCGGGGCGGAGAGAATCCCGGCTCCGCACGCTAACAACCGCCTCGCCCCAAGGCCAAGCAAGAGATCTCGCCCCGGACGCCAGCGCGCGGGGTATAAGACCGCCTCGTCGTCGCCGTCCCCGGGGCGAATTCCGCGAGGCCGCCCCTCGATTTCGCATTGCTGAGATCGCCGCCGGCGGAGGGGCCTTCCATCCAAGGCGACTCCTTTCCTCGACGCGGTCCGCGATGGGCGAGGCCGGCCACGACGCGCCGGCGGTGAACGAGGAGAAGGGGGCGATGGCGGCGGCGCCGTTCCCGGCGTGGGCGCGGACGGTGGACGAGTGCGAGAAGCGGTTCGGGACGGACCGGGACCGCGGCCTCTCCTCGGCGGAGGCGGCGGCGCGGCTGCGCGCGCACGGGCCCAACGAGCTGCTGGAGCACCCGGGCCCGTCCGTGCTGCAGCTCGTGGCGCAGCAGTTCGAGGACACGCTGGTGCGCATCCTGCTGGCCGCCGCCGCCGTCTCCTTCGCGCTCGCGCTCTCGTCGTCGGCGGGCGCGCTCACGCTCTCGGCCTTCGTCGAGCCGCTCGTCATCTTCCTCATCCTCGTCGTCAACGCCGCCGTCGGGGTGTGGCAGGAGACCAACGCCGAGAAGGCACTCGAGGCGCTGCGCCAGATCCAGTCCGACCACGCCGCCGTGCTCCGCGACGGCGAGTGGGCGCCCGCCCTCCCCGCGCGCGACCTCGTCCCGGGCGACGTCGTGATGCTCCGCGTCGGGGACAAGGTCCCCGCCGACATGCGCGTCCTCAGGCTCGTCTCCTCCACGCTCCGCGTCGAGCAGGGGTCGCTCACCGGCGAGACCAACTCCGTCAACAAGACCGCCCACGCCGTGCCGGCAGAGGACGCCGACATCCAGGCCAAGGAGTGCATGGTCTTCGCCGGCACCACCGTCGTCAATGGCTCCGCCGTCTGCCTCGTCGTGCACACCGGGATGGCCACCGAGATCGGCAAGATCCACTCGCAGATCCACGAGGCCTCGCAGGAGGACGACGACACGCCGCTCAAGAAGAAGCTCAACGAGTTCGGCGAGGCGCTCACCAAGATCATCGGCCTCATATGCATCCTCGTCTGGCTCATCAACGTCAAGTACTTCTTGACCTTCGAGCTCGACGGATGGGTGCCCAGGAACATTCGCTTCTCGTTCGAGAAGTGCACATACTACTTTGAGATCGCCGTGGCGCTTGCCGTCGCCGCCATACCCGAAGGATTGCCTGCCGTGATCACCACCTGCCTCGCCCTTGGAACCAGGAAGATGGCCGCCAAGAACGCGCTTGTCAGGAAGCTGCCCAGTGTGGAGACTCTGGGCTGCACCACCGTGATCTGCTCCGACAAGACTGGGACTCTGACCACCAACCAGATGTCAGTCTCAAAGCTCGTTGCGATCGGTGATGCCCCAGGGAAAGTTAGGAGCTTCAAGGTGGACGGCACGTCGTATGATCCCCGTGATGGCAAAATCTACGACTGGCCTGCTGGGAGGATGGATGCAAATCTTGAGATGATCGCAAAGGTTGCCGCTGTCTGCAATGATGCCAGTGTCTCACATTCTTCAAACCAGTATGTTTCCACCGGAATGCCGACCGAGGCTGCTTTAAAGGTGAGGATTGGTACAGTTCATGCTATTCTCAATTTCCTTGAATTTCACAGTATTTTTTAATTCGAGAATATGGTGGTGCTTACTTGATCCACAACTGAACAGTTTAGGATACAGTTATCACTGGAGTTTAGGTTGTGTCAGTCCAAATTCAGACAGTACTGATGTTGGAAGACATTCCATTCTTAGGCTCCCATAATGATTAATTTGTTGGTTGGTTTCTTGCAGGTCCTGGTTGAGAAAATGGGAGTACCTGAAGGAAAGAACGGTCTGTCGGTGGATCCGTCCGAGACATTAGGTAAGCATCAATGCTTGCTTTCGAGCTTAGCGGAACATAACTTACTATTTTGATATTTTCTGATACGTGCTGCTGGGTTAAGCTACAACCGTATACTGAGCATTTTTGTGATATTGTTTGCTGTCAGGCTGCTGCCGATGGTGGAGCAATGCTGCCAAAAGGATTGCGACGCTCGAGTTCGACCGTATGAGGAAATCAATGGGAATCATCGTTACCTCCAAATCAGGAGGCAACACTTTACTTGTTAAGGTGTTGCTATACCGCCATTTCCCACTGATATGTTAAATAAAATTATCCTGCATTATACCATTGTTTTATGTTCGCTGGAGTGACACTAAGTGCATGATGATGTGTCCTGATGGCAGGGAGCTGTTGAAACCTTGCTGGAGAGGAGTAGCCATATTCAGCTGCAGGATGGTTCAGTTGTGCCTTTAGATGAGAAATCAAGAAAAGCTGTTTTGGCAAGTCTCCATGAATTGTCAACAAAAGCTCTGCGGTGCCTCGGATTTGCATACAAGGAGGATCTTGGTGAATTTGCAACATATGATGGGGAATACCACCCTGCTCACAAGCTTTTGCTGGATCCAGCCAATTATGCAGCAATTGAAACTGACCTGATATTTGTTGGTCTTGCTGGCCTAAGGGTAAGACTCTGCTCCTCATTGTGGATATGTTTTTTAATCAATGCTGCTCTACACTCTATAATTTGCAATCTAGATAAATCTTTTGGTTGGGGACCATGATTTGTCAATATGCTTTTCTGTATATGATCCCTTGCAATGCTGACAAGTCTTTATGGTGGATGTTTTTAACTATGTCAGGATCCTCCGAGGGAAGAGGTCTTTGATGCTATTGAGGACTGCAGAGCTGCGGGCATCCGTGTTATGGTGA
Source organism: Triticum dicoccoides (assembly GCF_002162155.2). Lineage (NCBI taxonomy): Eukaryota > Viridiplantae > Streptophyta > Magnoliopsida > Poales > Poaceae > Triticum > Triticum dicoccoides. The sequence continues at coordinate 55,328,724 of NC_041381.1, read as the reverse complement.
TTACAGGAGACAACAAAGAAACCGCTGAGGCGATATGCCATGAAATTGGTGTATTTTCACCTGATGAAGACATTACCTTGAAGAGCTTTACGGGGAGGGAGTTCATGGCACTTGAGGATAAGAAGACACTGCTGCGAAGGAAAGGTGGCCTTCTGTTCTCTAGGGCAGAGCCTAGGCACAAGCAAGAGATCGTGAGGCTGCTAAAAGAAGACGGTGAAGTTGTTGCTATGACTGGAGATGGAGTAAATGATGCCCCTGCTCTAAAACTTGCTGACATTGGTATAGCAATGGGTATCACCGGCACTGAGGTATATATATTCTTAATGCACACCATCTTAGCCACTGCTTTTGAAGCACCTTTTTGGTTCTCTCTTGAATCAGGGGAAGTGCCCATTTTTCTATAATGTCAAATGAAAAAGTTTGTACTCACCGTACAACCCCACACCATAGTGAGATTGCAAACCACAAGTTTAGCAGGTGTCACAAAACATACCTGTAGATGCGCTGTTACAAAATTAACAGAAAACCAGGAACCACCATCACATATTTCATGATCTAGAGCAGAGAATATAGGTGCTTACCCCTTTACAAGGTAGCATAGCTGAATTATCCATCATTTTGCACTTTAGAGTCTTCAAGGTTTTCTGCTTTAAAATCACTTCTTTCAATGGTTTTCCTGACAAAACTATTGATTTCTCAAAACCATTGTTTGTCTTTCAACCTTTGTAGTTCAGAAACCTCTGAAATGTATTGATTGCCAGCCCTAGCCCTCGCCTGTTACTGCTTTTAATAAGCTAACTACATAATATTGTTTGAGTTAGACCAGTAAAACAACATTTGGTTTTCTAGTCAGATTGTAAAGCACGACTTTAGAGGTTCTAAGAAGAGAGTGATATATGCAAAATTATGCTTGTGTTCAGCTTATAATTTGGGGAGCAGTATCTGAAAAATCATTTTATTTTTTTCAGGTTGCCAAAGAGGCTTCTGACATGGTACTAGCAGACGACAATTTCAGTACCATTGTTGCTGCTGTTGGTGAAGGCAGGTCTATTTACAACAACATGAAAGCTTTCATAAGGTTTGTGCACTGAGAGCCTTGCTCCCACTTCTCATTGGCAGTTTTGTGATTGCTTGCAATTTCAGTACCATATGACTTGCTAAAGCTAATGTTCCTGAATCGGGCATGAGTAGGGGACTGCTTATGCAATTTATCTAGATTTTACATTCAGTTGTTGGAAAGCATGTCGCTGCTTGAGCATTCTGAAAGTCTTTTCTTCACTGCTGCAGATATATGATTTCCTCAAACATTGGTGAAGTTGCCTCGATCTTCCTTACCTCTGCTTTGGGTATTCCTGAGGGGTTGATACCTGTTCAACTTCTGTGGGTAAATCTCGTCACTGATGGCCCCCCTGCGACTGCTTTGGGTTTCAATCCTCCAGACAAGGACATCATGAAGAAGCCACCAAGGAGGAGCGACGACTCACTGATCACTCCCTGGATTCTGTTCCGTTATCTGGTAATTGATCACCACATATCTGTTGGATCCCTTGCAGGAATCTCTGCCCTTACTTTCTTTTCGAGATTAATTTTTCTCACCGACTATACATAACTTGCAGGTCATTGGCCTTTACGTGGGGGTTGCAACCGTTGGTATCTTTGTCATCTGGTACACCCATGGATCTTTCATGGGCATTGATCTCACTGGAGACGGCCACACGCTTGTCAGTTACTCGCAGCTCTCAAACTGGGGCCAGTGCTCTACCTGGGATAACTTCACAGCCTCGCCCTTCACTGCTGGTGCTAGAACTTTCACCTTCGACGACAACCCCTGCGACTACTTCCAGGCCGGAAAAGTGAAGGCAACGACGCTCTCACTCTCTGTGCTCGTGGCGATCGAGATGTTCAACTCGCTCAACGCCCTCTCCGAGGACACAAGCCTGCTGAGGATGCCTCCGTGGGTCAACCCGTGGCTGCTTCTGGCCATGTCGGTGTCGTTCGGGCTGCACTTCCTCATCCTCTACGTGCCGTTCCTCGCGCAGGTGTTTGGCATCGTGCCGCTCAGCCTGAACGAGTGGCTCCTGGTGCTCCTTGTCGCGCTCCCCGTGGTGCTCATCGACGAGGTCCTCAAGTTCGTTGGCAGGTGCACGACCGCCTCAGGTCCCAAGCGGCGTTTAAAAAAGCAAAAGGGCGAGTGAAGGAGGCGACGGCGACTAACAGCGGTTGTTCCAGACAACGCCGTGGTAACTAATCATCAACAAAAAAAAGCAATTTGTTCAGAATGTTCGGACCATGTAACAGTGGTCGCCAAAGGAAGGGTGTTTATTCAGCGTATA
>NC_041381.1:55322271-55326034 GCF_002162155.2 Triticum dicoccoides | reverse complement strand
AAACTGAAGTAGATAAAAAGGGTTCTGGAACAAAGCTCTCGCTTTTCGCGGAGACTGAACTTAGCAGCTCTGTTCTTGTTTCTTTTTAGTTGTTATTATAGGTTTCAAACCTTTGATTATATATCCTGTGAATTACATGTAGGTAGTGGTTCCTTGGTCTCGGAGTGTTGGAAAGTTGCTTTGTTTTTGTTGCGAGCTATTTGCCGAACAGGAGTGCAAATAATTATACGTCACAAGGGAACAGCCATTTCTGATTACTGTTAATGCTGCTGTTTTAAATGTGTCTATGTATTGCATATCCTATGAATTACAATTCTATGGAGCGTATGATGAGAAGAAGCAGAGTATTTAGTTGCGGTAATTTCATTGGTTGCTGTGTTGTTATCTGCTTTGAGATGCTGTGGTTCATACACCTGCAGGAACTTTTTGTTGCACAATCTGCACTTGCGCCTGCACAAGTAGCAGTGAAGAACAGGCAACGCTTGTTAGTTATCTCTATTTTTAATGGATGAGTTGGTGAATTGTCTGCGCGGTTTTTTTTCGCTTGTTTTTTTCGTCTCTCGTTCCACCACCCCCTTCCATCCTGGTTCGCGGTTTATTTTCGTTGGTTTTTTTTCGTCTCTCCTCTCACCACCCTCTCCCACCCTGGTCCATCGGTTTATTTTCTCTCCACTCTCTATTACAACCAGAACTTTCCTAACGTATAACAAATCATATATCTAACTTTCTTAAATTATGCAAATTAATCGATTCCTTTTATTGGTTCAATTTGTCTTAGGAAAACAAATAACAGATTTTCAGGAAACCAATAATACATTTTAATCTAACTTTCTTAAATTATGCAAATCAATCGATTCCTTTTATTGGTTCAATTTATCTTAGGAAACAAATAACAATAACAGATTTTCAGGAAACAAATAATACATTTTAATCTAACTTTTCTAACTTATCTAAATCAATCGATTTCTCTTATTAGTGAAATTTGTTTTAGGAAACAAATAACAGACACCTCACAACTTTCCTCCCAACAAATAGTTTATTAACATTCGCAAACTTTCCTAATCATACACATCACAAACGGGCAGGTACTGATATCACATTACCAAACAATAAAATCCCATTTGCATAGAAATCAGTTCAAAAATCCTAACTTTTCTAAATTTTTACCTTTCCTTGATAACAACCAATATTTCCTATGTTCTCCACCTATTGAAAAAATCACCCCTCCATCGATATTAGCACTTTTTTGAACTAAGATCTCCGGGTTATGATTTTTTTATGTGATTCTTTCCAATTGTGACCTCTCCTTCCACTCTGGCTCCTTCTCGCATAAACACCTCCACCCCAGCCAGGTGACACCGCCCCAGACCTCCTGCCTCTCCACACCTTCTCTGCCACCTCCTTCTCGTACACCATTAACAATCCCTCCGCCACATTTGTCTACGGCGGTGTTGAGGGCATGGCGCAGTAGCGTACCAGCGGTAGAGCAACGCATAGCAGCAGGAAGCAACACGCAGCAGGCGAGGCGAGCAGCCGACGGTGGAGGGCAGAGATGCGGCCGACATGGCTGAGGGGGCGGCCGGCAGAAGATGGCCACGACTGGAGGCGACGCGAGGCAGGGGCGCGACAACGGGGCGAGCGAAGGATAGGCGGCAGTAGACGGGGCGAGCGCAGCCAGCGAGAGTGTGGCGCGCGGCCAGGGTGTGTGTCGCGCAGGGGCACAATGGTGCGGTGGCTGCGGCGAGCGCGGCGGCAGCGGCGGGTGCGGCCGACGCGGTGTAGCACGGGCGTGGGCATGGAGAGGGAGTGGCCCTGCGGGCGCAAAAGAAGAGCGGCAGGCTCGGACATGGGCGTGCATAGGAGCGGGCATGTGCCACGGGGTCACTCCGAGAGCTCGGTGGCTACCCCTGCAATGGCCATGTCGGACGGCGGTTTTCGGCCACGGCGAAATACCTAACGAGAGCAAACGAGAGGGGAAACAGGAGAAAGGCAAGAGGAGATCATGGCGGTGTCAATGGCGCCCTAGGGGAAGACATGGGAGATCGGGGCGGCGCGGATCGAACGGCAATGTCGTGGTGGCCCAAGGTTGAGGAAGACGGCAGTGATGTCGATGCGGGGGTGCTGGACTTGATCTCGTTGGCACAGACGAAGTAGAGAAGGCGTTCGGAGCTGCTCGATAAGCTCCTAGCCCGCAGGGAGGGCAGTGGCCATGTGGACGGGGTCGGTCATGGTGGCCATGGCGTCTGACTTCGTCCAGATCAACGAGATCGAGCGAGCGAGGGGGAGAAGTGGATTTGGGAGGGGACGTCGAGGAGGAGTGAGGCCATGGGGGCAGGGAAGGAAGGGCGTCACCATTATCCATTCCCCTTCGATGCCAACGAGGTGGTCGGGCGGGAGCCCGTCTCTGTAGCGACGCGGCTTGGGGAACAGGAGAAGACGACCGCGCGGGGACTGAACCACTGAGCCGGTTCGGTGGCAAGGCCCGGGGTGCAGGGCGAATCCCCTTTTACATCATCCTTTTGGTTTTTCAATGTATTCTAATCTGTTTTTCCTTTTTAACACCGTTTTCTATTTATTCTTATGAACTAAATGATCTCTACTCCTAATGTCTCAGTTGGTGGTCTCCGTTTCGGATTTATTTTCGTCCCACCTCCCGAGTGAGGGAGAGGGAGTGAGGAAGAGGGAGGGAGAGGGTGTGTGTGAGAATTTGATGGTAAAAAAGATCGTTAATGTCACTTAATATGTATGAGAATATTAAATGTAATATTAACATAATTGATATTGAACTTTTAAAATTAATATGATCCTGTTGTAACGCACGGGCGTTCTTCTAGTAACTAATAGCTAGACTCAAATATCTTAGTTGGCTCCATGTTCAGAAGATACGAAGTTTTGGCTCGCCATTTCCTACGCTAGGCGCTATGGAGCGGCAAAACCCTATCTGACACATTTTGCGTAAAAGTGCTGGGTATTTGCGACGGGAGGGAAGCGAGCAAATGCGAGTTAATTTAGTCCGGTTTCAAGCCTTCTAGAAGGCTCCAGTTCAGTTTTCACTGGGTTTTCATTTTCTTTTTCCTGCTGTTTCTTTGGGTTTTCCTTTCATTTGTTTTCAGAAAGTTTCATTTTAACAAGTGTTTGGAATTTCAAAAAATGTTCAGAAATTTTCGAAATATGTTCGTGTTTCAATTTTTTTGGAATTTGAGAAAATGTTCTCATTAAAAAAGTGTCAATGTTTTCAAGAAATGTTTGGGAATTAAAAAAGTGCAAAAATTAATTCAGAAGTTTAAAAATGTTTCTATTTTCAAAATTTGTTCACAAGTTCAAAAAATGTGCCCATTTTTAAATTATGTTCAGAAATTAAAATGTTGGCCAACGCTAGGGGCCGGCCGACCAGCCCAAGTGCTGGATCAGTTGCCTTCTACGCCGTAGAATTAGGATGCTTATAACCGCTAGATCGTGCCCTCCAACGCCATCCCTTTGTCACACAAACTTTCCCGCACGCGCAACTCTGTTCCACACGAGGCAGAAGCCAAAATGGCCTCCCGCAGGCCACGTCCTAGCCCGCGGTCGGCGAGCCATGAAGCTCGTGACCCTAGCAGTGTCATCTACCGGTTACAACTTCCTGGTCGCTGAATACAGCCGCCTCAACACTTTGTCAGCGGCCACAACTTCGCCGTCGTCGGTTGCAGCATATTCGTCTGTCGGTCTTAGCTTCCCTACTGCCGGTCACAACATCACCGATGTGAGTTGTAGCACCGTCAGT
>NC_041381.1:55243283-55321880 GCF_002162155.2 Triticum dicoccoides | reverse complement strand
CCCGCTAGCAGCACCGCATGTAGCCTAGCAGGAGCCCGTCGCAACACGATCAAGCGCTGGTTGTAGCTTCCAACCTCGCCGGTCGCAACATCCAACCGCACAGTCAAGGATGAGGACATGGACGACCATGGCGTCCCCAAGTTGCAAACATCCATGCTTGCAGCACCTCCATGTGTCGCCCCGCCAGCCCTTGTAGCAGCACCGACGACAAGCGGTGACCTCACAGCAAAACGCTGGCTTGTCAATCTTCGCGGCCGCGACAAATCTGGTCGGACAATGCAGAGGTTGGTGGAAGGTAGGCATTGACGGCGAGGATGGGATGAGGAAAGCACTCGGAGTGAAAACATTGTGTGGAGGTGACTGATTTAGGCCTTGTGTGTTTAAATACGTCCTGAAGAGGTTTGGAAGGGATCGAGGAGGATTTTGACTTGGGGATTTAATCCTCCCCAATCGAATCCAATTCCCCTTCAAATCCCTGTAAACCGAACAAGGCCTTAAGGAGATAGGGATGCGACATGCAACTGTTTGTGGGGCCACAAGAAACATGCAAGTTGCGTGTGAGCGAAAAACAAAGCGACCGGCGCTGCGCGATGCCCGTCGGCCGACTCACATCATTTCCCAAAAATGTTCGGTAATTTTCAAAACATGTTCAGATTTTCAAGTACTGTTTCGAATTTTGGAAAATATTCTAGTTTCATAAAAAAATTAAAATATGTTCGTGTTCAAAAACAATATCATTTTTTTGCCACTGTACAGTCCCCGTCAGAATTTCCTATTCGACACTCTCTGCGTTGAACAGTCGAGGTAACGCACACAGCCACGATACTAATCGAATGACTGGGCTGGCCCATCTATATGGCTAACGAGTAGATCGCATCTGGTTTTTAGGAACTTTCTGGAAGGTTCCAGCCTAGGTTTCTAATGGTTTTGGGAACCTTCTAGTTGGTTCCTGAACCGTTTCTTGGACTGGTTTTCTGGTTTCTTTTTGTCTTTTATTTTTCGTTTTTCGTTTTTTTCCTTTTCTATTTCTATTCTTTTTTTTCCTTTTCTGTTTCTATATTCTTTTTTTCCTTTTTGATTTCTTTTCTTTATGATTTTGTTCAAAATTTCAAAACTTTTCAATCTTTGCTCAAGATTTCAGAAAAATGATTTCATTTTGTTCACAAAATTTGGGAAATTGTTCACAATTTGTTTTAGAAAAAATGTTAATGTTTTCAAATTTTGTTCGGGAGTTTTATAAAATGTTCCTATTTCAAACATTGTTCACACATTTCAAGATTTTGTAATATTTTACAACTTTTGTTCAGGAGTTTAAAAAATTGTTCATCAATTTGAAAAATGTTCGTGTTTTAATTTTTTTTGGAGAGTTCCAAAAATGTTCGTAAATTTAAAAAAATGTTTGTGTTTCTAATTTTTTTAGGAGTTAAAAAAATGTTTCCATTTTAAGAAAAATGTTTGCATATCCAAAATTTGTTCTGGAATTTGGAAAATGTTTCATTTTTTCAGAAAAAAGGATTTCAAAAAATGTTCTTGTTTTCAAAAAGTGTTCATGTTTCCAGAAATTGTGCACTTTCTCAAATTTGTTCTACAGATTTAGAAAATGTTCCCGTTTTTAGTTTTTTGTGTTTCCAAAAATTGTTCCTTTTTTAGAAAGTTGTTCGCAAATTTCCTGAAATGTTTCTGTTTCCAAAAATTGTTCATGTTTTCAAATTTTTTCTGCAGTTTTAAAAAATGTTCATGTTGTAAATTTTTTTGGTATTTCCAAAATTGTTCCTGTTTTAAAAACAGTTCGCAAATTTCATTATTTACCTTTTCCTATTTTTTCTGGAATTTCGAGCAAAAAATCCAAAACACGAAAAAAGGAAAAAACGTTTGGATCTTCGTTGTTTTTGGTTCTTATATTATTGTGCTACATATGTAATCATTCGGTGTGATTATGTCTACTGGCTAGCACAGTCGCCTCTTTCACCAGAGGTCCCGTGCTCGATCTGTACAATACTCAATTTTTTTTAGACGTGAACAGACTCACGCTACAGTTCCACTGGTCTCTAGCTTGGGTCGGCCTAGTCAGGTATGCGCCTGTGCGTGCGTCCGACAATTTGCTGCAAAGAGCGGCATATAGGAGATCCTGTCCCCGTCCACTACAGTACTCACTCACTCACTCCACTCGGGCTGCAACATGCATGGGTCGGCCCATCAACAGGCCCCCGTGCGACAGCCAGCGCCAAATAGGGCCTCATGGCATCAATAGGCTCAAACTTTGGATAATTAGGGCCTGTTTAGTTATCTGCATCAATTTTGCCCGCCTTGCCAACTAGGATATATTATTGTTCGAGGAAAATATGCAAGGAGGGCAAAATTGATGCAGATAACTAAATAGGCATCTTTTCCACAGTTCGAGCCTATACAGACGCGCTGCATAAGCCGCGCACAGGAAAATATGCCTATATAGCGCGCGCGACAAAAACAGTGCTCCAACAAAAGTTGTAAAATAGAGCGTGCACAAAAACGAAGCTGTAATTTTAACGCACGCGGGCCGCGGGGCAGAAAATTTGTGGCGCTGGCTTGTGCACGCGGGCTTCTGCATATGGGGCCGTCGGGTTGGGCGCCGAGTTTTTGTGCGTCTGGTAAACCTCCCGCGCGCAAAAACACTATTTTAGCGCTGCAAAACTTTTTTAGCACGCCGCGCTACCACGCATCTGTTGGAGATGCTCTAAGTATATAGACATACTCCATGAATCAGTGCTAACAGTTATAAAGCACTACAATGGAAGTTGTGACAAAAAAGTGATGCTACGATTGCTCGAAGCTCCGTAGAACAGTCCTAGTTCTTTTCTACTACTCTCTTCATCCCATAATGTAAGACTTGACACTAGTGTAGTGTCAAAAAACGTCTTACATTCTGTGACGGAGGGAGTAGAAGTGTTAGCGTGTCGTGCCGTTGGATCACTACAATGATCCATCAAAGTTATGCCCGTCTCCAACTAGGATATATTATTGTTCACAAAAGAGTTATTCTGGCTTCGTTGCACAAATTATTGGCAGGATTATTAAAAGGTGATACATACATAATTGTTATCCTAATTTAGTGGTTCCAATCCCTCCTCTGACGTGTGTGGCCCACCCAGAAATCAACTGCCCTATCGGCCAGCTGCCCATAATCACCCCACTGTGACAAAAAATTGATGTTAGAAAATACATGGTTATAGTGAAATACAATCCTACTCTCTCGTTGCCATCACAGAATCAACAATCATGTTATGAGTTGTGTCCATGGTAGTATTTGCACCTCCTGCATAATTCCCTCTGGTTGTGTTGACCACATGGCCTGAAGGATGGTAGTTGGCATCATCATCGCATCTAGCAAAGTGGTAATCATACAAATCACTATCTCTGATGAAGCTATGCAATGCCATACAAACAATGATAATCCTTGCTTGCTTACTAGGTGGGTCACTCGGCATGTTTTAGAATGCGCCATTTCTATTTCCACTACAAGAATTTTGTTAATCCATGACGGTCCTTGTCCGTCACGGACCTGTGCAAAACTGTCGTCGAAGAGAAGCCATGACGGACATGAAATCCGTCATGTATATCGCGTCATAATTTGACCATCGTGCATTCCATGACGGATTTTTTACCGTCATGCATCACTTAACTGATGGACTGATAACGGTGTTAACATTCATGCCACGTAATCATCTGACATGGCCCGCCAACATGGATCTCATGTGGTAGCCCATGCAATCATCGGCCCAATCATCGGCCCAACTTGAATTTTGGCCCATGAATTTCAGTTCCAGCCCATGTGATAATCGGCCCAATTAAGATGTTGGCCTTTTGCCCAAGTTTTGAACGGCCCAATTACAGCTTTGTACACTTTTTCTGTTCGGACGTCTTTAGCCCGTAATTATTGGATTCTAAAAAAAAGCCAGTAATTATTGTAGATGAAATGCCCAAAAATTCAGTATGTTTACATTTCTAGCAGATAAAATGCATTTTAAAAGGATCTCTTCTCATATTATACAGTACATAGAGAAACTAGCGTAAAAAATTACAGAAAAATACACAACTAATAAGAAAATAATAATTTGAAAGTCACTAAGCCCTCCGCACACAACGAGCCGTGTACCCTCCCCACCTAATCACCCCATGGTGGATGGCACGACTCCTGCTTCCTCGATGGCGCTCTAGAGAGAGATGTACCAACTGCCATGACAACCTCAACCATGCATGCTGGAGCACCACAGACCGGCAACATCGTGCTCGGTCGCGGCTCAACAAGAAGCCAGCCCGCTGGCAGCGTAGCACTCGATCGGGCCAAAACGGGAAGCCACCCTGCTGGCGTCGTAGCCCATGGCCGCCGCCGCCGTAGCCCATGGCCGCCGACGCTTGTGAACTGGAGGCCGTCACACATCATATAATCCACCATCGCACAGTCTCCTGCGACGAGTCGGCGTAGTTCTCGAACGACAGATCAACGCATATCCTCGGGGACATGTCGCCGTACACCGGATCGTGGCGTTCCCACGGAGACAGGTGCAGCCCCAGCCCGATCTCCTCTGTGCGCGCGGCGGCCGAGAGCTCGCCGAGGACGTCCCCCGCCCCGTTCCGTCACGGCGAGGCAACCACCGAGTAGTCCGTCAGCGCCCATGGCCAAAGACAGAACGTGAGCACCACGCGGCCGAACCCTCCCTCTGCGGCACGTGCGTCCAATGGCCGACTTTGAGCTCGAAGGGCGCGAGCACGGCGGTGTCGGCAGGGTCGGCACAGCTCCCCGATGCTAGGTCAGCGCAGCCCACGACCGCTGGTGGCCCAGCGCGTCGGGGACAGCCTGGACGTCGAGGCGGCCGTACTTCCCCCCTGCGGCCTTCGAGCGCATCGAGAATCGGGGGAGATCGGTGGAGTTGGGGCTGGCAGCGGAGATCTGGAGAATCGGGGTGGGGTGGGCGAAAGAAAAGGGAGGGAGAGAGAGAGAAGATGAGTTGTTAGCGCCGTTCGATCTGGTTGAATCGGACGGTGAGTTTTGGCGATCCGCGAGAACATTGCCTCGACCAATCAGAAAGCTAGATTTCCTTTCTGCAGGATGCATAGCTCCTAGTTTGTCAACCCTAGTGGGTTTTTCTAGGCTTCAGCCCAGCCGAGTGAGGCCATCTCATAATTTGAATATTTTTTTGTACTTTTATTCAAATAACTAATTACGACACCTTTATAAAGTAACATGTAGAAGCACTTGTCTCATATGCTATAAGACATTTTTACATGTAATGCACTATATTTTTGTAGGAGCTCCAATAATTTTCACACGGATCTAATATATTTTATAGTTTACATGAATTTTGACATGCTTGTGGAAATGATTTCAATTTTAACTACATGTATCTCCAATAAGGTACAACTTTTTCACGAAAGAACTACATATTAAAACAAATATGTTTTTATATCATTTCCTGAAAATATATGAGAAAGTCAAATGTTCATATTAAATATACATAGAAAATGAAGGATAAATGATGTGAAAAAAATAGAATTCTGTGTGGTAGGCGGTGGTTTTCGTTCAAAATCCTAATACTTCGCTAGAGATTGTTTAGTTTGTACACAAAGTGCAACTAGTTTTTCCCGTAATACAAACATTTTTCATATGGAACATATTGCATTACCTTCAATAGTTTTTTAACGGTAACTAAAACTTTCATTTGGAGCCATATTATGCGTCCATGAACCTGGCATAATTCAAGAATGTTTCAAGAAAGTTGGACTATATATTGTTATCAATGGTTTGTTAGGGATAATTTAAACTTCTATTTGCAACTTATCAGGAAAAAATGATAATAATATCTAAAGGTGGTAAAAAAACTCATGTAATTTTTCATGGAATACAATTATGGGTGCATAATCTTAGCATAAAATTTGAGAAGATTTGACAAAAGTTGGCATACATGTTGTTCACAAACGGATACATGAGTGAGGATGTTTCATATAAGTCAAGGTAAACTTTGATGTTTGTACACACTGAAAACATTTAGTATAAGTCTAGCATATTTAAAAATGTTAAGCATCTTTTAAAATACAAGTTGCCAAGTTCGAAGGTGCTAACCGCTTAAAACTCATTTCTCGGGTTCGAGTTCCATTCATGTGCTGTTCTTTTTTTAATTAAAATATGTGGTATACACCCATAGAATTGTCAAATTATTAGTAAAAATGATAATAATACAAAAATATGGTAGACAATTCTTATAAATCAACAAGGAACAATGTTATTGATTCATAAGATGGGAAAAATAAATATAGGAGATTTCGCGAATGTTTGCTATAAATTGACATTAAGTCATATAGTACTGCTGTCTTTTCGCAAAAGAACAAACATATTGTTGCTTATGCGTGAAAAGTATTAAAAAAATTAAAAAAAACTTGGCTCATTATATGTAAGAACTTGGCTCATTGGAATGTAGATACTAGGGCTACGTGGTTCAGTATTTTCCAAACACATGATGACCATTATTTTCAAAATACATGTTTGAACATTTTTCAAACACATGATGACCATTATTTTCAAAATACGTGTTTGAACATATTTTTTGTCCAAATACATGGTTGAATTCTTTTTAAAAAATGTAATTTTTTTTAAATACAAGTTGGGCATTTGTGTTGATCATACAAAACATTCTTTCAAACAAATATGATTGTTGAAAGACACATGTATCTGATTTGTTCCGCAACCTTATAAGTGTGTTGGTATATGAGTGTGGATTTCTAGAGGCCGAGCTCCAGTGAGCTCGTTATTTTGAAAATATCAAAAAGCATACTTAATAGTTAAAAAAACAGAATAAAAATCCATGGAAACATATATTTATTCCGTAGGAACGTGTTGAGTTTCGTCAAAAAATCTTGTGATTTGTATGCTGTACAAAAAAGACAAACTTCCGGCCCAATAACAAAAAAGGACATTTAAAGTGCGTATTTGTCTTTTTTCTGTATGCCACATGTAAAAGTGTAATGCTATGAAATTTTGCATATATGCAGTATACATATCCACGTGTGTTCACAAATAAATTTGGAATTTTTCGCACTCCCAAAAAATAAAATTTGAAAATGAGCTCACTGGAGCTCGACCTTCGTTGGCATTTTGCGGCGTTGTATACTTTACTAATGAAAAATCCTATTCATGTCATGACTATATCATTGCCCTGCGGCGGAGCTAACCGTTTAAAATTCATGTCTCGGGTTCGAGTTCCATTCATGTGTGGTTCTTTTTTTTATTAAAAGCCGCGGCGTACCCCTATAGAATTGTTTTTTTTTGTGGAAAACCCCTATAGAAATGTTACATCATGTATTCTGTTTTCTTGGAGTTTCAATAATTTTAGAGATGATTTAACATTTTCTATATATCAATGTCAAGTAGCACAGTATATAAGTATTGTTGTCTCTTCGCAAAAAAAAAACAAACATATTGTTGAACTGAAAAACTTTGCTCGTTTTATGTAAAAACTTGGCTTGTCTTTTTGCGAATGTTTATTATACATCAACGTTAAGTAGTACAGTACAGGTTAGTGGTATATGCTTTTTTAATGCTACGTGGTCTGATTCCCCGTTCAATCTCTTTTCTTTAACTAATAATCTTGTTTCATGTTATGTACGAACTTAGTAAGCTATGTGATAGAAAGGTAGGCATTCCTTGGCGGTGGAGGATTAGATATATATAAGCGTGAGGTCCCTGGTAAGATCCCCATGAGCCACTTATCGGTTTTTTCTAATAAACCATACAGATTTGTTTGGGTAAAAAAAGACTTACAGTGGCCCAACGTTTGGACGACGCACTAATAGCAGACCATGTTTTATCCTAAAAAGAACGTCGGGATCGGCGCAACAGCATCATTCATTCCGTTTTCCTAATCTAAAAAAACCACCAGAAGGGCGCCCGTGACGGTTCGAACAACTAAAAAAACAAAACCGCACATGTGTGGGTCTGACACGCATGACACATCAGCATGAGGCATCCATGACGGTCTGCCTGGTGTACAACTGGTCGATCCGTGACGGTATCTGTGACGGTCGTTCGGCTTGTTCTCATCTAACTAATACGTGATGGATTTCATGACGGACAAGAGAAATCTGTCATCGATCATGATGGTTCTTAGGAAAGTCATCAGAAATTCGTCATGGAATAACAGTTTTTTTGTAGTGTTCAACATAGCAAATGATCGCTCTATGACATCTCTAAGGGTTGAATGAAGATAATTGAATACTTCTCTACCAGTTGCAGCAGGGCCCATGTTAAACTCAGGTAGATGGTATTTTGTTCCTCTAAATGGTGCTAGATAACACTACAAGAATTTTATTAATCCATGACGGTCATTATCTGTCACGGACTTGTGCAAAACCGTCATCGAAGAGAAGCCATGACGGACATGAAATCCATCATGTATATCACATCATAATTTGACCATCGTGCATTCCATGACGGATTTTTTACCGTCATGCATCACTTAACTGATGGACTGATAACGGTGTTAACGTTCATGCCACGTAATCATCTGACATGGCCGCCAACATGGATCTCATGTGGTAGCCCATGCAATCATCGGCCCAACTTGAATTTTGGCCAATGAATTTCAGTTCTAGCCCATGTAATAATCGGCCCAATTAAGATGTTGGCCTTTTTCCCAAGTTTTGAACGGCCCAATTACATCTTTGTACACTTTTTCTGTTCGGACGTCTTTAGCCAGTAATTATTGGATTCTCAAAAAAAAGCCAGTAATTATTGTAGACGAAATGCCCAAAAATTCAGTCTGTTTATATTTCTAGCAGATAAAATATATTTTTAAAAGGATCTCTTCTCATATTATACAGTACATAGAGAAACTAGCATAAAAAATTACAGAAAAAGTACACAACTAATAAGAAAATAATAATTTGAAAGTCACTAAGCCCCCCACACACAACGAGCCGGGTACCCTCCCCACCCAATCACCGCATGGTGGATGGCACGACTCTCGCATCCTCGATGGCGCTCTAGAGAGAGATGTACCAACTGCCATGACAACCTCAACCATGCACGCTGGAGCACCACAGACCGGCAACATCGTGCTCGGTCGCGGCTCAACAAGAAGCCAGCCCACTGGCAGCGTAGCACTCAGTCGGGCCAAAACGGGAAGCCATCCCACTGGCGCCGTAGCCCATGGCCGCCGACGCTTGGGAACTGGAGGCCGTCACACATCGTATCATCCACCATCGCACAGTCTCCTGTGACGAGTCGGCACAGTTCCCGAACGGCAGATCAACGCATATCCTCGGGGACATGTCGCCGTACACCGGATCGTGGCGGTCCCACGGAGACAGGTGCAGCCCCAGCCCGATCTCCTCCACGCGCGCGGCGGCCGAGAGCTCGCTGACGACGTCCCCCGCCCCGTCCCGTCACGGCGAGGCAGCCACCGAGTAGTCCGTCAGCGCCCACGGCCAGAGGCAGAACGTGAGCACCACGCGGCCGAACCCTCCCTCTGTGGCACGCGCGTCCAATGGCCGACTTTGAGCTCGGAGGCCGCGAACACGGCGGTGTCGGCAGGGTCGGCGCAGCTCCCCGACGATAGGTCAGTGTAGCCCACGACCGCTGGTGGCCCAGCGCGTCGGGGACAGCCTGGACGTCGAGGCGGCCGTACTTCCCCACTGCGGCCTTCGAGCGCATAGAGAATCGGGGGAGATCGGTGGAGTTGGGGCTGGCGGCAGAGATCTGGAGAATCGGGGTGGGGTGGGCGAAAGAAAAGGGAGAGAGAGAGAGAAGATGAGATGTTAGCGCCGTTCGATCTGGTTGAATCGGACGGTGAGTTTTGGCGGTCCGCGAGAACGTTGCCTCGACCAATCAGAAAGCTAGATTTCCTTTCTGCAGGATACACAACTCCTAGTTTGTGAACCCTAGTGGGTTTTTCTGGGCTTCAGCCCAGCCGAGTGAGGCCATCAATAATTTGAATATTTTTTTGTATTTTTATTCAAATAACTAATTACGACACCTTTATAAAGTAACATGTAGAAGCACTTGTATCATATGCTACAAGACAATTTTACATGTAATGCACTATATTTTTGTAGGAGCTCCAATAATTTTCACACGGATCTAATATATTTTATAGTTTACATGAATTTTCACATGCTTGTGGAAATGATTTCAATTTTAACTACATGTATCTCCAATAAGGTACAATTTTTCACGAAAGAACTACATATTAAAACAAATATGTTTTTATATCATTTCCTAAAAATATATGAGAAAGTCAAATGTTCATATTAAATATAGATAGAAAATGAAGGATAAATGATGTGAATAAATAGAATTTTGGGTGGTAGGCGGTGGTTTTCGTTCAAAATTCTAATACTTCGCTAGAGATTGTTTAGTTTGTACACAAAGTGCAACTAGTTTTTCCCGTAATACAAACATTTTTCATATGGAACATATTGCATTACCTTCAATAGTTTTTTTAACGGTAATTAAAACTTTCATTTGGAGCCATATTATGCGTCCATGAACCTGGCATAATTCAAGAATGTTTCAAGAAAGTTGGACTATATATTGTTATCAATGGTTTGTTAGGGATAATTTAAACTTCTATTTGCAACTTATCAAGAAAAAGTGATAATAATATCTAATGGTGGTAAAAAAACTCACGTAATTTTTCATGGAATACAATTATGGGTGCATAATCTTAGCATAAAATTTGAGAAGATTTGACAAAAGTTGGCATACATGTTGTTCACAAACGGATACATGAGTGAGGATGTTTCATATAAGTCAAGGTAAACTTTGATGTTTGTACACACTGAAAACATTTAGTATAAGTCTAGCATATTTAAAAATGTTAAGCATCTTTTAAAATACAAGTTGCCAAGTTCGAAGGTGCTAACCGCTTAAAACTCATTTCTCGGGTTCGAGTTCCATTCATGTGCTGTTCTTTTTTTAATTAAAATATGTGGTATACACCCATAGAATTGTCAAATTATTAGTAAAAATGATAATAATACAAAAATATGGTAGACAATTCTTATAAATCAACAAGGAACAATGTTATTGATTCATAAGATGGGAAAAATAAATATAGGAGATTTCGCGAATGTTTGCTATAAATTGACATTAAGTCATATAGTACTGCTGTCTTTTCGCAAAAGAACAAACATACTGTTGCTTATGCGTGAAAAGTATTAAAAAAATTAAAAAAAACTTGGCTCATTATATGTAAGAACTTGGCTCATTGGAATGTAGATATTAGGGCTACGTGGTTCAGTATTTTCCAAACACATGATGACCATTATTTTCAAAATACATGTTTGAACATTTTTCAAACACATGATGACCATTATTTTCAAAATACGTGTTTGAACATATTTTTTGTCCAAATACATGGTTGAATTCTTTTTAAAAAATGTAATTTTTTTTAAATACAAGTTGGGCATTTGTGTTGATCATACAAAACATTCTTTCAAACAAATATGATTGTTGAAAGACACATGTATCTGATTTGTTCCGCAACCTTATAAGTGTGTTGGTATATGAGTGTGGATTTCTAGAGGCCGAGCTCCAGTGAGCTCGTTATTTTGAAAATATCAAAAAGCATACTTAATAGTTAAAAAAACAGAATAAAAATCCATGGAAACATATATTTATTCCGTAGGAACGTGTTGAGTTTCGTCAAAAAATCTTGTGATTTGTATGCTGTACAAAAAAGACAAACTTCCGGCCCAATAACAAAAAAGGACATTTAAAGTGCGTATTTGTCTTTTTTCTGTATGCCACATGTAAAAGTGTAATGCTATGAAATTTTGCATATATGCAGTATACATATCCACGTGTGTTCACAAATAAATTTGGAATTTTTCGCACTCCCAAAAAATAAAATTTGAAAATGAGCTCACTGGAGCTCGACCTTCGTTGGCATTTTGCGGCGTTGTATACTTTACTAATGAAAAATCCTATTCATGTCATGACTATATCATTGCCCTGCGGCGGAGCTAACCATTTAAAATTCATGTCTCGGGTTCGAGTTCCATTCATGTGTGGTTCTTTTTTTTATTAAAAGCCGCGGCGTACCCCTATAGAATTGTTTTTTTTTGTGGAAAACCCCTATAGAAATGTTACATCATGTATTCTGTTTTCTTGGAGTTTCAATAATTTTAGAGATGATTTAACATTTTCTATATATCAATGTCAAGTAGCACAGTATATAAGTATTGTTGTCTCTTCGCAAAAAAAAAACAAACATATTGTTGAACTGAAAAACTTTGCTCGTTTTATGTAAAAACTTGGCTTGTCTTTTTGCGAATGTTTATTATACATCAACGTTAAGTAGTACAGTACAGGTTAGTGGTATATGCTTTTTTAATGCTACGTGGTCTGATTCCCCGTTCAATCTCTTTTCTTTAACTAATAATCTTGTTTCATGTTATGTACGAACTTAGTAAGCTATGTGATAGAAAGGTAGGCATTCCTTGGCGGTGGAGGATTAGATATATATAAGCGTGAGGTCCCTGGTAAGATCCCCATGAGCCACTTATCAGTTTTTTCTAATAAACCATACAGATTTGTTTGGGTAAAAAAAGACTTACAGTGGCCCAACGTTTGGACGACGCACTAATAGCAGACCATGTTTTATCCTAAAAAGAACGTCGGGATCGGCGCAACAGCATCATTCATTCCGTTTTCCTAATCTAAAAAAACCACCAGAAGGGCGCCCGTGACGGTTCGAACAACTAAAAAAACAAAACCGCACATGTGTGGGTCTGACACGCATGACACATCAGCATGAGGCATCCATGACGGTCTGCCTGGTGTACAACTGGTCGATCCGTGACGGTATCTGTGACGGTCGTTCGGCTTGTTCTCATCTAACTAATACGTGATGGATTTCATGACGGACAAGAGAAATCTGTCATCGATCATGATGGTTCTTAGGAAAGTCATCAGAAATTCGTCATGGAATAACAGTTTTTTTGTAGTGTTCAACATAGCAAATGATCGCTCTATGACATCTCTAAGGGTTGAATGAAGATAATTGAATACTTCTCTACCAGTTGCAGCAGGGCCCATGTTAAACTCAGGTAGATGGTATTTTGTTCCTCTAAATGGTGCTAGATAACACTACAAGAATTTTATTAATCCATGACGGTCATTATCTGTCACGGACTTGTGCAAAACCGTCATCGAAGAGAAGCCATGACGGACATGAAATCCATCATGTATATCACATCATAATTTGACCATCGTGCATTCCATGACGGATTTTTTACCGTCATGCATCACTTAACTGATGGACTGATAACGGTGTTAACGTTCATGCCACGTAATCATCTGACATGGCCGCCAACATGGATCTCATGTGGTAGCCCATGCAATCATCGGCCCAACTTGAATTTTGGCCAATGAATTTCAGTTCTAGCCCATGTAATAATCGGCCCAATTAAGATGTTGGCCTTTTTCCCAAGTTTTGAACGGCCCAATTACATCTTTGTACACTTTTTCTGTTCGGACGTCTTTAGCCAGTAATTATTGGATTCTCAAAAAAAGCCAGTAATTATTGTAGACGAAATGCCCAAAAATTCAGTCTGTTTATATTTCTAGCAGATAAAAAATATTTTTAAAAGGATCTCTTCTCATATTATACAGTACATAGAGAAACTAGCATAAAAAATTACAGAAAAAGTACACAACTAATAAGAAAATAATAATTTGAAAGTCACTAAGCCCCCCACACACAACGAGCCGGGTACCCTCCCCACCCAATCACCGCATGGTGGATGGCACGACTCTCGCATCCTCGATGGCGCTCTAGAGAGAGATGTACCAACTGCCATGACAACCTCAACCATGCACGCTGGAGCACCACAGACCGGCAACATCGTGCTCGGTCGCGGCTCAACAAGAAGCCAGCCCACTGGCAGCGTAGCACTCAGTTGGGCCAAAATGGGAAGCCATCCCACTGGCGCCGTAGCCCATGGCCGCCGACGCTTGGGAACTGGAGGCCGTCACACATCGTATCATCCACCATCGCACAGTCTCCTGCGACGAGTCGGCACAGTTCCCGAACGGCAGATCAACGCATATCCTCGGGGACATGTCGCCGTACACCGGATCGTGGCGGTCCCACGGAGACAGGTGCAGCCCCAGCCCGATCTCCTCCACGCGCGCGGCGGCCGAGAGCTCGCTGACGACGTCCCCCGCCCCGTCCCGTCACGGCGAGGCAGCCACCGAGTAGTCCGTCAGCGCCCACGGCCAGAGGCAGAACGTGAGCACCACGCGGCCGAACCCTCCCTCTGTGGCACGCGCGTCCAATGGCCGACTTTGAGCTCGGAGGCCGCGAACACGGCGGTGTCGGCAGGGTCGGCGCAGCTCCCCGACGATAGGTCAGCGTAGCCCACGACCGCTGGTGGCCCAGCGCGTCGGGGACAGCCTGGACGTCGAGGCGGCCGTACTTCCCCACTGCGGCCTTCGAGCGCATAGAGAATCGGGGGAGATTGGTGGAGTTGGGGCTGGCGGCAGAGATCTGGAGAAACGGGGTGGGGTGGGCGAAAGAAAAGGGAGAGAGAGAGAGAAGATGAGATGTTAGCGCCGTTCGATCTGGTTGAATCGGACGGTGAGTTTTGGCGGTCCGCGAGAACGTTGCCTCGACCAATCAGAAAGCTAGATTTCCTTTCTGCAGGATACACAACTCCTAGTTTGTGAACCCTAGTGGGTTTTTCTGGGCTTCAGCCCAGCCGAGTGAGGCCATCTCATAATTTGAATATTTTTTTGTATTTTTATTCAAATAACTAATTACGACACCTTTATAAAGTAACATGTAGAAGCACTTGTATCATATGCTACAAGACAATTTTACATGTAATGCACTATATTTTTGTAGGAGCTCCAATAATTTTCACACGGATCTAATATATTTTATAGTTTACATGAATTTTCACATGCTTGTGGAAATGATTTCAATTTTAACTACATGTATCTCCAATAAGGTACAATTTTTCACGAAAGAACTACATATTAAAACAAATATGTTTTTATATCATTTCCTAAAAATATATGAGAAAGTCAAATGTTCATATTAAATATAGATAGAAAATGAAGGATAAATGATGTGAATAAATAGAATTTTGGGTGGTAGGCGGTGGTTTTCGTTCAAAATTCTAATACTTCGCTAGAGATTGTTTAGTTTGTACACAAAGTGCAACTAGTTTTTCCCGTAATACAAACATTTTTCATATGGAACATATTGCATTACCTTCAATAGTTTTTTAACGGTAATTAAAACTTTCATTTGGAGCCATATTATGCGTCCATGAACCTGGCATAATTCAAGAATGTTTCAAGAAAGTTGGACTATATATTGTTATCAATGGTTTGTTAGGGATAATTTAAACTTCTATTTGCAACTTATCAAGAAAAAGTGATAATAATATCTAAAGGTGGTAAAAAAACTCACGTAATTTTTCATGGAATACAATTATGGGTGCATAATCTTAGCATAAAATTTGAGAAGATTTGACAAAATTTGGCATACATGTTGTTCACAAAAGGATACATGAGTGTGGATGTTTCATACAAGTCAAGGTAAACTTTGATGTTTGTACACAGTGAAAACATTTAGTATAAGTCTAGCATATTTAAAAATGTTAAGCATTTTTTAAAATACAAGTTGCCAAGTTCGAAGGTGCTAACCGCTTAAAACTCATTTCTCGGGTTCGAGTTCCATTCATGTGCTTTTCTTTTTTCTTTTTAATTAAAATATGTGGTATACACCCATAGGATTGTCAAAATATTAGTAAAAATGATAATAATACAAAAATATGGTAGACAATTCTTATAAATCAACATGGAACAATGTTATTGATTCATAAGATGGAAAAAATAAATATAGGAGATTTCGCGAATGTTTGCTATAAATTGACGTTAAGTCATACAGTACATAACTACTGCTGTCTTTTCGCAAAAGAACAAACATATTGTTGCCTACGCGTGAAAAGTATTATAAAATACTAAAAAAAAACTTGGCTCGTTATATGTAAGAACTTGGCTCATTGGAACGTAGATGTTAGGGCTACGTGGTTCAGTATTTTCCTAAAAAAGCAACGCCGGGACACACATCCGCAACATTCTGCTTTCCTAAAGAAAACACCAGAAGGCCGTCCGTAACGATTTGAACAACTTCAAAAAAACTTTATACAATATACTTGTACATTTTTCGTATGCACACATAATATTTTCTTACACATGTTAAATGCTTTTTAAATACATGATAAACATTATTCTTCAAAATACATGTTTGAACATTTTTCAAACACATGATGACCATTATTTTCAAAATACGTGTTTGAACATATTTTTTGTCCAAATACATGGTTGAATTCTTTTTAAAAAATGTAATTTTTTTTAAAATACAAGTTGGGCATTTGTGTTGATCATACAAAACATTCTTTCAAACAAATATGATTGTTGAAAGACACATGTATCTGATTTGTTCCGCAACCTTATAAGTGTGTTGGTATATGAGTGTGGATTTCTAGAGGCCGAGCTCCAGTGAGCTCGTTATTTTGAAAATATCAAAAAGCATATTTAATAGTTAAAAAAACAGAATAAAAATCCATGGCAACATATATTTATTCTGTAGGAACGTGTTGAGTTTCGTCAAAAAATCTTGTGATTTGTATGCTGTACAAAAAAGACAAACTTCCGGCCCAATAACAAAAAAGGCCATTTAAAGTGCGTATTTGTCTTTTTTCTGTACGCCACATGTAAAAGTGTAATGCTATGAAATTTTGCATATATGTAGTATACATACCCACGTGTGTTCACAAATAAATTTGGAATGTTTCGTACTCCCAAAAAATAAAATTTGAAAATGAGCTCACTGGAGCTCGACCTTCGTTGGCATTTTGCGGCGTTGTATACTTTACTAATGAAAAATCCTATTCATGTCATGACTATATAGTTGCCCTGCGGCGGAGTTAACCGCTTAAAATTCTTGTCTCGGGTTTGAGTTCCATTCTTGTGTGGTTCTTTTTTTATTAAAAGCCGCAGCGTACCCCTATAGAATTGTTTTTTGTTTGCGGAAAACCCCTATAGAAATGTTACATCATGTATTCTGTTTTCTTGGAGTTTCAATAATTTTAGAGATGATTTAACATTTTCTGTATATCAACGTCAAGTAGCACAGTATATAAGTATTGTTGTCTCTTCGCAAAAAGCAAACAAACATATTGTTGAACTAAAAAACTTTGCTCGTTTTATGTAAAAACTTGGCTTGTCTTTTTGCGAATGTTTATTATACATCAACGTTAAGTAGTACAATATAGGTTAGTGGTATATGCTTTTTTAATGCTACGTGGTCTGATTCCCCGTTCAATCTCTTTTCTTTAACTAAAAATCTTGTTTCATGTTATGTACGAACTTAGTAAGCCATGTGATAGAAAGGTAGACATTCCTCGACGGTGGAGGATTAGATATATATAAGCGTGAGGTCCCTGGTAAGATCCCCATGAGCCACTTCTCAGTTTTTTCTAATAAACCATACAGTTTTGTTTGGGTAAAAAAAGACTTACAGTGGCCCAACGTTTGGACAACGCACTAATAGCAGACCATGTTTTATCCTAAAAAGAACGTCGGGACCGGCGCAACATCATCATTCATTCCGTTTTCCTAATCTAAAAAAACCACCAGAAGGGTGCCCGTGACGGTTCGAACAACTAAAGAAACAAAGCCGCACATGTGTGGGTCTGACACACATGACACATCAGCATGAGGCATCCATGACGGTCTGCCTGGTGTACAACTGGTCGATCCGTGACGGTATCAGTGACGGTCGTTCGGCTTGTTCTCATCTAACTAATACGTGACGGATTTCATGACGAACAAGAGAAATCTGTCATCGATCATGACAGTTCTTAGGAACGTCATCAGAAATTTGTCATGGAATAACAGTTTTTTTGTAGTGTAACTAACTTGATTGGGGTACCCAGAATCAACAAGATAGTGTTTTCCTACACAGTGAATGTTTATGTCAAACATGAAATACAATACATTGTCAAGTTGAGTTGTGTGATTGCTTTAAAGAAATATCTGCGTAGGAACTTTTCTTTGTACTTGTCCAATGTGTCCTTGAATATCCTTGTGTCATGTGCCAAACCAGGCCATCCAGCCACTACAGAAGTGTATCTCATGTCCAAGTCTCATACGGCCATCACATTTTGTGATGAATAACCATGTCAACCGTTAATCATATCTTTAGCTGGCACGGTGACAAGTACGTGTATCCCATCTATAGCACCAATGCAACCATTGAAGTGAGGAAAGAACATAGGGTCTTGCCGTTTCTCATGCACATTTCTAAACTTTGGATCAATTGGTGCAATGATGTTTGTAGCCAATAACATCAAACACCTCAACACATGGTTGAATTTTTGATGGATTGTTTCGGTGGACCTCTTTAATCAGTTCTGAACTTGGCTCACTGACTGTGGGCTACCAACAGTCCACAAGAACATCCCTAGAGCCTCCTTTGAACACATGTTGCATGTTGCTCGCAAACCATAGTTGCCTATCAAAGACTCATGTAATAAGTCATATATATAGCCATAGTACGCACTAGCACTTGGCTAGTCCCAAATCAATTAGTGAAAAAGTTGAAGGAAATATGCCCTAGAGGCAATAATAAAGTTGTTATTTATATTTCCTTATATCATGATAAATGTTTATTATTCATGCTAGAATTGTATTAACCGGAAACTTAGTACATGTGTGAATACATAGACACACAAAGTGTCACTAGTAGGCCTCTACTTGACTAGCTCGTTGATCAAAGATGGTTAAGTTTCCTAGCCATAGACATGAGTTGTCATTTGATGAATGGGATCACATCATTAGAGAATGATGTGATTGACATGACCCATTCGTTAGCTTAGCACTATGATCGTTTAGTTTATTGCTATTGCTTTCTTCATGACTTATACATGTTCCTATAACTATGAGATTATGCAACTCCCGAGTACCGGAGCAACACTTAATGTGCTATCAAACGTCGCAAAGTAACTGGGTGATTATAAATATGCTGTACAGGTGTCTCCGATGGTGTTTGTTGGGTTGGCATAGATCGAGATTAGGATTTTCCACTCCGTGTTTCGGAGAGGTATCTCTGGGCCCTCTCGGTAATGCACATCACTATAAGCCTTGCAAGCAATGTGATTAATGAGTTAGTTGCGGGATGATGCATTACAGAACGAGTAAAGAGACTTGCCGGTAACGAGATTGAACTAGGTATGATGATACCGACGATCGAATCTCGGGCAAGTAACATACCGATGACAAAGGGAACAACGTATGTTGTTATGCGGTTTTGACCGATAAAAATCTTCGTAGAATATGTAGGAACCAATATGAGCATTCAGGTTCTGCTATTGGTTATTGACCGGAGATGAGTCTTGGTCATGTCTACATAGTTCTCGAACCCATAGGGTCCGCAGGCTTAATGTTCGATGACGATCGGTATTATGAGTTTATGTATTTTGATGTACTGAAGGTAGTTCGGAGTCCCAGATGTGATCACGGAGATGACGAGGAGCCTCGAAATGGTCGAGACATGAAGATTGATATATTGGAAGGTTATGTTTGGACACCGGAATGGTTTCGGATGAGTTCGAGCATTTACCAGGTACCAGGAGGTTACCGAAACGCCCCGGGGAGTCTATGGGCCTTATTGGGACGTAGTGGAAGAGAGGAGGAGACGGCCAGGTGGAGGGCGCGCCCCCCAAGCCCAACCCAAATTGGGATGGGGCCCGACCCCCCTTTCCTTCTCTCTCTCTCCCTCTTTCCTTCTTCTCCTACTCCAACTAGGAAAGGGGGAAACCTACTCCTATTGGGAGTAGGAATCCCCCCCTTGGGTGCACCCCTTGTAGGCCGGCCCTCTCCTCCTCCCCTCCTTTATATATGGGGGAGGGGGGCACCCCATAGACACACAAGTTGATTGTTTAGCCGTGTGCGGTGCCCCCCTCCACTATATTCCACCTTGGTCATATCGTCGTAGTGCTTAGGCGAAGCCCTGCGCCGGTAACTTCATCATCACCGTCGCCATGCCGTCGTGCTGACAGAACTCTCCCTCGGTCTCAACTGGATCAAGAGTACGAGGGACGTCATCGAGCTGAACGTGTGCTGAACACGGAGGTGCCGTACGTTCGGTGCTGAGATCGGTCATATCGTGAAGACATACGACTACATCAACCGCGTTGATATAACGCTTCCGCTTTCGGTTTACGAGGCTATGTGGACACACTCTCCCCGCTCGTTGCTTTGCATCACCTAAATAGATCTTGCGTGATCATAGGATTTTTTTTGAAATTACTGCATTTCCCAACAGTGGCATCCGAGCCAGGTCTATGCGTAGATGTTATATGCACGAGTAGAACACAAAGAGTTGTGGGCGATAATAATCATACTGCTTACCAGCATGTCATACTTTGATTCGGCGGTATTGTTGGATGAAGTAGCTCAGACCGACATTACGTGTATGCTTACGCGAGACTAGTTCTAATGACGTGCTTCACACACAGGTGGCTAGTGAGTGTCTGTTTCTTTAACTTTAGTTGAATCGAGTGTGGCTTCGCCCGGTCCTTGTTGAAGGTTAAAACAACACACTTGACGAAAAATCGTTGTGGTTTTGATGCATAGGTAAGAATGGTTCTTGCTAAGCCCATAGCAGCCACGTAAAACTTGCAACAACAAAGTAGAGGACGTCTAACTTATTTTTGCAGGGCATGTTGTGATGTGATATGGTCAAGACCTGATGATATCTAAATTGGTGTATGAGATGATCATGTTTTGTAAAAGTTATCGGCAACTGGCAGGAGCCATATGGTTGTCGCTTTATTGTATGAAATGCAATCGCCATGTAATTGCTTTACTTTATCACTAAGCGGTAGCGATAGTCGTAGAAGCAATAGTTGGCGAGACGACAACGATGCTTCGATGGAGATCAAGGTGTCAAGATGGTGATGATGGAGATCATGAGGTTGCTTTGGAGATGGAGATCAAAGGCAAAAGATGATGATGGCCATATCATATCACTTATATTGATTGCATGTGATATTTATCCTTTATGCATCTTATTTTGCTTAGTTCGACGGTAGCATTATAAGATGATCTCTCACTAAATTTCAAGGTATAAGTGTTCTCCCTGAGTATGCACCATTGCTACAGTTCATCGTGCCAATACACCACGTGATGATCGGGTGTGATAAGCTCTACGTTCACATACAATGAGTGCAAGCCAGTTTTGCACACGCAGAATACTCGGGTTAAACTTGACGAGCCTGGCAAATGCAGATATGGCCTTGGAACACTAAGACCGAAAGGTCGAGCCTGAATCATATAGTAGATATGATCAACATAGTGATGTTCACAATTGAAAACTACTCCATCTCACATGATAATCGGACATGGTTTAGTTGATATGAATCACGTGATCACTTAGATGATTAGAGGGATGTCTATCTAAGTGGGAGTTCTTAAGTAATATGATTAATTGAACTTTAAATTACCATGAACTTAGTACCTGATAGTATTTTGCATGTCTATGTTGTTGTAGATAAATGGCCCGTGCTACTGTTCCATTGAATTTTAACGTGTTCCTAGAGAAAGCTAAGTTGAAAGATAATTGTAGCAACTACACGGACTGGGTCTGTAACTTGAGGATTATCCTCATTGCTGCACAGAAGAATTACGTCCTAGAAGCACCGCTAGGTGCTAGGCCTGCTGCAGATGCTATTGATGACGTTAAGAACGTCTGGCAGAGAAAAGCTGATGACTACTCGATAGTTCAGTGTGCCATTCTTTACGACTTAGAACCGGGACTTCAACGATGTTTTGAACGTCATGGAGCATATGAGATGTTCCAGGAGTTGAAGTTAATATTTCAAGCAAATGCCCGGATTGAGAGATATGAAGTCTCCAATAAGTTCTATAGCTACAAGATGGAGGAGAATAGTTATGTCAGTGAACATATACTCAGAATATCTGGATACCACAACCACTTGACTCAACTGGGAGTTAATCTTCTTGATGATAGTGTCATTGACAGAGTTCTTCAATCACTACCACCAAGCTACAAAAGCTTCATGATGAACTATAATATGCAAGGGATGGATAAGACAATTCCCGAGCTCTTCGCAATGCTAAAAGCTGCAGAGGTAGAAATCAAGAAGGAGCATCAAGTGTTGATGGTTAACAAGACCACTAGTTTCAAGAAAAAGGGTAAATGGAAGAAGTGGAACTTCAAGAAGAACCGCAAGCAAGTTGCTGCTCAAGTGAACAAGCCCAAGTCTGGACCTAAGCCTGAGACTGAGTGCTTCTACTACAAAGGGACTGGTCATTGGAAGCAAAACTTCCCCAAGTATTTGGCGGATAAGAAGGATGGCAAAGTGAAAGGTATATTTGATATACATGTTATTGATGTGTACTTAACTAATGCTCGCAGTAGCGCCTGAGTATTTGATACTGGTTCTGTTGCTCATATTTGCAACTCGAAACATGGGCTACAGATTAAGCGAATATTGGCTAAGGATGAGGTGATGATTCGCGTGGGAAATGGTTCCAAAGTCGATGTGATCGCAGTCGGCACGCTACCTCTACATCTACCTTCGGGATTAGTTTTAGATCTGAATAATTGTTATTTGGTGCCATCGTTAAGCATGAACTTTATATTTGGATCTTGTTTGATGCGAGACGGTTATTCATTTAAATCAGAGAATAATGGTTGTTCTATTTATATGAGTAATATATTTTATGGTCATGCACCCTTGATGAGTGGTCTATATTTATTAAATCTCGATAGTAGTGATACACATATTCATAGTATTGAAGGCAAAAGATATAAGTTCAATAATGATAGTGCAACTTATTTGTGGCACTGCCTTTTGGGTCATATTGGTCTAAAGCGCATGACGAAACTCCATGCCGATGGGCTTTTGGAATCACTTGATTATGAATCACTTGATACTTGCGAACCATGCCTCATGGGCAAGATGACTAAGACTCCGTTCTCCGGAACTGTAGAGCGAGCAACAGACTTGTTGGAAATAATACATATTGATGTATGCAGTCTAATGAGTGTTGATGCTCGCGGCAGGTATCGTTATTTTCTAACCCTCACAGATGATTTGAGCAGATATGGGTATATCTACTTGATGAAACATAAGGCTGAAACATTTGAAAAGTTCAAGGAATTTCAGAGTGAAGTGGAAAATCATCGTAACAAGAAAATAAAATTTCTATGATCTGATCGTGGAGGAGAATATTAGAGTTACGAGTTTGGTCTTCATTTGAAACAATGCGGAATAGTTTCACAACTCACGCCACCTGGAACATTACAACATAATATTGTGTCCGAACGTCGTAACCGCACTTTATTAGATATGGGCAATCTATGATGTCTCTTACTGATTTACCGCTATCGTTTTGGGGTTATGCTTTAGAGACGGCTACATTCACGTTAAATAGGGCACCATCTAAATCTGTTGAGACGACACCTTATGAACTGTGGTTTGGCAAGAAACTCAAGTTGTCGTTTCTGAAAGTTTGGGGCTGCGATGCTTATGTGAAAAAGCTTCAACCTGATAAGGTCGAACCCAAGTCGGAGAAATGTGTCTTCATAGGATACCCAAAGGAGACTGTTGGGTACACCTTCTATCACAGATCCAAAGGCAAGATATTCGCTGCTAAGAATGGATCCTTTCTAGCGAAGGAGTTTCTCTCGAAAGAAGTGAGTGGGAGGAAAGTAGAACTTGATGAGGTAATTGTACTTGCTCCCGAATTGGAAAGTAGTTCATCACAGAAATCAGTTCGAGTGATTCCTACACCAATTAGTGAGGAAGCTAATGATAATGATCATGAAACTTCAGATCAAGTTACTACTGAACCTCGTAGGTCAACCAGAGTAAGATCCACACCAGAGTGGTATGGTAATCCTGTTCTGGACGTTATGTTACTTGACCATAACGAACCTACGAACTATGAGGAAGCGATGATGAGCCCAGATTCCGCAAAATGGCTTGAGGCCATGAAATCTGAGATGGGATCCATGTATGAGAACAAAGTGTAGACTTTGGTTGACTTGCCTGATGATCGGCAAGCCATCGAGAATAAATGGATCTTCAAGAAGAAGACTGACGCTAACGGTATTGTTATTGTCTACAAAGCTCGACTTGTCGCGAAAGTTTTTCGACAAGTTCAAGGAGTTGACTACGATGAGACTTTCTCACCCGTAGCGATGCTTGAGTTTGTCCGAATCATGTTAGCAATTACCGCATTTTATAATTATGAAATTTGGCAAATGGATGTCAAGACTGCATTCCTGAATGGATTTCTGGAAGAAGAGTTGTATATGATGCAACCAGAAGGTTTTAGCAATCCAAAGGATGCTAACAAAGTGTGCAAGCTCCCGCGATCCATTTATGGACTTGTGCAAGCCTCTCGGAGTTGGAATAAACATTTTGATAGTGTGATCAAAGCATATGGTTTTATACAGACTTTTGGAGAAGCCTGTATTTACAAGAAAGTGAGTGGGGGCTCTGTAGCATTTCTAATATTATATGTGGATGACATATTGTTGATTAGAAATGATATAGAATTTCTGGATAGCATAAAAGGACACTTGAATAAGAGTTTTTCAATGAAAGACCTCGGTAAAGCTGCTTATATATTGGGCATCAAAATCTATAGAGATAGATCAAGACGCTTAATTGGACTTTCACAAAGCATATACCTTGATAAGATATTGAAGAAGTTCAAAATGGACCAGTCAAAGAAAGGGTTCTTGCCTGTGTTACAAGGTGTGAAGTTGAGTGAGACTCAATGCCCGACCACTGCAGAAGATAGAGAGAAAATGAAAGTCATTCCCTATGCTTCAGCCATAGGTTCTATTATGTATGCAATGCTATGTACCAGACCTAATGTGTGCCGTGCTATAAGTATAGTAGGGAGGTACAAAAGTAATCCAGGAGTAGATCACCGGATAGGGTCAGGAACATCCTGAAATACTTGAAAAGGACTAAGGATATGTTTCTAGTTTACGAGGTGACAAAGAGCTCGTCGTAAATGGTTACTTCGATGCAAGCTTAAACACTGATCCAGATGACTCTAAGTCACAAATCAGATACGTGTTTATATTGAATGGCGGAGCTGTCAGTTGGTGCAGTTCTAAGCAGAGCATCATGGCGGGATCTACGTGTGAAGAGGAATACACAGATGCTTCGAAAGCAGCAAATGAAGGAATCTGGATGAAGGAGTTCATATCCGATCTAGGTGTCATACCTAGTGCATCGGGTCCAATGGAAATCTTTTGTGAAAATACTGGAGCAATTGCCTTGGCGAAGAAATCCAGATTTCACAAGAGAATCAAGCACATCAAGAGACGCTTCAATTCCATTCATCATCAAGTGTCGGAGGAGGACATAGAGATTTGCAAGATACATATGGATCTGAATGTTGCAGACCCGTTGACTAAGACTCTCTCACGAGCAAAACATGATTAGCACCAAGACTCCATGGGTGTTAGAATCATTACTATGTGATCTAGATTATTGACTCGAGTGCAAGTGGGAGACTAAAGGAAATATGCCCCAGAGGCAATAATAAAGTTGTTATTTATATTTCCTTATACCATGATAAATGTTTTTATTATTCATGCTAGAATTGAATTAACTCGAAACTTAGTACATGTGTGAATACATAGACAAACAGAGTGTCACTAGTATGCCTCTACTTGACTAGCTCGTTGATCAAAGATGGTTAAGTTTCCTAGCCATAGACATGAGTTGTCATTTGATGAACAGGATCACATCATTAGAGAATGATGTGATTGACATGACCCATTCGTTAGCCTAGCACTATGATTGTTTAGTTTATTTCTATTGCTTTCTTCATGACTTATACATGTTCCTATAACTATGAGATTATGCAACTCCCGAATACCGGAGGAACACTTAGTGTGCTATCAAACTTCACAATGTAACTAGGTGATTATAAAAATGCTCTATAGGTGTCTCCAAAGGTGTTTGTTGGGTTGGCGTAGATCGAGATTAGGATTTGTCACTCCGTGTTTCGGAGAGGTATCTCAGGATCCTCTCGGTAATGCACATCACTATAAGCCTTGCAAGCAATGTGACTAATGAGTTACTTGCGGGATGATGCATTACGGAACGAGTAAAGAGACTTGTCGGTAATGATATTGAACTAGGTATGATGATACCGACGATCGAATCTCGGGCAAGTAACATACCGATGACAAAGGGAACAACGTATGTTGTTATGCGGTTTTAACCGATAAAGATCTTCATAGAATATGTAGGAACCAATATGAGCATCCAGGTTCCGCTATTGGTTATTGACCAGAGATGAGTTGTAACGCCCCGGATACAACTTTCCATATTCGTAACTCCAACTCTTGCCTTTTCCGGAGATGCTATATGATATTTCCTCCGTGGTTGGGTTTTTTGTCTGTTGTTTTGCATTTTGTTCTTGTTATGCATCTCGTCTCATGTCATCATCTGCACTTCATCTGCATTTCATCTGCATGTTTTTCAAAACTTGCATCCGTTCGGGTTCCGCCGGTCCTCTCCGTTGTCCGTTTGGAGTCCAGACACACTCGCACGCGCCCGCGGCACCTCCAAAATATTATTTTATAAGTGGCATAAAAATGTTCTCGGAATGGGTTGCAACTTGTCGTGTGGTCTTATTATAGTGTAGACAGACCGTCTGCCAAGTTTCGTCGCATTCGGAGTCCATTGGTTAGCCCAACCGTTAAACCTACAACCGCAATATAGCCGGTCTATCGTCGGACGTTTTCGGTCTCCAGAAACTGCTGTCGGGCCTCTCTCCCTCTTCTCTCCTGCAGCCCATGGTCTCTACACAGCCCACTAATCCCTCCCGCAGCCCACTAACCTCCCCCCTCTGACCGGAGCCGCACGATCGCGATCGTACGGTCCAAAACGGCCTCAAACCCCCCTAAACCCTAGCTTTTACCCTATAAATAGACCCCCTCATGCCATTTTGGGCATCTCCTAGCCCTTCCCCTACCTCCTAGCCCTTCCTCTTCAGATTCCGTGCCCAGCCAGCACCCCACCGCCACTTGGCGCCGGCCCAACGGCCAGCCGCCGCCCTGCGCCGCCGCACCCGTCGCCCTCCACCTCTCCCGCGCGGACACGTGGCCGCCTCCAGCCACTCTGGGCGCGCCACCTGTTTCCCCTGCCTACCCTCGCCGTCAGGCTCGTGCCAGGCCCGCCCGGGCCCCGATCTGGGCCCGAGGTGCCCGCAGGCGCCCGCCCGCGCCCCGCTCGATCCCGTCCTCACCGCCCGACTCCTTTGCCGCCGGCGCATGGGATCCTCGCCGCCCCGCCACTCGCCCTCGCCGGAGGCCGCGCGCCACCGCCGCCGGCGACCTCGACGGCCAGGCCAGACCGCGCCGCCCGCCTCCTTCTCCTCCTTTCTTCCCTCCTCTCCTTCCTCACAGCTCCCTTCTCTCCTTGCTGCCAGGGAACTGCCGCCGCCGCCCTAGGTCTCGCCACCGACGCCGGGAACGGGTCCCCGGCCACGACCTCCACCGGATCCGGCTACCTGCGGCCCCGTTCCGGTCTCCCCGCGCCTCCCCATCGCCGTTGACCGCCGGCCGCCGCCGCCCCTGGTCCTGCTCGCGGCCGATCTGTTCCTGGAGGACGACGCCTCCGTTCGCCGTGGCCCAGCCCTCCAGGCCCAGCGCGCCCCTCCTTCAGCGTCCGTGTGGGCCAGGCCCAGCGCGCCAGCCTCTCCAGCCAGCGCCAGGCCCAGCCAAGCCGCGCCAAGGCCCAGCTCCCTGGAGCCCAACGTGAGCAGCTCTCCCCAGCCCAGTCCACCTCCAGATGTGGCCCGGATCATGTTTTTTTTCTGTCTGCAATTTGTCCAATTATCCAGTGATTAATGTTTTACAGAAAAGTCCTTGCACTTCATGCATTTAATATCTCTCAAACTGTGCATCGGATTAAAATAATTTATATACGTAAAATGCTCAGAAAATTGTGTAGATTAATAATATGCCACTTTCATCTATGTTAAAAATGTTTAACATGTTGTTTGTGTTTATTTTGCATAATGCCATGTTAAAATGCTTTATTTCATAACTAAATAACCGTAGCTCGTTTTTAATAAACTTTATATGTAAATGGGGTGGAAAAATGCCTAGTTTAACATGGTCCACTTTGTTTTACTGTTTAACAACTCTAAAATATGGTTTAGGGCAGAACAGTACCGAATCTAAAATATGCATATGGGGATTTTCCGGACTTGTTGTTTGCTATTCCGGCCTCATTTAAACTTGTCTAGATAGGTAGTTTTTCATGTGCTTCACCCCTTGCCATGTTTAATAACATTTAATATTGTTTGATAACTTAAACGAGAGAGAACTAAATAATTGATGTGGTGTTTCGTCAATATGCAACTCGTTGCATATTGAGCTCCACTTAACTTGTAGTATTGTTTGTTGCACTTTGCCATGCCATGACTCATTAACCGGACATGCATCATACTTGTTTGTGCATCATGCCATGTTCATGCTTGTGCATTTACCATGTTGTTTGTTTCTTTCCGGTGTTGCTTCTTAGTTCCGTGAGGATTCGTTCGTCTACGCTTGGTTCGGTTTCATCCGTTCGTCTTCTTCATGGACTCGTTCTTCTTCCTTGCGGGATTTCAGGCAAGATGACCGCTACCCTGGATCTCACTACTATCATTGCTATGCTAGTTGCTTCGTTCTATCGCTTTGCTGTGCTACCTATCATCTGTTTGTCGAGCCATCCCATGTTGTCATGAACCTCTAACCTTTGACACCTTTCCTATGCAAACCGTTGTTTGGCTATGTTACCGCTTTTGCTCAGCCCCTCTTATAGCGTTGCTAGTTGCAGGTGAAGTTGAAGATTTCTCCATGGTGGACAGGATTTTGGTTGGGATATCACAATATCTCTTATATTATTAATGCATCTATATACTTGGTAAAGGGTGGAAGACTCGGCCTTATGCCTGGTGTTTTGTTCCACTCTTGCCGCCCTAGTTTCCGTCATACCGGTGTTATGTTCCCGGATTTTGCGTTCCTTACGCGGTCGGGTGATTTATGGGACCCCCTTGACAGTTCGCTTTGAATAAAACTCCTCCAGCAAGGCCCAACATTAGTTTTACCATTTGCTTCACCTAGCCCTTTTTCCCTTGGGTTTCCGGAGCCCGAGGGTCATCTTTATTTTAGCCCCCCCGGGCCAGTGCTTGTCTAAGTGTTGGTCCAAACCGAGCGATGTCCGGCGCCCCCTGGGCAACCAGGGTCTATGCCAACCCGTCATCTTGCTCATCCGGTGTGCCCTGAGAACGAGGTACGTGCGACTCCTATCGGGATTTGTTGGCACATCGGGCGGCTTTGCTGGTCTTGTTTTACCATTGTCGAAATGTCTTGTAAACCGGGATTCCGAGTCTGATCGGGTCTTCCTGGGAGAAGGTCTATTCCTTCGTTGATCGCGAGAGCTTGTCATGGGCTAAGTTGGGACACCCCTGCAGGGTATAATCTTTTGAAAGTCGTGCCTACGGTTATAGGCAGATGGGAATTTGTTAATGTCCGGTTGTAGATAACTTGACACCAGATCCGAATTAAAACGCATCAACCGTGTGTGTAGCCGTGATGGTCTCTTTTCAGCGGAGTTCGGGAAGTGAACATGGTTTTGGGTTATGTTTGACGTAAGTAGGAGTTCAGGATCACTTCTTGATCATTACTAGTTGACGACCGTTCTGCTTGCTCTCTTCTCGCTCTTATTTGCGTATGTTAGCCACCACATCATGCTTAGTCGCTGCTGCAGCCTCACCACTTTACCCCTTCCTTTCCCTTTAAGCTTTGCTAGTCTTGATACCCATGGTAATGGGATTGCTGAGTCCTCGTGACTCACAGATTACTACAACAATAGTTGCAAGTACAGGTATATGCGATGATCATGACGCGAGAGCAATGTTTGCTTGCGTTGAGTTCTTCTTCTGCTTCTTCGATCAGGGATAGGTTCCAGGTCGGCAGCCTGGGCTAGCAGGGTGGATGTCGTTTAAGTTTCTGTTTGTGTTTCATCCGTAGTCGGATGATATTTTTATGTATT
The DNA here is from genome assembly GCF_002162155.2 of Triticum dicoccoides. Taxonomy (NCBI): domain Eukaryota; kingdom Viridiplantae; phylum Streptophyta; class Magnoliopsida; order Poales; family Poaceae; genus Triticum; species Triticum dicoccoides. The sequence continues at coordinate 55,291,721 of NC_041381.1, read as the reverse complement.
GTGATGTTGTATTCGTGTGGCATTGTATGCCTTATGTATGTATCCCCATCTATTATGTAATGTTGATGTAATGATATCCACCTTGCAAAAGCGTTTCAATATGCGGGTCTATCCTTGGTGGGACCTTCGAGTTCCTTTTGGATAGGGTCGCATATTGGGCGTGACATGAGTCTCGGTCATGTCTACATAGTTCTCGAACCCGTAGGGTCCACACACTTAACGTTCGATGACGATCGATATTATGAGTTTATGTGTTTTGATGTACCGAAGGTAGTTCGGAGTCCCGGATGTGATCACAGACATGTCGAGGAGTCTTGAAATGGTCGAGACATGAAGATTAATATATTGGAAGGTTATGTTTGGATACCGGAATGGTTTCACATAAGTTCGGGCATTTACCGGAGTATCGGGAGGTTATTGAAACCCCCGAGGAGTCTATGGGCCTTATTGGGCCTTAGTGGAAGAGAGGGGGAGGCGGCCAGGTGGAGGGTGCACCTCCCCAAGCCCAATTCGAATTAGGGTGGGGGGCCGGTCCCCCTTCCTTCTCTCCCTCTCCCTCTTCCTTCTTCTCCTACTCCAACTAGGAAAGGGGGAAACCTACTCCTACTGGGAGTAGGAATCCCCCCCATGGGCGCGCCCCTTGTAGGCCGACCCTCTCCTCATCCCCTCCTTTATATACAGGGGAGGGGGGCACCCCATAGACACACAAGTTGATTGGTTAGCCGTGTGCGGTCCCCCCCCCCCATTATATTCCACCTCGGTCATATCGCCGTGGTGCTTAGGCGAAGCCCTGCACTGGTAAGTTCATCATCACCGTCGCCACACCGTCGTGCTGATGTAACTCTCCCTCGGCCTCAACTGGATCAAGAGTACAAGGGACGTCATCAAGCTGAACGTGTGCTGAACACGGAGGTGCTGTACGTTCGGTGCTGAGATCGGTCGGATTGTGAAGACGTACGACTACATCAACCGTGTTGATATGACGCTTCCGCTTTCGGTCTACGAGGGTACATGGACACACTCTCCCCGCTCGTTGCTTTGCATCACCTAGATAGATCTTGCGTTATCGTAGGATTTTTTATGAAATTACTGCATTTCCCAACAAAAGTTGAGCGCATAACATGCATCACACACACCCATGTCACACACACACACGCACGGTGCACATCACACAAATGGACACACACACACATCACAAGGAGGGGGAAGGAACAGAGTGACTGTGTAGGGAGAGAGGCACATGATGGTGGCGAGATGCGTCTGTCCGGTGATGGTACGACTGGCCGATGCCTGTCTTGGGCGGATGGAGGCGATCTGGGATGGCAAGAGGATGGCGGCAGACGTCCCTGCGGATGGAGGCCGAGTTCCTGCACTACGCGAACAGGGATACCGACGACGTCTTATTTGATTCGTCGACCGGTGTCCGCCGGAGAGGCCGATGGCCGGGATTGGGGCAGGTGACGGCGGGGAAGAGATCGAGGAACCCAAGCGGGTGGGTGGGGATTGTGTGTTCAGCAGGGACAAGTGAGGAAGATGAGAAAAGAAACGTACCGGGCAGTGGCAATTCGTATGTATAATGAACTTTAGTGGGGGAGGGGGGTAAACTTGTCTTTTGTCGATTTGGAGCCAGCTCTTGCTGGAAGAAGCCCAAAATCTGGGCGGATCCTATTTGGCACTTCAGGCGCCCGTTCGACGGATCCTGTTTGGCATTGCACGCGCCCGTTCCTATTGTTTTCACAAACAGACACGTGAAGGCGCGTCTAGTTGGGCTCAGCCCATCTTCCCTTTTTTCCTTTTTGTAAAACAAAAAATATATGCCCGTCCGTTGGTACTCAAACAAGCGAGCTCCCGAATTTTCGCCAGGTGCACTAACCACCCCACCCGCCTCACCTAATGTGCTCACATACATCTTCTTCACTCCTTTCTTCTTATTTCTAATTTTCTTTTTCTTTTCTCTTTTATTTACCTTTTCCTTTTTCTTTATTATTCAAAATGGTTGATTTGGATTTTTAAATTATTTTCTCTTTCATTTTCTCATTTGAATGAACTTTGTTTGAAAATCGATGAACTCTTTCTGAATGAACTTTTTTTCGGATTCAATGAACTTTTTCAGATTGGATGAACTTTTATTCAAATTCGGTGAATTTTTTCCAAAGTCGATGAACTTTTTTCAAATTTGTGAGCTATTTTTCAAATGAATGTAACTTTTTTCGAAGTTGATGAGAACTTGTATTTTGGCGATTTGGAGCCAAATTCTGTTGGAAGAAGCCCAAAATCTGGGCAGATCCTAGTTGGCGCTTCAGGCACCCGTTTGGCAGGTAAACTTGTCTTTTGGTGATCTAGAGCCAGCTCTTGCAGGAAGAAGCCCAAAATCTGGGCGGATCCTATTTGGCGCTTCAGGCGCCCATTTGGCAGATCCTATTTGGCACTTCAAGCATGTTTTCCTATTGTTTTCACAAATGGGCGCGTGAAGGCGCGTCTAGTTGGGCTCGGCCCATCTTCCACTTTTTTATCTGTTTGTAAAACAAAAAATATACGCTCGTCCGCTGGTACTCGAACAAGCGAGCTCCCGGTCGTTCGCTAGGTGCACTAACCACCCCACCCGCCTCACTTAATGTGGTCACATACATCTTCTCCACTCTTTTCTTCTTATTCTGTTTTCCCTTTTTCTTTATTATCCAGAATGGTTTTGTTCAATTTCTTTAGTATTTTCTCATTTGAATGAAATTTTGAAAAAAAATCGATGGCCTATTTTCAAAATTGATGACCTATTTTCAAAACTGATGAACTTTTTTCAAGATAAATGAACATTTTTTCAGAAATGGCGAACTTTTTTCGAAATCGATGAACTTTTTTTCAGAAACAATGAACTTTTTTTCAAAATTGATGATTTTTTTTTCATATTCGATGAACTCTTTTCAGATTCGATGAGCTTTTTCCAAATTCACTGAACTATTTTCCAAAATCAATGAACTTTTTTCAATTTTTTGAGCTATTTTTTCAAATAAATGAAACACTTTTCAAATTTAATGAGAACTTGTCTTTTGGCGATTTGGAGGCAACTCCTGCTGGAAGAAGCCCAAAATCTGGACGGATCCTATTTGATGCTTCAGGCGCCCGTTCGGTGGATTCTATTTGGTGCTTCAGGTGTGTGTTCCTATTGTTTTCACAAACGGGCGCCTGAAGGCACGTCTAGTTAGGCTTGGCCCATCTTCCCCTCCTTTTTTAGTTTGTAAAACAAAAAATATACGCCCATCCGCTGGCACTCAAACAAGTGAGCTCCCGGTCGTTCGCCGGGTGCACTAACCACCCCACCTTCCTCACCTAATGTGCTCAGATACATCTTCTTCACTTATTCCTATTTTCTTCTTTCTTTTTCTTTTTTCTTTTGTCCTTTTTCTTTATTATTTGGAATGGTTATGTTCAACTTTTTCTTATCTTTCCCTTTTCATTTTCTCATTTGAATGTTTTTTTTAAATCGACGAACTCTTTTCAAAATCGATGAACTTTTTTCAAAATTGATGAACTCTTTTTCCAAAATGACGTACTTTTTTCAAAATCGATGAGCTTATTGTCAGAAACGATGAACTTTTTTTCCAGAATTGATGAACTATTTTTCAAATTTGATGGATTTTTTTCCAAAATCAATGAAATTTTTTAATATTTGTGAGCTATTTATCAAGTGAATGAAACTTTTTTCAAATTTGATGAGCTTATTTTCAAAATTCATGAACTTTTTTAAAAATCAATGATCCGTTTTTCTAATTCAATGATTTCTTTAAATTTGGAAGAACTTTTTTAAAATTCCGTGAATTTGTGTGAAATCTCAATTTTTTTTCAAATATGTGAACTTTCAATTTTTTGTTTACATTTAAAAACCACATTTTTTCCAAAATGTTTTCAAACAATTCAAAAATTAAGGCAGTATAGCATAAAATGTGTGGCTACAATGTTCTTAAAGAGTTCGTCCTGGATTTGGTCACTCTCAGATAGTAGTTTGGGTTGTTAGCCTTGCTTGTACTCTGTAGTCATGGCGCGAGTTCAATCCTCCAGGAGCGCCAATTATCGGGTGTTTTTTTTCTTGCACCCTGCACTAACCACCCCACCGGCCTCACCTCATTTGCTTAAATACATCTTCTTCACTCTTTTCTTCTCATGTCTTTTTCTTTTTTCTTTTTTTTTTCGTTTTTCTTTTATATTCGGAATGCTTTAGATCGGTTTTACTTTCCGTTTTTTCTTTTGCTCATTTGAATGAACTATTTTTCCAAACCGATGAAAATTTTCAAATTTGATGAACGTTTTTAGAATTCAATGAACTTTTTTTCTGACATTAATGAACTTTTTTAAAATCGATGAACTTTTTCTAGTTCAATGAACTTTTTTCTATTTGTATGAACTATTCTCAAATTTTATGAACTGTTTTTCCAAAATTGATGATCTTTTTTTAAAATCAATGAACTTTTATGAAATTTGTGTATTTTTTCAAATGAATGAAACTTTTTCCAAATTGGTGAAAATTTTCAGGATTGATGGGCTTTGTTTCAAAATTGATTGATTTTTGTTTTTGCAAAATAAATGAGCTATTTCCAGTTTTTGTGAACTATTTTTGTAAACCAACTTTTTTCCATATAGATGAACTTGTTTTGTAATTTGATGAATTTTGTTCAAGTTTGTGAACTTTGTCCGCAAATATGGTGAACTATTTTCAAAATTGACGGACCTTTCCAAATTCATGATTTTTTCCGATAAATTCAGAAATCGAAGTGGTACAATACAATAAATAGTGCGGCCACAATTGTTGTTATACTATATGCGCTATTATCAATCACTACAATTGAACAACTTTAGTGGCTAGCCAAGCTCGTCCGAGAATGCAGGGCACGAGATTAATTCCATCCTGGTCGGAGCAACTACTTTTTGCGGTTTTTCCGTGCGCTGCGCTCGCGTTCGTGGGCCGGCACAACTAAGCGATTCATTGAGCGCCAGCTGGTTCCACGACGCAGAAGGCGCCATGTAGGGGCTCCCCAAAATCTGAGCTGCAGCTGCGTGGAGCCAGCCTAAAAAATGCCTCTTTGATTGGGCTTCAGCTTTTGCGCAAGAGAAGCCAGAGAAGCTACTAAAAAGGAACCCAAACAAACGGGAGGTCATGTGTGATGCTCTCTACGTCAGAAAGTCGACGCGTCGCACAGGGCGTAGCTCACCTGGGCCGACACATTTTGCGTTCGCGGTGTGGAAAAACATGAAACAAAGCAGCGCCCTATTACTGGGATTCGATCCCCTAACTTCGTACCAACTTGCGAGCTGAGATAGCCACTCCGACAAATTAGTCTTCGTGCCATAATTGTAGCACAAACTAAAATAACTAAACTACAGCGGGAAAACCTTAAGCATTCTTAAAACCCCCGAAAACTAAAGTACAAGTGAGGGATCGAACAGAGGACCTCCTGTCACTAGCGACCTTAATTCCTAGGAATCTGCGTCTAAAACCTCGAACATTTCAGGAAAATATTATCTTTTTTGGGGATTCTCAAGCATTTTTCTAAAGAAGGCGCAAAATTGAAAACAATATCATTTTTTTTGAAATTATGAACAATTTTTGGAAAAAACAAAAACATTTTTTGAAAAATAGGAAGATATTTTGTCGAAGTTATGAACATTTTTTTCAAAGAATGAATGATTTCCAAATTGTTCAAACATTTTTGAAATTTGCAAACAAAATTTGGAAACATGACAGTTTTTGAATTTGTGAATAATTTTGAAAGCCGAAACATTTTTGGAAATTCCTAAACATTTTTTGAATTTGTGAACAAAAATAAAAAATGCCTACATATTTTGAAATTCCCAAAATATTATTTGAATTTGGGAATAAAATTTCAAAACACGAACAGTTTTTTCATTTGTGAACAAAATTTGGAAGTGGGAATATTTTTTAAAATTGCCAACCATTATTTGAATTTGTGAACAAATTTTCAAAAGATGAACATTTTTAAAATTTTCAATGTGGGGATATTATTTGAAATTACCGAACATTTTCTGAATTTTGAACATTTCTAAGTTTCGATTTATTTTTTAAAATTTGGATTTTTTAATAAAATAAGCGAACAAATATTTGAAAGTCTAAACTGTTTTAGAATTTTCAAACAAAATTTCAAACTAGGAAACATTTAGAAAAAATAATCGAATGCCAACTGTTTTTACATTTCTGAACATTTATTTAAAATAGGAAATAAACTTGAAAAAGGAAAGAAACAAAGAAGAAACAAAAAAAGAAAAAAAACATAAAAAGCAGAGAAAAGAAAAAAAACAGGAAAAAAGAAAAAAAGAAATAGAAAAAATAAATCATTTTGGGGACCCTGGAATGCAACCCTCGCTTCTAAATTGGCCGGCCCGTCTCGGTCGGTTCCTTCGACCCCCCGTGCCTATGCCCAACATTTCGATGCAGAATTAGGAAATCGCCAAACAAGCACACCCTTATGTTGGCTCAAATACTATGAGGAAAAATATTTTCTGGACTCATAAATAACAATAAAAAACCAATTAGCCTTGAACTTAACCAGGAAGAATTTTGAACATAATCAGGAAGAGTGACATCAAATTGTAATCAGGAAACAACTTTATGAATTAATGGCCAAATCAACAATTGCACCTGATTGCCATGCTGTCATTTGGGATCGAATGATCATCCCAAACAGGATGGAAGAAAATAATCATGACGCACATTACAGAAATGAGATGCCTGTGTTCTTCGTCACACAAAAAAAAACATGTACGTGATCCAACAAACCGCAATGAGAGAGTACAGAGCTAAACAGTTGACACCATAAGCATACGATCTTTTTAATTTATAACCAGAAGTAAACTGAATGTTCAACTGAGAAAAAAGGTACAACACTCCTGACGCTTAATTAGGAAAACTGTAAACTTTAGCTCCAAACTGCGACACTTATTATGGATTGGAGGGAGTACAACAGATGAGCTCCGGGCGAGTCTCTTCCATTACATGAGCAACTAACGAGTTGCAAGTGTGCGTTGGGCCAAATCGTCTTACCTCCTCATGAGGGGACGCCTTACGTGTTTATAGGATAGGGGCGCACCTCCCCAATAGCGCATACAGTTGGAGAGATTACAACTTGAGGAGAAAGAAAGATAGAGATAAGGGTTATGGTTACGAGATGAAATATCCCTCTAACTACCTATTACAATGCGCACAAGTAATCTTCTCTGGGCTGTCATGCTAAGGACCACGTAAATGATGTTTAACACTCCTTAATCACAATTTCATTAAGTTGAGTTTATGCTTGAAGTCTTCAAAACTTCTGGTAGGTAAGGCCTTTGTGAATCCATCAACAATCTGATCTTTGGAATGCACAAAATGAATATCAAGTTGTTTCTGAGCCACTCGTTCTCTCACAAAGTGAAAATCAATTTCAATGTGTTTTGTCCTGGCATGAAAAACTGGATTAGCAGATAAATAGGTAGCACCCAAATTATCACACCAGAGACATGGAGCTTGTATACTGATACGTCTTCAAGGTATCTATAATTTTTTATTGTTCCATTCTATTATATTATCTGTTTTGGATGTTTAATGGGCTTTATTATACACTTTTATACTATTTTTAGGACTAACCTATTAACCGGAGGCCCAGTCCAAATTGCTGTTTTTTTTCCTATTTCAGTGTTTCGCAGAAAAGGAATATCAAACAGAGTCCAAACGGAATGAAACCTTCAGGAGAGTTATTTTTGGAACAAACGCAATCCAGGAGACTTGGAGTGGACGTCAAGAAAGAAACGAGGAGGCCACAAGGCAGGAGGGCGCGCCCCGGGGGGTAGGTGCGCCCCCACCCTCGTGGGCCCCTCGTGGCTCCCCTGACCAACTTATTTCACCTACATATACTCATATACCCTGAAAACATCCAGGAGCACCACGAAACCCTATTTCCACCGCCGCAACCTTCTGTACCCGTGAGATCCCATCTTGGGGCCTTTTCCGGCGCTCCGCCGGAGGGGGAATCGGTCACGGAGGGCTTCTACATCAACACCATAGCCTCTCTAATGAAGTGTGAGTAGTTTACCTTAGACCTTCAAGTCCATAGTTATTAGCTAGATGGCTTCTTCTCTCTCATTGGATCTCAATACAAAGTTCTCCTCGATCTTCTTGAAGATCTATTCGATGTAGTTCTTTTTGCGGTGTGTTTGTCGAGATCCGATGAATTGTGGGTTTATGATTAAGATTATCTATGAACAATATTTGAATCTCCTCTGAATTCTTTTATGTATGATTTGTTATCTTTGCAAGTCTCTTCGAATTATCAGTTTGGTTTGGCCTACTAGATTGATCTTTCTTGCAATGGGAGAAGTGCTTAGCTTTGGGTTTAATCTTGCGGTGTCCTTTCGCAGTGACAGCAGGGGCAGCAAGGCATGTATTGTATTGTTGCCATCGAGGGTAAAAAGATGGGGTTTATATCATATTTCTTGAGTTTATCCCTCTACATCATGTCATCTTGCCTAATGCGTTACTATGTTCTTATGAACTTAATACTTTAGATGCATGCTGGATAGCGATCGATGTGTGGAGTAATAGTAGTAGACGCAGAATCGTTTCGATCTACTTGTCGCGGATGTGATGCCTATATACATGATCATGCCTAGATATTCTCATAACTATGCGCTTTTCTATCAATTGCTCGACAGTAATTTGTTCACCCACCGTAATACTTATACTATCTTGAGATAAGCCACTAGTGAAACCTATGCCCCCCGGGTCTATTTTCCATCATATAAGTTTCCGATCTATTTTATTTTGCAATCTTTACTTTCCAATCTATATCATAAAAATACCAAAAATATTTATCTTATTATCTCTATCAGATCTCACTTTTGCAAGTGGCCGTGAAGGGATTGACAACCCCTTTATCGCGTTGGTTGCAAGGTTCTTATTTGTTTGTGCAGGTACGAGGCATTTGAGTGTAGCCTCCTACTGGATTGATACCTTGGTTCTCAAAAACTGGGGGAAATACTTATGCTACTTTGCTGCATCACCCTTTCCTCTTCAAGGGAAAACCAATGCATGCTCAAGAGGTAGCAAGAAGGATTTTTGGTGCCGTTGCCGGGGAGTCTACGCACAAGTCAAGACATACCAAGTACCCATCACAAACTCTTATCCCTCGCGTTACATTATTTGCCATTTGCCTCTCGTTTTTCTCTCCCCCACTTCACCCTTGCCGTTTTATTCGTCCTCTCTTTCCCGTTCGCCTCTTTTTCGCTTGCTTCTTGTATGCCTGTTTGCCCTGATGGCCTTGCCTAAAAACGTTGATCCTCATCTTAGAAGGTTGGAAGAAATCGAAAACAACGTTAGAAGCTTTATGACTTTACAATTTGAGCATAATAATTTAGAAACGAGCTTAAAGAAAAAAAATCTTTATGAAATACATGAATAAAGAGCTTGATGATATGTCTAAGGAATTTTATGATTTGAAGTCTCAGTTTGCTCGTCTTGAAAGCTTAATAGCCCAAATTTTGGATAAGCAGGCCACCTTAGTTAATAAGATGGCCGCCAAACCAGAAGGGTTAGAAGGAAATAATGATGAAATCTAAAAGTGATTGATGTGTCTGCTATTAAATCTTTGTTTCCCAATATGAATCTCTACTCCTAATGGAGCAGTTGGTGAATAGTCTCCACAGTTTATTTTTGCTGGGTTTTTTCGTCTCTCCTCCCACCACCCCCTCCCATCCTGGTCCATCGATTTATTTTTCTCTCTACTCTTTATTACAACCAGGACTTTCCGAACGTATAACAAATCAGGGATCTAACTTCCTTAAACTATTCATATCAATCGATTTCTTTTATTGGTTCAATTTGTTTTAGAAAAGAAATAACAAATTTTTAAGAAACAAATCTCTACTCCTAATGGAGCAGTTGGTGAATAGTCTCCACAGTCTTTTTTGCTGGTTTTTTTGTCTCTCCTCCCACCACCTTATTTTTCTCTCCACTCTTTATTACAACCAGGACTTTCCTAACGTATAACAAATCACGGATCTAACTTTCTTAAATTATTCATATCAATCGATTCCTTTTATTGGTTCAATTTGTCTTAGGAAACAATTAACAAATTTTTAAGAAACAAATAATAGATTTGAATCTAACTTTCCTAACTTATCTAAATCAATCGATTTCTCTCATTAGTGAAATTTGTTTTAGGAAACAAATAATAGACACGTCACATACTTTTCTCTCAATAAATAGTTTCTTAACATTTGCAAACTTTCCTAATCAGACACGTCACAAACGGGCATGTACTGATATCATGTTACCAAACAATAAAACCCCATTTGCATAGAAATAAGTTCAAAATCCTAACTTTCCTAAATTTTTAACTTCCCTTGATAACATCCAATATTTCCTATGTTTTCCACCTATTGAAGGAAATCACCCCTCCATCGATATTAGCATTTTTTTGGAATGAGATCTTCGGGTTATGATTTTTTTGCGATTCTTTCCAATTGTGATCTCTCCTTCCGCTCCGGCTCCTTCTCGCGTAATCACCTCCACCATAGCCAGCTGACGCCACCCTAGACCTCTTGCCTCTCCACACCTTCTCCGCCACCTCCTCCTCGTACTCCATTGACAATCCCACCGCCACGTTTGTCCACGGCGGTATCGAGGGCATGGCGCAACAGCATACCCGTGGTAGAGCAGCACATAGCAGCAAGAAGAAGCACGCAGCAGGCGAGGCGAGCGGCCGACAGTGGAGGGCAGAGATGCGGCCGGCGTGGCTGAGGGGGCGGCCGCAGAAAATGGCCGCGAGAGGAGGCGGCGCGAGGCAGGGGCGCGACAGCAGGGCGAGTGAAGGGATAGGCGACAACAGACGGGGCGAGTGCATCCAGCGAGAGTGTGACATGCGGCCAGGGTGTGTGTCGCGCGGGGCATAGTGGTGCGGTGGCTGTGGCAAGCGTGATAGCAACGGCGGGCGCGACAGACGCGATGTGGCACGTGCGTGGGCACAGAGAGCCAGAGAGGGAGTGGCCCCGCAGGAGCGGAAGAAGAGCTGAAGGCTTGGGCATGGGCGCGCATAGGAGCGGACATGTGCCACGGGGTCAATCCGACGAGCTCAGTGGCTACCCCTACAATGGCCATGGCGGACGATGGTTCTCGGCCACGACGAAATACCTAACGAGAGCAAACGAGAGGGGAAACTGGGGAAAGGCAAGAGGAGATCACGGTGGTGTCAGTGGCACCCTAGGGGAAGATAGGGGAGCTCGGGGCGGCGTGGATCGAACGACAATGTTGCGGTGGCCGAAGGTTGAGGAAGACGACAACGACGTCGATCTAGGGGTGCTGGATTTGATCTCGTTGGTGCAGAGAAGTAGCGGAGGCATTCAGAGCTCCTCGACAAGCTCCTAACCAGCAGGGAGGGCAGTGGCCGTGTGGACGGGGTCGGTCATGGTGGCCGTGGCATCTGACTTCGTCTAGATCACCAGGATCGAGCGAGCGAGGAGGAGAAGTGGATCTGGGAGGGGACGTCGAGGAGGAGTGAGGCCATGGGGGCAGGGGAAGCAGGGCGTCACCCTTATCCATTCCCTTTCGATGCCGGCGAGGTGGTCGGGCGGGAGCCCGGCTCTATAGCGACGGGCTCGGGGAACAAGAGAAGATGACCGTGCGTGGACTGGACCACTGGGCCGGTTCGGTGGCAAGGCCTGGGGGTAGGGGGAATCCCCTTTTCATCGTCCTTTTGGTTTTTAATGTATTCTAATCCGTTTCTCCTTTTTAACACCGTTTTCTATTTATTCTTATATCAACTAAATGGATTTTGTTAATTGTGAAACTATGCACACAATTCGAGCACAATATTTTTAGGTGTCACAAAAAGTTTGGGGCCAAAAGGAAATACATAAAATTAGGTTTATATTTAATTGGTTATTTTAACTACTGTTGGACCTCTTATTAATTTGACAAGATTTAATTTTTGGGTCAAATAATGTTGGGCTCAACATGTCAAAGATCAGTGGAATTTATAGAATATGGTGAACATTTTAGTTTTACTATTTGACGAAATAATTTATTTAACTTTATTTTAAATTTGAATTGGGCTTTGATTTTTATCAAGTGACAGTTTGGCTCAGCAAGCCTGATGACATGGCATCATTAGGGGGAGGTCACTGTAGCTAATGACTTGAGGTGTTACATAATCTTTCCATTTCTGAAATTTCATTGTTAAATGATTGGGGAATATATCACACTATCCATTAGTTCAGTCAAGCTCACCACAAGTCCACACATTATTACCAATTGAGTAAGTTTTATTAGCGGGGAGAATAGGCTATGTGTGTGTGTTAGAGAGAGAGAGAGAGTGAGGAAGAGAGAGGGAGAGTGTGTGTGTGTGTGAGGATTTGATGGTAAAAAAGGTCATCAATGTCGTAATATTGAACTCTTAAAGTTAATGTGGCCCCGTTGCAACGCACGGGCGTTCTTTTAGTCTTGATAATGATGGGGCTGGAGATGAGTCAACTTTAGTTAAAAGGCGTCCCAATGATTCAGAGTTTTTAGATCTTGATGCAAAAATTGGTAAAAGTGGGATTGAAGAAGTCAAAACTTTACATAGCAATGAACCCACTATTTTGGATTTCAAGGAATTTAATTATGATAATTGTTCTTTAATAGATTGTATTTCCTTGTTGCAATCCGTGTTAAATTCTCCTCATGCTTATAGTCAAAATAAAGCTTTTACTAAACATATCGTTGATGCTTTAATGCAATCTTATGAAGAAAAACTTGAATTAGAAGTTTCTATCCCTAAAAAACTTTATGATGAGTGGGAACCTACTATTAAAATTAAAATTAAAGATCATGAATGCTATGCTTTATGTGATTTGGGTGCTAGTGTTTCCACGATTCCAAAAACTTTGTGTGATGTGTTAGGTTTCCGTGAATTTGATGATTTCTCTTTAAACTTGCACCTTGCGGATTCCACCATTAAGAAACCTATGGGAAGGATAAATGATGTTCTTATTGTTGCAAATAGGAATTATGTTCCCGTAGATTTTATTGTTCTTGATATAGATTGCAATCCTTCATGTCCCATTATTTTTGGTAGATCTTTCCTTAGAACGATTGGTGCAATTATTGATATGAAAGAAGGAAATATTAGATTCCAATTTCCATTAAGGAAAGGCATGGAACACTTTCGTAGGAAAAATCAAATTACCTTATGAATCTATTATGAGAGCCACCTATGAATTGAATACCAAAGATGGCAATACTTAGATCTATTCTCGCTTTTATGCCCAGCTAGGGGCGTTAAATGATAGCGCTTGTTGGGAGGCAACCCAATTTTATTTTTGTTCTTTGCTTTTTTTCCTGTTTAGTAATAAATGATTCATCTAGATTCTGTTTAGATGTGGTTTTATGTTTAATTAGTGTTTGTGCCAAGTAAAACCTATAGGATAACCTACGGTGATAGTTAATTTGATCTTGCTGAAAAACAGAAACTTTTGCACGCACGAGAATAATTTTCATAAATCACAGAAACATTATTTTCAGTTGATTCTTTTTGAAGAAGATTATAGACAAATTATCTAGGACTTCCTATTTTTGTAGAAGTTTTGAGGTTCCAGAAGTATTCGAAAGTTACAGATTACTACAGACTGTTCTGTTTTTGGCAGATTCTGTTTTTCGTGTGTTGTTTGCTTATTTTGATGAATCTATGGCTAGTATCTGGGGGTATGAACCATAGAGAAGTTGGAATACAGTAGGTTTAACACCAATATAAATAAAGAATGAGTTCATTACAGTAACTTAAAGTGGTGATTTGTTTTCTTGCACTAACGGAGCTCATGAGATTTTCTGTTGACTTTTGTGTTGTGAAGTTTTCAAGTTTTTGGGTAAAGATTTGATGGATTGTGGAATAAGGAGTGGCAAGAGCCTAAGATTAGGGATGCCCAAGGCAACCCAAGGTAAAATTCAAGGACACCCAAAAGCCTAAGCTTGGGGATGCCCCGGAAGGCATCCCCTCTTTCGTCTACGTCCATCGGTAACTTTACTTGATGCTATATTTTTATTCACCACATGATATGTGTTTTGCTTGGAGGGTCTTGTATGATATGAGTCTTTGCTTTTTCGTTTACCACAATCATCCTTGCTGTACACACCTTTTGGGAGAGACACACATGAATCGGAATTTATTAGAATACTCTATGCGCTTCACTTATATCTTTTGAGCTAGACAATTTTGCTCTAGTACTTCACTTATATCTTCTTAGAGCACTGTGGTGGTTTTATTTTATAGAAATTATTGATCTCTCATGCTTTACTTATATTATTTTGAGAGTCCTTTAGAACGGCATGGTAATTGCTTTGGTTAAAATTTTAGTTCTAAAATGATGAGCATCCAAGATAGGTATAATAAAAAGTATCATATAAAATGCATTGAATACTATGAGAAGTTTGATACTTGATGATTGTTTTGAGATATGAGGATGGTAATATTTGGGTCATGCTAATTGAGTAGTTGTGAATTCGAGGAATACTTGTGTTAAAAGTTTGTGATTCCCATAGCATGCACGTATAGTGAACCGTTATGTGATGAAGTTGGAGCATGATTTATTTATTGATTGTCTTCCTTATGTGTGGAGGTCGGGATCACGCCATGGTTAACTCCTACCAACCCTTCCCCTAGGAGCATGTGTGTAGTACTTTGTTTTGATAACTTGTAGATTTTTGCAATAAGTATGTGAGTTCTTCATGACTATGTGAGTTCTTCATGACTAATGTTGAGTCCATGGATTATACGCACTCTCACCCTTCCACCATTGCTAGCCTCTCTTGTGCCGCGCAACTTTCGCCGGTATCATACACCCACCATATACCTTCCTCACAACAGCCACCATACCTACCTATTATGGCATTTCCATAGCCATTCTGAGATATATTGCCATGCAACTTTCCACCATTACGTTTATTATGACACGCTCCACCATTGTCATATTGCTTTGCATGATCATGTAGTTGACATCATATTTGTGGCAAAGCCACCATTCATAATTCTTTCATACATGTCACTCTTAATTCATTGCATATCCTGGTACACCGCTGGAGGCATCCACATAGAGTCATATTTTGTTCTAAGTATCGAGTTGTAATCTTGAGTTGTAAGTAAATAAAAGTGTGATGATCTTCATTATTAGAGCATTGTCCCATGTAAGGAAAGGATGATGGAAGCAATAATTCCCCCACAAGTCGGGATGAGTCTCCGGACTTTATGAAAAATAAAAGAGGCCAAAGAAGCCCAAATAAAAAAGAGAGGCCAAAGAAGCCCACCAAAAAAGAGAAAAAAAGAAAAAAAATGAGAGAAAAAGAGAGAAGGGACAATGTTACTATCCTTTTACCACACTTGTGCTTCAAACTAGCACCATGATCTTCATGATAGAGAGTCTCCTATGTTGTCACCTTCGTATGCTAGTGGGAAATTTTCATTATATAACTTCGCTTGTATATTCCAATGACGGGCTTCCTCAAATTGCCCTAGGTCTTTGTGAGCAAGCAAGTTGGTTCACACCCACTTAGTTTCTTTTGATGAGCTTTCATACACTTATAGCTCTAGTGCATCCGTTGCATGGCAATCCCTACTCACTCACATTGATATTTATTAATGGGCATATCCATAGCCTGTTGATATGCCTAGTTGATGTGAGACTATCTTCTCCTTTTTTGTCTTCTCCACAACCACCATCCTATTCCACCTATAGTGCTATTTCCATGGCTCACGCTCATGTATTGCGTGAAGATTGAAAAAGTTTGAGAATACTAAAGTATGAAACAATTGCTTGGCTGAAACCGGGGTTGTGCATGATTTAAATATTTTGTGTGATGAAGATAGAGTATAGCCAGACTATATGATTTTGTAGGGATAACTTTCTTTGGCCTTGTTATTTTGAGAAGACATAATTACTTTGTTAGTATGCTTGAAGTATTATTACTCTTATGTCAATATTAAAATTTTGTCTTGAATGTTTCGGATCTGAAGAATTATGCTAGGTAGCATTCCACATCAAAAATTCTATTTTTATCATTTACCTACTCGAGGACGAGCAGGAATTAAGCTTGGGGATGCTTGATACGTCTCCAACATATCTATAATTTTTGATTGTTCCATTCTATTATATTATCTATTTTGGATGTTTAATGGGCTTTATTATACACTTTTATACTATTTTTAGGACTAACCTATTAACCGGAGGCCCAGTCCAAATTGCTGTTTTTTTTGCCTATTTTAGTGTTTCACAGAAAAGGAATATCAAATAGAGTCCAAACGGAATGAAACCTAGTACCTGATAGTTTTTGCATGTCTATGTTGTTGTAGATCAATGGCCCGTGCTACTGTTCCCTTAAATTTTAATGCATTCCTAGAGAAAGCTAAGTTGAAAGATGATGGCAGCAATTACACGGACTGGGTCCGTAACTTGAGGATTATCCTCATTGCTGCACAGAAGAATTATGTCATGGAAGCACCGCTAGGTGCAAGACCCGCTGCAGGAGCAACTCTGGACGTTATCAACGTCTGGCAGAGCAAAGCTGATGACTACTCGATAGTTCAGTGTGCCATGCTTTACGATTTAGAGTTGGGACTTCAAAGACATTTTTAACGTCATGGAGCATATGAGATGTTACAGGAGTTGAAGTTAATATTTCAAGCAAATGCCCGAGTTGAGAGATATGAAGTCTCCAACAAGTTCTACAGCTGCAAGATGGAGGAGAATAGTTATGTCAGTGAACACATACTCAGAATGTCTCAGTACCATAAGCACTTGACTCAGCTGGGAGTTAATCTTCCTAATGATAGTGTCAGTGACAGTGTTCTTCAATCACTGCCACCAAGCTATAAAGGCTTCGTGATGAACTATAATACGCAAGGGATGGAAAAGACAATTCCCGAGCTCTTCACGATGCTAAAGGCTGCAGAGGTAGAAATCAAGAAGGAGCATCAAGTGTTGATGGTTAACAAGACCACTAGTTTCAAGAAAAAGGGCAAAGAGAAGAAGGGGAACTTCAAAAAGAATAGCAAGCAAGTTGCTGCTCCCGGGAAGAAGCCCAAGTCTGGACCTAAGCCTGAAACCGAGTGCTTCTACTACAAAGGGACTGATCATTGGAAGCGGAACCAACCCAAGTATTTGGCGGATAAGAAGGATGGCAAAGTGAAAGGTATATTTGATATACATGTTATTGATGTGTACCTTACTAATGCTCTTAGTAGTGCCTGTGTATTTGATACTGGTTCGGTTGCTCATATTTGCAACTCGAAACAGGGGCTACAGATTAAACGAAGATTGGCTAAAGACAAGGTGATGATGCGCATGGGAAATGGTTCCAAAGTCGATGTGATCGCCGTCGGCACGCTACCTCTATATCTACCGTCGGGATTAGTTTTAGACCTGAATAATTGTTATTTGGTTCCAGCGTTGAGCATGAACATTATATCTGGATCTTGTTTGATGCGAGACGGTTATTCATTTAAATAAGAGAATAATGGTTGGTCTATTTATATGAGCAATATCTTTTATGGTCATGCACCCTTGATGAGTGGTCTATTTTTATTGAATCTCGATAGTAGTGATACATATATTCATAGTATTGAAGCCAAAAGATGCAAAGTTAATAATGACAGTGCAACTTATTTGTGGCACTGCCGTTTAGGTCATATTGGTGTAAAGCGCATGAAGAAACTCTATGCTGATGGGCTTTTGGAATCACTTGATACTTGCGAACCATGCCTCATGGGCAATATGACTAAGACTTCGTTCTCTGGAACAATGGAGCGATCAACTGACTTATTGGAAATAATACATACTGATGTAGGCGATCCGATGAGTGCTGAGGCTCGCGGTGGGTATCGTTATTTTCGAACCTTCACAGATGATTTAAGCAGATATGGGTATATCTACTTGATGAAACATAAGTCTGAAACATTTGAAAAGTTCAAAGAATTTCAAAGTGAAGTGGAAAATCATCATAACAAGAAAATAAAGTTTCTACGATCTGATCGTGGAGGTGAATATTTGAGTTATGACTTTGGTCTTCATTTCAAACAATGTGGAATAGTTTCGCAACTCACGCCACCTGGAACACCACAACGTAATGGTGTGTCCGAACGTCGTAACCGTACTTTATTAGATATGGTACGATCTATGATGTCTCTTACTGATTTACCGCTATCGTTTTAGGTATATGCTTTAGAGACGGCTGCATTCACGTTAAATAGGGCACCATCGAAATCCGTTGAGACGACACCATATGAACTGTGGTTTGACAAGAAACCCAAGTTGTCATTTCTTAAAGTTTGGGGCTGCGATGCTTATGTGAAAAAGTTTCAACTTGATAAGCTCGAACCCAAATCAGAGAAATGTGTCTTCATAGGATACTCAAAGGAGACTGTTGGGTACACCTTCTATCACAGATCCAAAGGCAAGATATTCGTTGCTAAGAATGGATCCTTTCTAGAGAAGGAGTTTCTCTCGAAAGAAGTGAGTGGGAGGAAAGTAGAACTTGATGAGGTAATTGTACCTTCTCCCAAATTGGAAAGTAGTTCATCACAGAAATCAGTTCCAGTTATTCCTACACCAATTAGTGAGGAAGCTAATGATGATGATCATGAAACTTCAGATCAAGTTACTACCCAACCTCGTAGGTCAATCAGAGTACGATCCGCACCAGAGTGGTACGGTAATCCTGTTCTGGAAGTCATGTCACTAGACCATGATGAACCTACGAACTATGAGGAAGCGATGATGAGCCCAGATTCCATGAAATAGCTTGAGGCCATGAAATCTGAGATGGGATCCATGTATGAGAACAAAGTGTGGACTTTGGTTGACTTTCTCGATGATCGGCAAGCCATCGAGAATAAATGGATCTTCAAGAAGAAGACTGATGCTGACGGTAATGTTACTGTCTACAAAGCTCGACTTGTTGCGAAAGGTTTTCGACAAGTTCAAGGAGTTGACTACGATAAGACCTTCTCACTCGTAGCGATGCTTAAGTCTGTCGAATCATGTTAGCAATTGCCGCATTTTATGATTACGAAATCTGGCAAATGGACGTCAAAGCTGCATTTCTTAATGGATATCTTAAAGAAGAGTTGTATATGATGCAACTAGAAGGTTTTGTCGATCCTAAAGGTGCTAACAAACTGTGCAAGCTCCAGCAATCCATTTATGGAGTGGTGCAGGGCCTCTCGGAGTTGGAATATACGTTTTGATAATGTGATCAAAGCATATGGTTTTATACAGACTTTTAGAGAATCCTATATTTACAAGAAAGTGAGTGGGAGCTCTTTAGCATTTCTAATATTATATGTGGATGACATATTGTTGATTGGAAATAATACATAATTTCTGGATAGCATAAAAGGATACTTGAATAAGAATTTTTCAATGAAAGACCTCGGTGAAGCTGCTTATATATTAGGCATCAAGATCTATAGAGATAGATCAAGACGCTTAATTGGACTTTCACAAAGCACATACCTTGATAAAGTTTTGAAGAAGTTCAAAATGGATCAGTCAAAGAAAGGGTTCTTGCCTGTGTTACAAGGTGGTGAAGTTGAGTCAGACTCAATGCCCGACCACTACATAAGATAGAGAGAAAATGAAAGTCATTCATTATGCCTCAGCCATAGGATCTATCATGTATGCAATGCTATGTACTAGACCTGATGTGTGCCTTGCTATAAGTATAGCAGGGAGGTACCAAAGTAATCCAGGAGTGGATCACTGGACAACGGTTAAGAACATCCTGAAATACTTGAAAAAGACTAAGGATATGTTTCTCGTTTATGAAGGTCACAAAGAGCTCATCATAAATGGTTACGTTGATGCAAGCTTTGACACTGATCCAGATGACTCTAAGTCACAAACCGGATACGTGTTTATATTGAATGGTGGAGCTGTTAGTTGGTGCAGTTCCAAGCAGAGCGTCGTGGCGGGATCTACGTGTGAAGCGGAGTACATAGCTGCTTCGGAAGCAGAAAATGAAGGAGTCTGGATGAAGGAGTTCATATTCGATCTAGGTGTAATACCTAGCGCATCGGGTCCAATGAAAATCTTTTGTGACAATACTGGAGCAATAGCTTTGGCGAAGGAATCAGATTTCACAAGAGAACCAAACACATCAAGAGACACTTCAATTCCATCCGCGATCTAGTCAAGGAGGGAGACATAGAGATTTGCAAAATACATACAGATCTGAATGTTGCAGACCCGTTGACTAAGCCTCTTCCACGAGCAAAACATGATCAACACCAAGACTATGTAATCTAGATTATTGACTCTAGTGCAAGTGGGATACTGAAGGAAATATGCCCTAGAGGCAATAATAAAGTTGTTATTTATATTTCCTTATATCATGATAAATGTTTATATTCATGCTAGCATTGTATTAACCGGAAACTTAGTACATGTGTGAATACATAGACAAAACAGAGTGTCCCTAGTATGCCTCTACTTGACTAGCTCGTTGATCAAAGATGGTTATGTTTCCTAACCATAGACATGCATTATAGAATGTTGTGATGGACAAGACCCATCCGTTAGCTTAGCACTATGACCCGTTTAGTTTTATTGCTATTGCTTTCTTCATGACTTATACATGTTCCTCTGACTATGAGATTATACAACTCCCGAATACCGGAGGAACACCTTGTGTGCTATCAAACGTCACAACGTAACTGGGTGATTATAAAGATGCTCTACAGGTGTCTCCGAAGGTGTTTGTTGAGTTGGCATAGATCAAGATTAGGATTTGTCACTCCGAGTATCGGAGAGGTATCTCTAGGCCCTCTCGTTAATGCACATCACTATATGCCTTGCAAGCAATGTGACTAATGAGTTAGTTGCGGGATGATGCATTACGGAACAAGTAAAGAGACTTGCGGTAACGAGATTGAACTAGGTATGATGATACCGACGATCAAATCTCGAGCAAGTAACATACCGATGACAAAGGGAACAACGTATGTTGTTATGCGGTTTGACCGATAAAGATCTCCGTAGAATACGTAGGAGCCAATATGAGCATCCATGTTCCGCTATTGGTTATTGACCGGAGATGTGTCTCGGTCATGTCTACATAGTTCTCGAACCCGTAGGGTCCGCACGCTTAACGTCGATGACGATTTGTATTATGAGTTATGTGTTTTCGTCAATTGGTTTTGGTGACCGAAGTTTGTTCGGAGTCCCGGATGAGATCACAGACATGACGAGGAGTCTCGAAATGGTTGAGAGGTAAATATTGATATATTGGACGAAGGTGTTCGGACACCGTAATGGTTTCAGAAAGGTCCGGATATTTTTCAGGGTACCGAGGGGTTACCGGAACCCCCCGGGGAAGTATTGGGCCTTCATGGGCCTTAGTGGAAAGGAGAGGAGGGCCGCAAGGGTTGGCCGTGCCCACCCCCCCATGGCAAGTCCGAATCGGACTAGGGAGGGGGTGGCGCCCCCCTCTTTCCTTCTCCCTCTCTTCCTCCTTCCCTCTCTTCCCCTCTTGGAAAAGGAAGGAGAGTCCAACTAGGATTGGGAATCCTAGTTGGACTCCCCCTATGGCGCGCCCTCCTTGGCCGCCGGCCTCCTCCCTCTCATCCTTTATATACGTGGCCAGGGGGCACCCAAAAGCACAATTTCTTAGCCATGTGCGGTTCCCCCTTCCACAGTTTACCACCTCGGTCATATTGTCGTAGTGCTTAGGCGAAGCCCTGCGCGGATGACATCACCAACACCGTCGCCACGCCGTCGTGCTGACGGAACTCTCCCTCGACCCTCTACTGGATCAGGAGCTCGAGGGACGTCATCGTGCTGAACGTGTGCTGAACACGGAGGTGCCGTACGTTCAGTACTTGGATTGGTTGGATCGTGAAGACGTTCGACTACATCAACCACGTTACTAAATGCTTCCACTTTCGGTCTACGAGGGTACGTGGACACACTCTCCCCTCTCGTTGCTATGCATCTCCTAGATAGATCTTGCTGATTGTAGGAATTTTTTTGAATTACTACGTTCCCTAACAAGATCGTGACACATGGAATATGAACCATTGAAGCCATTTTCTTCAACAATTTCACTCCCGTTTTTTCAGAGCAATCTCCTGCATCACCACACAACTCATACACAATGGTTTGAGGGTTAGTCAACATATGATCAGTACAGTCACGTTTCCCTTCATCGAGACCGGTGAGAGATGGCGCTGGAAGAAGAATTTATTTGCGAAATAATGCACCAACATTAGGATGGAGGTTGGCAAAAGGAAATTTGGTCTCGTCAAAAACAACATCTCATGAGATGTAGACACGCCCGGTGGAGACATCTAGACATTTAACCCCCTTGTGTTGAGCACTATAGCCTAGAAAAACACATTGTTTTGATCGGAACATAAGTTTGCGAGAGTTGTATGGAGGGAGATTGGGCCAACACGCACAACCAAAAACACGAAGGGATGTGTAGTTTGGTTAGACGTGAAGAAGCCGTTCGGTAGGGGTTTCATTGTTTATGACATCACTAGGGAGCATATTAATGATATAAACAGCAGTAAGAAACACTTCTTCCCAAAATTTTAGGGGCATGGAAGCACCTGCTAGAAGAGCTAGAGCAACTTCAACTATATGCCTATGCTTGAGTTCAGCTGAACTGTTTTGCTGGTGAGCATGGGGGCAAGACACATGATGTGATATGCCAAATGTTTGGAAGAAGGAATTCAATTTCTTGTATTCCCCTCTCCAGTCTGATTGGACAACAATGATCATGCTATCAAACGTGCGCTCAACAAGAGCTTGGAAATTCTTAAAGACTTGGAAAACATCAGATCTTTTCTTAAGAAGATAGATCCAATTTTTTTTGCTATAGTCATCAATAATGCTTACATAGTATGTGTGTCTACCAACAGAACTAGGGGCAGGAACCCAGACATCAGAAAATATTAATTGTAGTGGTTGAGTAGAAACACTTGTAGAAATAGGGTAAGGTAATTGATGACATTTTGCTCTTTGGCAAGAATCACAAATAGTTTCAACATTCCGCTCACCAACAAACGGGAGCTTATTTTTTCTAAGAAAATGTTCAACGAGAGAAAAAGAAACATGCCCTAAACGATCATGCCAACGTGTTGATGAAAGTTTGACAACACCAAAGGCTTGTTTATTGAATCTTCTAAGCTCTGGAATCAGCGGGTAAAGCCCTCAAACACATCTACCTCGATATAGTACCTTCTTCGTGGCCTGATCCTTAATCAAAAAGAAGAAAAGGTGAAACTCAATGAAAACATGGTTGTCAATGGTAATGCGATGAACGGATAGAAGATTTTTGTTGGCACTAGGGACATGCAAGATTTTGCGAAGATGAATTTTACGAGAAGGGGTACGTATAACCGAATAACCAACTTGAAGTATACTCATACCTGCACCACTGGCGGTATGAGTCTGATCCTTCCCGTTACCTTCTCGAGCTCCCCGATGAGGTGATTGATGGCGCTGCTATCTAGATACCAGTTGGTGTTGACGCCATAGGATCCATCGGCGGCAGCAGCAACCTTGTCATCATCTTCGGAGGAGGCGTCATATTCATCGAAACGATACCAACAATCCTTAGCCGTGTGGCCAAGTTTCCCGCAGATCTGACATCGGACAGCATCAGGGCGTGATCTGCCCAAGCCGCCACTACCGCGGCGGCGGCCCCTGTTGTTGTTGGAGATGTGGCGACCGCCGCTGCGGGAACCAGAGTTTCCTGAAGTGCCGCCTCCTTGCTTGCCCTTGGAACAAGGAGGGTCGCGATAACGGGAGGATAACCCACCGCGCCCACGAGTCGCCGCGTTCGCAGAAGACTTGAAGCCGCCTCCGGTGTTGTGAAACTGGCCGACACGCTGATCGAAGTTTCTCAGCATGCCGTAGAGCTCGTCGAGGGAGACCGGCATGACGCGGGCATCGAGGGCGGAGACGAGGGGCTGGTAGTCCATGTCCAGCCCGTGCAACAGATAGGAGATGAGCTCGTCGTCCTGGATGGGCTTGGTGGTCGCGGCGAGTTCATCGGCAAATCCACACATGGAGGCGAAGTAGGCAGCACCGATTGGTTCCCTTTCTGCGCATTGATCAAGGCAGTGCAGATGTTGTTGACGCGGCTCAAAGACTGCGGCGAAAACATGCCTGCAAGCGCCATCCAGAGCGCATGCGGGGTGGTGACCACGGTCACCGTGACGAGCACCTCCTTGGAGAGGTTATTGAGCAGATAGCCGAGTACCTGCTGGTCCTCCCTGACCCAGATGGGATAGAGAGGGTTGGGCTCGGATGTTTCCTTCCCATCCTTCTCCTTGGAGATGAGAAGGCGGGTCGGCTCCGGCAACGTGCCGTCGACGTAGCCGAAGAGCCCGGCTCCCCTCAGCTGCGGCGTGACTTGAGTCCGCCACATGACGTAGTTCGTCCGGGAGAGCTTCTCCGTGACCTGACCGCTGAGGTTTGATTGGAAGGCACTAGAGAAAGGCATGGCTGGCACAAATGGAGATAAAAAAGCTAGGGTTTGAAAGAGGAGGCTCTATTACCATGTGCGTTAGGCAAAAGCGTCTTACCTCCTCGTGAGGGGACGCCGTACGTGTTTATAGGACAGGGGCGCACCTCCCTGATAGCGTGCACAGTTGGAGAGATTATAACTTGAGAAGAAAGAAAGGTAGAGATAAGGGTTATGATTACAAGATGAAATATCCCTCTAACTACCTATTACAATGTGCACAAGTAATCTTCTCTAGGCTGTCACTCTAAGGACCACGTACAGGATGTTTAACAACAAGTACTGGCAGGAGGGCAATCGTGTTGTCCTCCAGCCTAGCATGCATTATCGTTTTTTATTTTTAGAGAAGGTACCCCGGCCTGTGCATCGGTAGATGCACACAAACATACTCCTACTGAACTACCATAAGATGTCTCCGCCTGTGAAATCTGCACTTGCATAACTTGTACTGCCTGCTCCCGACACAGGTGAAGGATTATGTCCCTCGTAGCTTCTAGGGCCTTCTACCCTGAGTGGTGAAGCAGAATGTCGCCGGTAGCTTTTAGTGCCTGCTCCCCTGAGTGGCGAAGCAGAATGTCCCCTGTAGCTTCTACTGCTTGCTCCCCTGAAAGGTAAAGATGAACGTCCCCTGCCTGTTTCACTGACAGGTGAATGTCCCACATAGCTTATACTAGCATCACTGAAAGGCGAATCAAGCATATTTCCAGCTTCGCAGACAGTCGAATCAAGTGCATTGTTGGAAACTCCCCAAGGAGGAGTTTCTGTGACTACAGAGTCATCAAATGTCTGGTTCTGCAGGATATCCAGCCACTGTGAAAGATCAATGCCAGTGGGTAGTCTGTTCCCTATTGAAGAAATAAGATGGTGTTCAAATCAGAACAGGCTCTTCTAACACGTTAACTAAGAAATGCAGCATCTCGAAAGGAAAAGAAAAACACATTAAGAAAGAGTAGTACAGATATAAAGTTGTACCATTAGGAATTATGTTGCCATCCAGAGGCCCTACTTGCTCTGAGTTAGATCCATCTAAGATATTGTTATTCATGGTGCTAGCTGACAGAATCTCACTTCCTATGCATGTAACTTGCTGGCCTGTAGCTTGAATGCCCCCAAGTTCTCCTGCAATAAATAAAATATTCACAGTTTCGCCAAAAAAACAGAATATTCACAGTAAGCTGAAAACTTATTTTCACTATCGACAAAATATAATACAAAGGAAAATGTAATTACCATATGGCATCACGTGCTGGTCTGATCTCATGAATGTGAGCCCTGGTGCTGCTGCCAAGCAGGAGGCCTGCAGTGCATTTTCCGATGATGTACCGGATGATGGTCCATTATAACTTGAAGCAATTTGCTGGTGATGGACTTGGGCATCAATTTGTTCTGCAAGATTTTGAGAAACTGCGATTCAGTTATCCACATAATGTGGGCAGGAAATGAAGAACAACTTATGATTGATTTTTGCAACAGAACATACGGAATAACGGGAACAATCAAGTTACCCGAAGGATGCAAGTGTAAACCTACTTTGTGGTGTGGGACTTGGTTGCATTGAGCATGGTCCTTTGAGGTAACTACTGTCATTGGTTTTAGAAAATGGCTCATGCTCATGAGGCACATTATTCTCCTGAATGGAAGTAGAGTATATTTGTGCTACTTGATTGCATTTACGAGCATGATTAATGATCTTATCCCAGTCATGGTCAGAAATCTTCCCGAAAATCTGTATAGAGTGAAAATAAACAGATTTTGTAAGTCACATTTCATGCGAGGACAAATAAAAAAATCAACAATATTAAGAAGTCGGGCTCATACTTCACGTAAACCTTCCGGATTCTTACTGTGCAAACGTAAGAGATCCGCCACCTGCTTGATACCATGACGCTCTAGTAACTTGTGCCGATCACCTTTCATTGCAATTCCACTCAGTTTATATACAGGATCACGTGATGATGGATTGGGATTTTTCTTTGTTGCTGCAGAGAAAGACATAAATATCGGATGTTGTTTAATGTAGAGAAAGACATAAATATCAAATGTTGTTGAAATCCATGAGAGAATAAGCATGGAGGGTCTCAGTGGTAGACATTTGATGCAGTTACTTTGATTGGAATGTTGTATTTACACATTACAGACAATTTCTAGCATAAACAAACGAAAACAACTACGGTTACCTTTTGCATGTACAGACCCAAATTTAACTTCTGTGAAAAGACAGCTTTATTATTAGGATAGCTGGATGATGATGAGATAGCATGATCCTTACATCACAGCATGGTAAATATTGTACGAACGAGGACCTGGAATCTGATTATCCAAATTCCTGCTTCATGTGCGTCTAATCTCTAAATTTACATTGCTGCTGCTTAGACTATTAAGGAGAGAGAGAGAGAGAAAGAAAGAGTAGCTTTTTATTTATCACAACCATATGTGTATATATGATGAGAGTTGCACTTGTCTATTCAAACGGAAACAAGTATGATCATCTAAATGTCGAAGCTAGAATAGAACTGTGTAAACTTACATAATCCCCGACGATCCCTTACGGCAAAAGATTCAGATATTCCTTCCTGGATCTTCTCTGACATACTATCATCAGCAGCCATGACTCCGAGCCTGAATCTTTTGCTTGGAACAAAACTTGAATTGTCTTGGAATTTGACACCATAGATGTTAGCCATACCACCCTCCAACCTTGGATACAAGTCTTCAGAAAGTAATGGTGGTTTTCCAGGCCGGCTAGATATCATTTTCTCATGGAAGTATTCTCGCTTCCAATGCTCTTTATGATCATTGTTAAACTCACCGTGAAGGACAACAACCTTAACTTGAATTGAGGATAAGGGTCCTTCTGTAATGATCCTGTTATCACAATCATATATAGCTACCTTTAGAGGATGATCATCATCTGCCATTATGTCTTGTCTCGAGTACTGGGTATCGCAGCATTTGTTCTCAAACTTCATTCGATATTTTCTATGTTCGCCTTCATCAGAGCAAGTCCTGAAAAATCATGTTAATCAATTAACACAGTACCTTTTCAATTATAACTGCCTAAATAAAATCCGCTAGCCCATTGTAATAGCACAAAGATTTGACAATCGTATTTTCTACAAAAAAGATTTCGAACCTGGGATTACTGTATTGCTGAACATGGTCTCCAGAATTTTCTATCTTCTGCAAACAAAAGACTTACAAACATAGTCAGAAAGTGCTACACACAAATTCAGCTATTTGTGATGGCTAGCTGTTCAAAATGTTTAAGAAGTATTTTGGAGACATTGATTATATCATTGTTTTTCGTAGTCGAGGTTCCTGGTTTTCCAGTAAAGAAACTAAATATGCACTTGATTCCATCAAAATCATTCTGATTCGTGATATATAGATCTTAACAAAACAATATAATATGTTTACTTTGAGCAGCATTCACCCCAATTTCATTAACGAAACCATGGGCGAGTACCAGGTTTTACTGAAGTGCAAATAGAAACACCGAATGCCAGATCAATCACACCATCTGACAATAACATAATTTGGCACCGCACATTCATGCGAAAGGAAATAAAGCAGAAGAAATAAGTTCCAATAGAGAGGCATATTTATTTAATGAAATGGCTTAAGCTGGTGATCTACATGTTAAACGCCGGTTGATTTGAGCCCATCGTTTTGCTCTGTTGAACACGTTAGTTCTTGTGATATTGGCTTCTCCTTAGTCTCGTATCTTTAGTGCCAACGGTCATAAAAAGTGTTATTTTTCTCTAGTCTTCACTTAATAGCTAAATTGCTGGCTTTACTGTCTCATAATGATTGGTGTAGCATCAATTGCATTTTCATAAAGCTTTATCTGTTAACAGTGTGCAGTGACTAATGATAGAAGGGAACACACCTAGAAGATCACAATAAAAGTATAACCTATTGATTGAAACTCAAAAGTTTTTCTGCCAACCGGATCCTATCTGCACACAAACTTCTAACCTGAACATGAAAGTAAACGCTTACCGAAAGTTGGTTGTTTAACTGTTCCCATATTAGCCGGAAATTCTTGTGACATTCTTGCATCCTCCTGCCTTGCTCAGTGATCAGTTCATGGAGCTGCAGCTGGGAACTTTGGTAAAATTGTTGCATCTCTTTCTGCAGGGTTGTGCGCTCCTCCACGAAACCCTTTGACATACATTCCATTTCCTTCTTGAGTATTTCATTTTGGCTCTCGTAGAAATCTTTTTTCTCTCTGTTAAGCAGATAAAGAAGAATAAAAATTCTGAATCAAAGAAAATATGTACCTAGTTTAAGCATGAATGCTCTCATCTTCCATGCCACATGTAAAAAAAGGGACATCAGACAGAGAAATCCAATTAGATGGGAATGCTCTGCTCTTCCTATTCCTTCGAAGATTTCAAGAAAATAAAAATATGCACATCCGACAGAAAAATCCAATCAGATGAGAATTGTTATGAAACATGGCAGCTAATCAGCATCCACGAAAATATCCCCAAACGGCAACTTGAGGAGTTCCCCTGCACCGGATGTGCAGATTTTACATGTCCGATTGACCGGATCTGAAGGGCTACCAACTGTGTAGAAAGGGAAGTACAGTAACAAGCAAAGCTAAAAAAACAGAGCAACTCACCCGCAAAAAAGAAAAAGAAAAAGAAGGAAACAGAGCAACTGAGCAAGGGAGTGAACTCACCGGCAGCAAGAGCAGGAGCAGCAGCCTCTCGGTCGCTTCGCCTGCGGTGATCCCCGCCGGTCTTCACCACCAGCACCGCCATGGTCCTCCTCCCAGTCCCGGCGAGGCCGAGAATGCGACATCGGCGAATGCGCCGGGCTAGGCAGAAGACCAGAGGAGGAAAAGAAGGACGCGTGACAAGTGGACAGGTTTTTGCTTCGTTATTACAAGGGCGACACAGAGGTGGATGGATCTATGAAAAGAGTGGGAGCTGCGCTGGGCAGAACAGGAATACTTGGTGTTTATCCTTGCGAACGCGTTTTAAGACGCGAACGCGTGTTTCGACATCAAGGGTCCCAAGACACTAGGGCGTGTTTGGTTGCAGTTTGCAACAGTAGTTGTATTGCATGTCCACCTTCAACCAGTCTGGTTCTTAAAATGCAGCCTTATATGCGGCAGATGCAACCTGTTTGGCTGCCTTTTTGTGCTTAGGGGGTAAGCAGATGCAAACTTCAGTTGTTTGGTTGCAAACAACGTTTGTGTTCTGCTCACCCCATTCAAATGTGGTGGCTTTACCACCACATGATCAACACAACAACAAGATCAAACAAAGCAAGCAATGAAATGACAGCAAACTTAACACAGCAAGTAAGGAAATGACAGCAAACTTAACTACATAGCATAAGTCTAGATTAACAGCAGGGGAATCCTTCTTCCCTGCTCCATTGACAGGGTGCTGCTCCTGGCCAAAATATGAACAAGTTTCCAGCACAAGTCTCGCCACATACCATAAAAGTTCAATACTAACACCTTACTTAACTTAACTACATAGCATGCTCGATGTCACCAATGCAGTTGTGCCTGCTGCAATGAAACCTGCACATGACCGAGGAGTCATGGTTGTAGATCTGAACCTTCAGTCCAAGTCCTAAGATGCGCACAACGACGAGGTCGCCGGGGACGATCCGGTGGCGGCGGCAGAAGTAGTTCCAGCCCCGGCCAAGCACCATGTGCCCCTCGAAGTTCTGTACCTGCACCCAGAACACGCACCGCTTGTTCGCCGACAGCCTGACCACACGCGGGAGCCGCTTGGTGACCAGCCAGGTGTTCATCACCTCCACAAACTTGCGAGGGATGACGAGCATGGCGAGGTCCTCGTTGTCCTTGATCCGCTGGTAGAAGCGCAGAGGCTCCCGGCCCCCCTCCTCGTGGACCTGCCTCGGAGATCGTCCCCTTGAATGAGGCAGGCTCATGAAGGCGATCCTGCTAGGCAGGTCCACTGTCCTGAGCCACCTATGTGTGGGGATGAAATCCTCGGCGCCCTCAGCTCCGGCCACCACCTGGGCTCCTCCACTCGCCACATCTCAGTCAGTTTTCAATATCTTGTCAGGTAAAATGACAAGTATTAGTGCACAAGCTCTTTGCAAAATGGCACTGATCAGAGACATTTGCCCAAGAGCAAACGCCACTGATCAGTGCACAAACTCTTTGAGCAAATGCCACTTATCAATGACACTTGCTGTTAGGCAAATGCCACTGATCAGTGGCACTGATCAGTGGACTTGCCCAACAACAAGTGCCATTGATAAGTGGCATTTTGCTCAACAACAAGTGCTTGATAAGTGGCATTTTCCTATGGGCAAATGCCACTTATCAATGCCACTTGTTGTTGGGCAAATACCACTGGTCAGTGGCACTGATCAGTGGACTTGCCCAACAGCAAGTGCCAATGATTAGTGGCATCTGCTTGTCTGCAACTGCCACTCATCAGTGCACTATCCTAAACATGAAAACATCTAAAAATAGCAACAACAAGTGCCAATAGCACCCATGTGCAACCATGCACATTTGGCAGCATCCTAAAATAGTCCTACTACATGCACGTATAACAATCAACACAAAGCCTAGCTTGAACATGTATGTTAGCAACATGAACAACAACATGAATATGATCCTAGCTTGAACATGAACATGCCATTTGCATGAACACACATCCTAGCAAGACCCTACCATGAACACAGATCCTAGCAAAGCACACTACCATTGGTATTCTAGCATGAACACAGATCCTAGGACACACTAGCAGTAGCAGAAGAAAATTATCCTAGGACACACACTATATGAAACAAAGAACAGATCAGTCCGATTGGATGCGATCCCCAATCAGATCTACTCCAATCCTATCTAATCCTATCGAATCCACTAACTACTAGCACATGCCTAAGAATTAAACCCCTAATCTACATCTACGAGCAAGCATTGAGGGGGTTTGACTCACCGGAGCACGCGCAGTCGCAGCGAACCAAGGCCGAGGTGAAAACCCCGGTGGGAAGGAGAGAGGTGGCGGAGCAGAGGAGGAGCCGGCCCTGGCGACGACCTGCGGCATCGGCCCCGTGCTCATCGCCACGCCGGAGGTCGAGGAGGACGGCCCGTCGATAGGAGAAAACCCTTGGACGGGGGTCAAGAAACCCCCCTGCCCAATGGGGTCACAACAAGCGGCGGCTCCCTCGACGGCGCCGGCGCCGAGCCCAGGACCACGAGGTCTGGAATCCGCGGCGGAGTAGGAATGGTCGGCACCGCATTGGCCGACGCTGGTGGTGGCCGACAACAGATGGGGGACGGCGCTCGCAGCACCGACGCCAGGTCCCGCCCCGAGTTCTAGAGCCCAGCCAGCCAGCGCTCCTAGATGCTGGCGATGCGCTGGTCGATGAGGGTTAGAGGGCGGCGCGGCGGTGGGTGAGGCGGAGCCATCAGAGGAGAGGAGAGGGAGGGACGGTGAGGGAGGGAGGGAGCGGTGGGAGCAGTGTGACTAGGTGGTGACAGGAGAGTGGGGGGCAAGTTATGAGACGTCCCCTCCATCTCCCGCGCTGCCCGAGGCATGCAACTGCCTCGCACATGTGGCCGCCCCTAGCCAGGCTCACGACAAACTGCCGATTCGGCAGTTTCCGCCGGGCTAGGCTGTGGGCTGCTTTAAGGTCCGTGCGGGCCACAAACCGCATGCAGCCCAGGCAACCAAACAGGCCGCGCACATCCCGCGCGGGCCTGGTTGGGCTGCATGCGGGCAACCAAACACGCCCTAGAGCATCTCCAGCTGTTTGCACCCCTAGCGCATGCCGACGGTTTTTTCGCCCTGGGACAATCGAGTTTCCAGCCACGCCTTCAGGTTTTGGCCCCTCGACGCCCCAAAAATTCAAATTTGTCCTTCCTGTTGCTAAAAAAACGCCACAGATTCAGTGATCATGCCACAAGTTGGCGACCATCATGCCACAAGTCAGTGATCAAAACATAACCAAAAGTTCGGTGATCAAAAGGAAGGAATCGTAGACATGGAACACATCAAATGGCAGGCTCCTCTGCCATGGGACTAGCCGGGGTGGGCGTCGGCGTCGGCGTGGGAGTGGTTTCAGTGCTCGGACTCAACATCGGTGTGGATATAATGCTCGGGCTCGGCGTCAGTGTCGGCGTCGCCATGGGCGTAGGGGCGGTGGTCGCCGCCGGTCTGGGCATCCGGTTGAAGATGAGGCCACGCTCCGCCAGGTACCACGCCTTCACCTGCTCGTCCATCATCGATATGTCTGCCGCCATCAAGAACGCCAGGCCGGTGTTCCTATTCTTCGCGCCAACGTTGGTCCTGGGAAGGTCGAGCTTGACTCCCTGCTTCATCATCAATGCCGACCACCTCGCGTCGGATTTCCCATCTCTCTTGGCGGTGTTGTTCTTGGCATTGGTGATGCACTACTCGATCAACAATTGCAACTGTTCGGCAGCTGGTGCCGCGTCCCTCGGTGCCTTGGCTCTTTTGTTGCCATCAGGGCGCTCTTTTGCCGCTGTCGGGACAGACGTGTCCTTCTTGTAGGTCTCCTTGGCCTTGGCCTGAGCGATCCAGCACTCCCTCGGCTTCTCGCATGACTCGATCCTGGAGAACACGTGAAGGAACTTGAACTCTAGGTTGTTGTTGTCCTGGCGAAACATGTTGAACATCTGAACCATCTGCGCAGCCGAAGAACAAGTGTCGGCGAAGAACACAACGAAAGAAATGAGCCGGCGACTGGCCATACCTGCCACTCGACGTTGGCGTTGCTTTCTGGGCGAGCCGCGACCTCCTCAAGGATCCCATGCCACTTGTTGCATGCCGCCTGGATGGTCGCCCAATGGTTCTCCATGGCCTTCTCGCTGCGATCCATGTGGATGGTGGCGAAGTCGGGGTCGACCAACTTGCGCGCGTCAAACGCCGTCTTGATCCTTCTCCAGTACGTGTTAGTGTTCTGATTCGAGCCGGTGATCGGGTCGATGCTGACGGTATTCCACGCCTCAGCGAGGCACTCATCTTCCTTGGACATCCACTTGACGCGAGGTTTTCCTGGCCTGGCGTTGGTCGCCGGCTTCTTCTTCCTCCCTTTCGGCACCGGTACCAGCTTCGGCTCTGCCTATTCTTCCTCCTCCGCCTATTCTACCTCCTCCACCTCCTTCTCGGTGTCGTCGAGCTCGTCATGCATGTTGACAGCGGTGTCCATCGTCTCGTCTTGCGCGTGAAACCAAGGGCACGAAGCAGCGGCAACCGAGCCGCTCGTGATGATCTTGTCCATGTCGGCGTCGGTGTTGCTGAATTGTGGCGCCGAGCCGCATGCGAAGGGCAGGGCACCACGGCACAGAGGCGGCGCGGGAAAGCCTAAGTACGCTAGCGGCGAGTAGATGTACTGGGTGTTGAGGCCGGCGGTGAAGGCGGGGGAGGGTGTGCGTGGGTCAAGGTTGAAGTTGGAGGGGGAGGCACGCGACGGCGCGCCATGCAGGAAGGTAATGTTGGGGTTGAAGCCGCCATGCGCGTCGCTGTCGGAGTAGCCAGGCGAGGGCTCGTACCCCCATAGTGGCGGTGAGAAGTTGGCCGCGGGAGCGATGCTCAGCTAGCTCCCCCACGCGGCTTGTGGGCAATGGCCAGGCGGAAGGTTCATCATCCCCGCACGAGATGCCTCTACCTGCTCATTCGTCGTTGCCGCCGCGTCCCTGGCCTTCTTCATGATGAGCATGTTTCGCCGGTCGGTGGTGACCGCCTCCCGGCGATCAACGTCGGCCTTCCACTCGGTGTTCGACATGCCGGGGGGCCTTGTCATCGGTGCCCTCAGCTTCCTCTGCTTTGGCTGGACAACAACATCAGTGGCTAGGCGAGGAGCCGCATATTTCTTGGGTGGCATGGCGAGCGGATCTGGGGTGGAATGGAGGGAGCGGCGGGGGAGAAGGGAGGGACAAGGGGAAAATGGAGGGAAATGGGAAGAAAACATCGGGAAATCAGCTGGTGTTGCCGACAGCGTGGGTCCACGCGCCTTTTCGCGTTAGCCGGTGCCCCTAGGTGCCCCCCAACGCGCTGGGTTTGGTTTGGGTTTGCCTGCTGTTATTTCGGCCCAAACTAGCGATAAACAAAAATCTAGGGGTGCGACTGGGCCGATTTTTTTGCTGCTGGTGCTAAAAAAGGGGCCCTGGGGAGCCTATTAGGGGGACGAGTGGAGATGCTAAGAGCATCTACAACCAGACTTGACAAAACCAACCCCTTAAACACGCCTCAAATTTTCTCCTCTACATCCGAGTCTCTCATATTTCATCCTCTAAATTCGTACAAATCATGCATAATAAACCTACATACTACGACACCCTAACTACGATTCATCGTCGGTGATGTCCACGACGTCGGTGCCAGGCGCTGGGTGGACGAGTGCATAGGAGGGCTTCGGCTCCTCCTCCTCAACCTCCTCCTCCTCCTCCTCAACCTTATACTCATCCTCCTCCTCCTCATCAACCTCATCCTCCAAGTCCTCCTTTAGATCCACTGCATCTGGAGGTAGCCTTGCAGCGATCCGGGCTTTGCGCCTTGCCCAGATATGCTCAAGGAGCTGCAGTCGGTGCTCCGGCGTTAGGTATGGGTAGCTCCTTACCCGACAACATGGAGGCATGGCTAGTAGTGGCGGCGGATGGGGAGAGAAAAGTGGCAATGAAGGCAGAAGGGAGGGGGAAAGTGTGGACAGGTAGGGTTTCAGTGTCGGCGGTCGGCTTAAATAGCCAGGCTAGGCACTACGCGATGCCATCGGTCCGACGGAGGAGACGAGCTTCGGTCCGTCAGGTTTCAAACTGTTTTCATGTGGGACCCCATGGTCAGTTCGACGTGACAGACGCGCCTGGGCGCCCTCATATCCATCCCATATTTGAGCTGGATATGAGGGGTGTCAGTCAGCCCGGGCGTTTGAGGCCTCTTTGAGCAGCTCGTCTGGGTTGAACTTTCGTGACCGGATAGTGACCGGGCCGCCACCCAGACGCTTGAGGCAGATTTGAGGCACCCGGCTGTAGATGCTCTGACTCCAACGCGTGACCACATTTGGTTCATCCCTTTTTGCTTGGGTCGAAATGGACAGAAATCACTGCCCAACGCGTCGAGCCAAACAGACGGGTGTTCGTTTTCTGTCCGTCTGTGACCCGCCTCTCACGTGTGGCTCCATCAGGCCTAAACATGGACCGAAAGGTGGTTAGAATTTAATTGCGCCTACCAAGTCTTGAACCCAAGAACTCTTAGCTTTGATACCATGTAGAACTGCACAAATGAACCAGGTCACCTGAAAGCTCAAGCTGATGGTAAAAGGTGGACTATGCATTTATACGTCAACACCTCCCAAAAACCCTCTGCCCTCCCGCTCTTGCTGTGGACACCGCCCCGAATGATGCTGCGCCACCACCCCGGCCACCTCTGACGCCATTATGCATACGAGGAGAAACAAAATCTTGATGATATCCCTTACAAAACGTGCATGGTCTCTGCCTTGACGGGATGTGCCAATGGGGAAACTGCCTCGGGTCACGATTCAAGCAACCGTAACTGGCCTACCCGGTTATAGGTGGTTCCGCTTCGGTAAAGTTGCCAGGCTATAAGTACTATTCACACCTATACGGTTGGCCTTCGAGGCTAAGTTATCCCGCGTCTTTGGATGCTATCGGGCTTGCAGAGGCCCTGTTCAGGGTGGATTCCTTTGAGAAGGGCCCAACAAAGGCTCACGATGCGTGGAATGATCCCAAATCTTCCAGCAGGAACTCATCTGTCAAGCCGAAGACTCCAAAGCCAAAGTCATTTTGCCGAAGAAGAGTGTCGTCCTCGGCGTGAAAGACCAGTTCAGGGGCTACTGACGGTCTCCTGGACTAGTACCAACCTAGTCGGTCCACAGTCCTCGTGTCAAGATCATGGGCCCTCATTCTCATAAGGAAGGACTCCGGAAGCCTCGCACCTCGAAGTGATCAAGACAGCTTCTGCCGAAGACTTGACATGTACTCGAAGGACATCTCCGGCCGCCACCATACACATCCTTAGATCTACAAGCTACTATGTAACCCTAGGTATCCCTCTGGCATGTATATAAGCCAAGGGGTTTAGCCTATAGAAGGAAGTCGATTCACCTAGCCTTAGGGTTAGAACATGACTTGCGATCTCGAGGTAGATCAAGCTTGTACTTGATACACAAACATCAATATTATCAAAGCAGGACGTAGGGTATTACCTATTCAAGAGGGCCCAAACATGGGTAAACATCGTGTCCCTTGTCTCTTATTACCATCGATCTGAGATCCACAGCTCGAGACCCCCTACCCCATGGTCTGCCGGTTTTACCACCGACACCCTAGAAAAAGACCAAAAGAATACTTTCAGGACGAAGCGCCACCGTCTCGAGGCGGAATCTAGGCATGAGCACTTTTGCTCTCCGGCGAAGCGATTCCGCCAGGAAAACTTCCCTCCGGGAGGGTGAAATCGAAGCCATCGACATCACTACCGATCCTCTCATCGTGGGAGGAGGAATCTTCATCAACATCTTCACCAGCACCATCTCCTCCCAAACCCTAGTTCATCTATTGTATTCAATATTTCTCCCAAAACCTCAGATTGGTACGTGTTGGTTGCTAGTTGCGTTGATTACATCATGTAGTTGATGCTAGTTGGTTTATTTGGTGGAAGATTATATGTTCAGATCCTCAAGCATATTCAATACACCTCTGATCTTGAACATAAATATGATTTGTGAGTACTTATTTTTGTTCTTGAGTACCTGGGAGAAGTCATGTTATAAGTAATTATGTGAAGTTGGTATTCGTTCTATATTTTGATGATATGTATGTTGTTCTTCCTTTAGTAGTGTCATGTGAACGTCGACTACATGCCACTTCACCATACTTGGGCCTAAGGAAATACATTGGGGATTAATAAGTATATGATGGGTTGTGAGAGTGATAGAAGTTTAAACCCTATTTTATGGTTATTCCGTAAGGGGCTGATTTGGATCCATATGTTTCATGCTATGGTTAGATTTGTCTTAATTCTTATTTTGTAGTTGTGGATGCTTGTGAGAGGGAGTAATCATAAGAGGGTTGCTTGTTCAAGTAAGAACATCACCCTAGCACCGATCCACCCACATATCAAATTATCAAAGTAGCAAACGCAAATCAACTAAACATAATGAACGTGACTAGACAAGAATTCTCATGTGTCCTCGAGAACACTTTGCTTACTATAAGAGAACTTTTCGGCTTGTCCTTTACTATAAAAAGGGTTTGGTCACCTTGCTGCACCTTGGTTACTATTGTTACCTGTTACGAATTACCTTGCCACAAAAGTATCTATTGCCGCTACTTTCGGCACTTGAAGAGAATACCTTGCTGAAAACCACTTTTCATTTCCTTCTGCTCCTTGTTGGGTTCGACACTCTTACTTATAGAAAGGACTATGATTGATCCCCTATACTTGTAGGTCATCAGGCCCCGTTTACCGTGACTCCGCCAAGGGTTGCGCCGCTTGTGCGCTGCGCGACTGCAGGTAGGTACTCATGCGACGTGCGAGTGGTACTGGGAGCAGGTCATCCCAATGTCATGGCCGGACATGCACATATACATCTTCAACGTATCTATAATTTTTGATTGTTTCATGCTATTATATTACCATTTTTGTATGCTTAATATTCCTTTTTTAATTATTATTGGGACTATTCTATTATCTTAGTGGCTAGTTCCAGTTCGTGTTTTTAGCCAATTTCTTTTTTTTTTGCAGAAAAACCATACCAAACGAAGTCCAAACACGATGAAACTTTACGATGAGTTTTTCTGGACCAGGAGAGACCCTAGAAGCTTTGGGAAGGCACCAGGCGATGATTAAGGGTGGCACATGCTCAGGTGGCGTGCCCCTCGGTTGGGGCGCCATGTGAGCTTGTGGGCCCACCATGGCTTTGTTTGCCCTAATTCCAAGCCTATAAATTCATAAATATTCGAAACCCCCCAGAGCGAGATCTGAAACAATTCTTTCGCTGCCACAAGCCTCTATTATTCAGTGATCTGATGACCCACAAGTATAGGGGATCTATCGTAGTCCTTTCGATAAGTAAGAGTGTCGAACCCAATGAGGAGCAGAAGGAAATGACAAGCAGTATTCAGTAAGGTATTCTCTGCAAGCACTGAAATTGTAGGTAACAAATAGTTTTGTGATAAGATAATTTGTAACGGGTTACAAGCAATGAAAGTAAATAAGGTGGAGCAAGGTGGCCCAATCCTTTTTGTAGTAAAGGACAAGCCTGTACAATTTCTTATAATGAGAAAAGCGCTCCCGAGGACACATGGCAATTATCATCAAGCTAGTTTTCATCACGCTCATATGATTCGCGTTCGGTACTTTGATAATTTGATATGTGGGTGGACCGGTGCTTGGGTACTGCCCTTTCTTGGACAAGCATCCCACTTATGATTAACTCATATTGCAAGCATCCGCAACTACAAAAGAAGTATTAAGGTAAACCTAACCATAGCATGAAACTAGTGGATCCAAATCAGCCCCTTACGAAGCAACGCATAAACTAGGGTTTAAGCTTCTGTCACTCTAGCAACCCATCATCTACTTATTACTTTCCAATGCCTTCCTCTAGGCCCAAATAATGGTGAAGTGTCATGTAGTCGACGTTCACATAACACCATTAGAGGAGAGACAACATACATCTCATCAAAATATCGAACGAATACCAAATTCACATGACTACTAATAGCAAGACTTCACCCATGTCCTCAGGAACAAATGTAACTACTCACAAAGCATATTCATGTTCATGATCAGAGGAGTATTAATATGCATTAAGGATCTAAACATATGATCTTCCACCAAGTAAACCAATTAGCATCAACTACAAGGAGTAATCAACACTACTAGCAACCCACAGGTACGAATTTGTGGTTTTGGATACAAGAGATGAACTAGGATTTGAGAGGAGATGGTGCTGGTGAAGATGTTGATGGAGATTGACACCCTCTCAATGAGAGGATCGTTGGTGATGACGATGATAATGATTTCCCCCTCCCGGAGGGAAGTTTCCCCGGCAGAACAGCTCAGCCAGAGCCCTAGATTGGTTCCTCCAACTGGCGTCGGAGTTTCGTCCCGTAAGCTTGCTTATGATTTTTTGCAGGGTAAAAGCCTTCATATAGCAGAAGATGGGCACCGGAGGGTCACCATGGGGGCTAGGAGACAGGGGGCGCGCCCAGTGGGGGAGCCCACCCTCCTGGCCAGGGTGTGGGCCCCCTCTGGTATTTTCTTCACTCAATAATTCCTATTAATTCCAAAAATAACTTCCATGGAGTTTCAGGATTTTTGGAGCCGTGCAGAATAGGTTTCCAATATTTGCTCCTTTTCCAGCCAGAATCCTAGCTGCCGGCATTCTCCCTCTTCATGGTAAACCTTGTAAAATAAGAGAGAATAGCCATAAGTATTTTTACATAACGTGTAATAACAGCCCATAATGCAATAAATATTGATATAAAAGCATGATGGAAAATGGACGTATAAACTCCCCCAAGCTTAGACCTCGCTTGTCCTCAAGCGAAAGCCGAAATCGAAAAATATGTCCACATGTTTAGAGATAGAGGTGTCGATAAAAATAAAATACGGACATGAGGGCATCATGATCATGCCTATAACAGCAACATATATAGATTTTGTCATATGATTTCTTATGCTCAAGTAACAATCTATTCACAATGCCAAGTATGGAACATAAACTTCATTGAGAACTAACAAACTATAATCTCAGTCATTGAAGCAATTGCAATTTATCATAACATCAGAAAGAGTCAAGAATAGAGCTTTTCAGCAAGTCCACATACTCAACTGTCATATAGTCTTCTACGATTGCTAACACTCACGCAATACTTATGGTTATGAAGTTTTAATTGGACACTGAGAAAGATAGGGGCTTATTGTGTTGCCTCCCAACGTATTCACCTTTGGGTGATGTCAACAATAATAGTTCATGCTAACTTACATCCAATTGGATATATGTATCAGGATCGTTCCAACACGAGGTGCTTGCCAAAGGATAAAATGAAAAAAGGGAAAGGTGAAGATCACTTTGACTCTTGCATAAAGTAAAGACATAAAGTAAAAGATAGGCCCTTCGCAGAGGGAAGCAGAGGTTGTCATGTGCTTTTAGGGTTGGATGCCCAAAATCTTAATGCAAAAGAACATCACTTTATATTGCCACTTGTGATATGAACCTTTATTATGCAGTCTGTCGCTTTTATTACTTCCATATCACACGATCGTATAAAGCTTATTTTCTCCGCACTAATAAGTCATACATATTTAGAGAGCAATTTTTATTGCTTGCAACATGACAACTTACTTGAAGGATCTTACTCAATCCATAGGTAGGTATGGTGGACTCTCATGGCAAAACTGGGTTTAAGGATGTTTGGAAGCACAAGTAGTATCTGTACTTGGTGCAAGGAATTTTTGGGCTAGCATGAGGGGGAAAGGCAAGCTCAACATGTTAGGGAGATCCATGACAATATACTTTAACTAAGATGTGAGAAAACATAAACCATTATGTTGTCTTCCTTGTCCAACATCAACTCTTTAGCATGTCATACTTAATGAGTGCTCACAATCATAAAAGATGTCCAAGATAGTATATTTATATGTGAAAACCTCTCTCTCCTTATTACTTCCTATTAATTGCAACGATGACCAAAACTATGTTTGTCAACTCTCAACAACTTTTATGCCTCATACTCTTTATATGTGAAGTCATTACTATCCATAAGATCAATATGAACTCTTTTATATATTTTTATTATTCTTTCTACTTTCTCAAGATCATAGCAAGATAGCAAAGCCCTTGACTCAACACTAATCTTTATTATAGATAGCTCACAGACTCGATTACATAGAAGGGATCACAAAGCAAAACTCAAAACTAATTCATACCAAAACTTCAATCTACTAGATCAAGATATTACTAAGAGGATCGAACTAAGAAAAACGGTAAAGATAGGAGTGTGATGGTGATACGATACCGGGGCACCTCCCCCAAGCTTGACAGTTGCCAAGGGGAGTGCCCATACCCATGTAATTATGTCCTAGGAGGTGGTGAAGGAGTTGTTGATAATGTAGGCTTGTCGTCCATCTTCCAAGGCATAGGCTCACCATCATAGAAGGATGATCGAGTCTCCGGGATCCTCAAATCTGCAGCCAAACTCATCCTCTTGAATATATATTCATACTCATAGTTTTGGTTTTGTAGGTCATAGATCTGGGCTTGGAGGTGCTCGATTTTCTCTTGAAGCTTGAAGATGGTCTCCCCAATGATCTTGGCATCCAACTTGTGGTTGTTGGTGAACTCCGCGATCATCATCTGGTTGGCGTTGAGTCCACGCTCCACCATCCCTTGGCACTTGAAAACTTGTTGCTCCATGGCTTCGAGCTTTGTCTCCATGCTTCCGGTAAGCCTTGGTCCCTCCACATCGCGGATGTGCAGCACCCCCTGACGCATCTCAATGGTTTGAGGGTGTTGCAGCACCTCCGCAAGATAGGGGTTG
The DNA here is from genome assembly GCF_002162155.2 of Triticum dicoccoides. Taxonomy (NCBI): domain Eukaryota; kingdom Viridiplantae; phylum Streptophyta; class Magnoliopsida; order Poales; family Poaceae; genus Triticum; species Triticum dicoccoides. Next base: position 55,249,647 of record NC_041381.1, on the reverse strand, counting down.
ATAACCCTCTCGAAAACTTGTCCTTGGGAGAGCTTGGAGACGTCATGATGCTCTAGATCTGTCAGAAAAACAGCTCGAAACGAAAACAGAAGATTTTTGCTACGGTGGTCAAAACCTTCGAGAGATTATATAATAAATTTTTACCGACCAAAAGAAGTAACGTGCAAGAAAACGGAGTCCGGGAGGCACACGAGGTGGCCACGAGACATGGGGGCGCGCCTAGTAGGGGTGGGCGCGCCCTCCACCCTCGTGTCCTTCCCGAATTACTTCTTGCTTTCCGAAATTCTTAAATATTCCAAAAACGGAGAAAAATTGCCATTAGAACTGTTTTGGAGTCGGTTTACTTACCGTACCACATACCTATTCCTTTTCGGAGTCTGAAACATTCTGGAAAGTGTCCCTTATGTATTCCTCCGGGGTTACGGTCTCAATAATATTGGTTTCAACATTGATAGGATTACCTGAGATATAATGTTTGATTCTTTGACCGTTCACCACCCTCGGACTTGTGCCTTCGAAGTTGTTGATTTTTATGGCACTGGAACGATAGACCTCCTCAATAACGTAAGGACCTTCCCATTTAGAGAGAAGTTTTCCTGCAAAAAATCTTAAACGAGAGTTGAATAGCAACACATAATCACCTACATTAAATTCTCGCTTTTGTATTCTTTTGTCATGCCATCTTTTAACTTTTTCTTTGAACAGCTTGGCATTCTCATAGGCTTGGGTTCTCCAGTAATCAAGTGAGCTAATATCAAATAACCTCTTCTCACCGGCAAGTTTGAAGTCATAGTTGAGCTCTTTAATAGCCCAATATGCTTTATGTTCAAGTTCGAGAGGTAAGTGACATGCTTTTCCATAAACCATCTTATACGGAGACATACCCATAGGATTTTTATATGCAGTTCTATAGGCCCATAATGCATCATAAAGTTTCTTGTACCAATTCTTTCTAGATCTATTAACAGTCTTTTGCAAAATTAATTTGAGCTCTCTATTTCTCAACTCTACTTGACCACTAGACTGTGGGTGATAAGGAGATGCAATTCTATGATTAACATCATACTTAGCAAGCATCTTACGGAAAGCACCATGAATAAAATGTGAACCACCATCAGTCATAAGATATCTAGGGACTCCAAACCTCGGAAAAATAACTTCTTTAAGCATCTTAATAGAGGTGTTATGATCAGCACTACTAGTTGGAATAGCTTCTACCCACTTAGTAACGTAATCAACATCAACTAAAATATGTGTGTAACCATTAGAGGCAGGAAAAGGTCCCATATAATCAAAGCCCCAAACATCAAATGGTTCAATAACAAGAAAATAATTCATGGGCAGTTCTTGACGTCTACTAATATTACCAATTCTTTGACATTCATCACAAGACAAGACAACCTTACGAGCATCTTTGAAGAGAGTAGGCCAATAAAAACTGGATTGCAATACCTCATGTGCAGTTCTATCTCCAGCGTGGTGTCCTCCATATGGTTCGGAGTGACACTTGTGTAGGGTCTGTTTCCGTTCATGCTCAGGTACACAACGTCTAATAACACCATATACTCCTTCTTTGTAAAGGTGTGGGTCATCCCATAAGTAATGTCTTAAATCATAAAAGAACTTTTTCTTTTGCTGGTATGTGAAACTAGGTGGTATAAATTTAGCAAGAATGTAATTAGCATAATCAACATACCATGGAGCAGTACGAGAGTATTAACGACCGCTAATTGTTCATCAGGAAAGCTATCATCAACAGGTAGTGGCTCATCAAGAACATTCTCTAACCTAGACAAGTTGTCTGCAACGAGGTTCTCAGCTCCCTTTCTATCAATAATATGCAAATAAAATTCTTGTAGCAAGAGAGCCCATCTAATAAGTCTAGGCTTAGCATCTTTCTTTTCCATAAGATATTTAATAGCAGCATGATCAGTGTGAATAGTAACTTTAGAATCAACAGTATAAGGTCTGAACTTATCACAAGCAAACACAACTGCTAAGAATTCTTTTTCAGTAGTAGCATAATTTCTCTGGGCAGTATCAAGAGTTTTACTAGCATACTGGATAACATTCAATTTCTTATCAACTCTTTGCCCTAGAACAACACCTACAGCATAATCACTAGCATCACACATAATTTCAAAGGGTAAATTCCAATCAGGTGGCTAAACAATAGGTGCAGTGATCAAAGCTTTCTTAAGTATTTCAAATGCTTCTACACAATCATCATCAAAGACAAAAGGGATATCTTTTTGCAATAAATTAGTCAGAGGCCTAGAGATTTTTGAAAAGTCCTTAATGAACCTCCTATCAAAACCAGCATGACCAAGGAAACTTCTTATACCTTTAATGTCCTTGGGACATGGCATCTTTTCAATAGCATCAACTTTAGCTTTATCAACTTCAATACCTCTCTCAGAAATCTTATGCCCCAAGACATTGCCTTCATTAACCATAAAGTGGCACTTTTCCCAATTCAAGACGAGACTAGTGTCTTCACATCTCTACAAAACCCGATCAAGGTTGCTCAAGCAATCATCAAAAGAGGATCCATAAACGGAGAAATCATCCATGAATACCTCACAAATCTTTTCACAAAAGTCAGAGAATATAGCCATCATGCATCTTTGAAAGGTAGCAGGTGCATTACATAAACCAAAAGGCATACGTCTATAAGCAGAAGTACCGAAAGGGTAAGTAAAAGTAGTTTTTGATTGATCCTCCGCTGGCACAGGTATCTGAGACAACCCCGAATAACCATCTAGAAAGCAGAAATGTGTATGTTTGGATAGTCTTTCTAGCATTTGATCAATAAAAGTTAAATGATAATGATCTTTCTTAGTAGCCTTATTTAATTTACGGAAATCAATTACCATCCTACAACCTGTAATAATTCTTTGCGGGATAAAATCATCTTTATCATTAGGAACGACAGTAATACCTCCCTTTTTAGAACGCAATGGACAGGGCTTACCCAATCACTATCAGCAACGGGATAAATTATACCTACCTCAAGGAGCTTTAGTATCTCCTTTCTTACCACTTCTTTCATCTTAGGATTTAACTGTCGTTGAGGATCTCTAACTGGTTTGGCATCTTTCTCCAATTTAATTTTGTGTTGGCATAGAGTGGGACTAATGCCCTTAAGATCATCCAGAGTATATCCAATAGCAGCACGGTGCTTCTTCAGAGTTTTCAATAATCTTTCCTCTTCTTGCTCTGAAAGGTTAGCACTAATAATAACATGATATATTTTCTTTTCATCAAGATAAGCATATTTAAGATTATCAGCTAATGGTTTGAGCTCAAACACGGGATCACCCTTGGGTGGAGGAGGATCCCGTAGAATTTCAACAGGTAAGTTGTGTTTCATAATAGGACCCTATTGAAGGAATACTTCATCTATTTCCTTCTTTCATTCATAAACATATAATTTTCATGGTCTAGCAAATATTGTTCTAGCAGATCAGTAGGAGGCACGGCAGTAGAAGCAAGGCCAATAATTTCATCCTTACTAGGTGATTTTTTTTATCACGGGGCTGTCTACGAAACTTAGCAAAATTAAACTCATGAGACATATCCCCTAAGCCAATTGTAACAATATCCTTTTTGCAATCAATCCTAGCATTAGCAGTATTCAAGAAGGGTCTACCAAATATAATGGGACAAAAGTCATCTTGTGGAGAACCAAGAACAAGAAAATCAGTAGGATATTTAACTTTTCCACACAAGACTTCAACATCTCTAACAATCCCAACGGGTGAAATAGTATCTCTATTGGCAAGATTAATAGTAACTTCAATACCTTCCAACTCAGCGGGTGCGATATCATGCATAATTTCTTTATATAAGGAAATAGGTATTGCACTAGCACTAGCACCCATATCACATAAGCCATGATAACAATGATCTTCTATTTTAACAGAAATAACAGGCATGCCTACAACAGGTCTATGTATCTTGGCATCTGGTCTAGCAATATTAGCAGTTTCACCACAGAGGTAAATAACATGCCCATATAAATTATCATCCAAGAGATCTTTAATCATAGCAATACTAGGTTCAACTTTGATTTTCTCAGGAGGTGTATATGTTCTAGTATTACTCTTACGAACAACAGTTGAAGCTTTAGCATGATCCTTTATCCTAACATGGAAAGGTGGTTTCTCAACATAAGTAGTAGGAACAATAGGATCATTATAAGTGATAGTCTTTTCTTAAACTGTAATAGGTGCAACTACCTTTACTTTAGTGGGAGGATTATATTTAAACCACTTTTCCTTAGGGAGATCAACGTGAGTAGCAAAAGATTCACAGAAAGAAGCTACTATCTCAGAGTCAAGTCCATATTTAGCGCTAAATCCATGAAAAGCATCGGTATTCATAAAAGATTTAACACAATCAAACCTAGGTGTCATACCTGACTCCTTACCATCGTCGGAACCCCAATCTTCAGAGTTGCGTTTAATTCTTTCCAATAAATCCCACTTGAATTCAGTAGTCTTCAACATATAAGAACCAGCACATGAAGTATCAAGCATGGTGCGATCATTGGGAGAAAGTCGAGCATAAATTTTTTGAATAATCATTTCTCTTAAGAGCTCATGATTGGGGCATGAATACAACATTGAATTAATCCTCCCCCAAGCTTGAGTGATGCTTTCTCCTTTGCGAGGCCAGAAATTATATATGTAATTACGATCACGATGAACAAGATGCATATGATAGAACTTCTGGTGAAATTCCAACTTCAGTCGTTTATAGTTCCAAGATCCAGTATCATCACATAGCCTATATCATGTCAATGCATCTCCCTTCAAAGATAAAGGGAAGACCTTCCTTTTAACAACATCACCGGGAATACCTGCAAGCTTAAATAATCCACAAACTTCATCCACAAAGATAAGGTGTAAATCGGGATGCAATGTTCCATCTCCTGCAAGGGATTAGCTAGCAGTTTATCTATCATACCCGAAGGAATCTCAAAGTAAACATTTTCAGTAGGTTGAGGAGCAACTCTTTGATCTACTGGTCGGGGCAAATATGCCCCGAACAAGCCTCTCAAAGGATTAGTTTCCATAGTAACAAGTGACAGATAATTTTAGCACACTATATAAATGTTTCCTTATCAAGTTTCACTCACCAAAGGCGCTTCACTCCCCGGCAACGGCGCCAGAAAAGAGTCTTGATGAACCACAAGTATAGGGGATCTATTGTAGTCCTTTCGATAAGTAAGAGTGTCGAACCCAGTGAGGAGCAGAAGGAAATGACAAGCGGTTTTCAGTAAGGTATTCTCTGCAAGCACTGAAATTGTAGGTAATAAATAGTTTTGTGATAAGATAATTTGTAATGGGTAACAAGCAATGAAAGTAAATAAGGTGCAGCAAGGTGGCCCAATCCTTTTTGTAGCAAAGCACAAGCCTGGACAATTTCTCATAATGAGAAAAGCACTCCCGAGGACACATGTGAATTATCATCAAGCTAGTTTTCATCACGCTCATATGATTCGCGTTCGGTACTTTGATAATTTGATATGTGGGTGGACCGGTGCTTGGGTACTGCCCTTTCTTGGACAAGCATCCCACTTATGATTAACCCATATTGCAAGCATCCGCAACTACAAAAGAAGTATTAAGGTAAACCTAACCATAGCATGAAACTAGTGGATCCAAATCAGCCCCTTATGAAGCAACGCATAAACTAGGGTTTAAGCTTCTGTCACTCTAGCAACCCATCATCTACTTATTACTTTCCAATGCCTTCCTCTAGGCCCAAATAATGGTGAAGTGTCATGTAGTCGACGTTCACATAACACCACTAGAGGAGAGACAACATACATCTCATCAAAATATCGAACGAATACCAAATTCACATGACTACTAATAGCAAGACTTCATCCATGTCCTCAGGAACAAACGTAACTACTCACAAAGCATATTCATGTTCATGATCATAGGAGTATTAATATGCATTAAGGATCTGAACATATGATCTTCCACCAAGTAAACCAATTAGCATCAACTACAAGGAGTAATCAACACTACTAGCAACCTACATGTACGAATTTGTGGTTTTGGATACAAGATTGGATACAAGAGATGAACTAGGATTTGAGAGGAGATGGTGCTGGTGAAGATGTTGATGGAGATTGACACCCTCTCGATGAGAGGATCGTTGGTGATGACGATGATGATGATTTCCCCCTCCCGGAGGGAAGTTTCCCCGGCAGAACAGCTCTGTCGGAGCCCTAGATTGGTTCCGCCAAGGTTCCGCCTCGTGGCGGCGGAGTTTCGTCCCGTAAGCTTGCTTATGATTTTTTTCCAGGGTAAAAGCCTTCATATAGCAGAAGATGGGCACCGGAGGG
>NC_041381.1:55228518-55243046 GCF_002162155.2 Triticum dicoccoides | reverse complement strand
GGGGGGGGGGGGCGCCCCCACCCTCCTGGCCAGGGTGTGTGCTCCCTCTGGTATTTTCTTCGCTCAATAATTCTTATTAATTCCAAAAATAACTTCCGTGGAGTTTCAGGATTTTTGGAGCTGTGCGGAATAGGTTTTCAATATTTGCTCCTTTTCCAGCCAGAATCCCAGCTGTCGGCATTCTCCCTCTTCATGGTAAACCTTGTAAAATAAGAGAGAATAGCCATAAGTATTGTGACACAACGTCTAATAATAGCTCATAATGCAATAAATATTGATATAAAAGCATGATGCAAAATGGACGTATCATGATCCCATCTGGAGGCCTCCACCGGTACTCTGTCGGAGGGGGCGGGTAACCATTGAGGAGGCAATCTTCATCAACCTTGCTGCTTTCATGATGATGTGTGAGTAGTTACTTCAGGATCTACGGGTCCATAACAATAGCTAGATCTCTCTCTCTCTCTCTCTCTCTCTCTCTCTCTCTCTCTGATCCTCAATACAATGATCTCTTCGGAGATCTATACAATCTAATTCTCGCTTGTGTTTGTTGGGATCCGATGAATTATGGGTTTATGATCAGATTATTCATTGAAAATATTTGAATATTTTTTAGATCTATTTATGTGTGATTTTATAGCTATGTATGCTTTCCGATCTATGAGTTTTCTTTGCCAAGTTAATAGTAGATCTTTAGAGGGAATGGTGCGTAGTAATGGGTTCAGTCTTGAAGTGTCATTACTCAGTGATAGGAGGGGTTGCAAGGCATGTATTGTTGCTAGTAAGGACAAAACAATGGGGTTTGAACATATTGATTGGTCTTACTTTGTCTACATTATGTCATCTTGCTTAAAGCGTTGCTCTGTTTTTCATGAACTTCATACTTTGAGATGGATGTTGGATACCAGTCTTAGGGTGGAGTAATAGTAGTAGATGCAGTTGGATTAATGGTCTATTTGTCACAGACGTAATGCCCATGTGAATCATGCCATGAAGAATCATAATCATAACTATGCGCTATTCTACCAATTGCCCAATAGTAATTTGTGTACCCACTGATGATATGCTTATAAGAGAGATGCCTCTAGTGAACCTATGGTCCCAGGTCCATTCTCCATTATTACTAAAATCCTAAAATTGCTGGCTGCTTTTATTTTATTTGCATACCTATCATTATCATTATTAATCCTTGCAATTGGCGAGAACAAGGGGATTGCCAACCCTCTTGCCTTCATTGGGTGCAAGCAATTGTTTCATGTGTGTGCAGGTACCGTTCACGTTGGTTCGATAAACCTTGGCTCTTAAATGATGTAAATACTATCTGCTACTATACTACATCACCATTTTTCTTCGGAAATTCCCAACACTATCACAAGTATCATGCACCTGCCAAACAGATGTCACTTGAACCCAGAAAGGGCTCCAGTGCAGGCCGTTTTGGCCTCCGTGCGCGCAAGTGAGGCAAAGATCTGCCATGTAGGGATCTACTACCCGACGATCTCGTCCATGACTCGACGTACGCTGTGGACTCCCCCCTACTATGACATGTGGTTCGTGGAAGAGCATGACCAGCGGCACCGCTCGTGCTTCGCGCGGGCGTCTGCTCAAGATTGGATGATGGACTTGAAGATCCCATGTTGAAAACGGCTATGGATGAAGTATATGTTGCACTAATGAAGAATAAAATGTACGTAGCACCTGGTACCTGAGCAGAGAGGTAAAATATTAGTGATTGCAAGAGCGTATATAGAATAATAAAACAAGGCGTATGGCTCCACTAACAGATACAAGGCACGTCTAGTTGCAAAAAGTTTTATTCAATGCTATGATATTGATTATGAGGATACTTTTAGTCCTTTTATAAAGGTTACAACTATAAGAGCATCTCCAGCCGCATCCCCAACAGCCCCCCCCCCCCAGGCGTTTTTTGCCGCCCGCGCCCAAAAAACGACTCAGTCGCGCCCACAGAAGCCCGTTTTTCGCCGGTTTGGGCCGAAACTGGTACCGGCGGACCCAGGACGAACCCGGCGCGTTGGGGGCGGGCGCCGGGGAAAGCGGTTTTGGTGCGAGCGGGGACTGGGCCCGCCAAGTCAGCGAGACGCCGCTTTGTCATCCTCATCACCTCGGTTCCCACAGGAATCAATGCCAAGGCTGTTGCGCTGCCGCGCCTGTCAGCCTCCATTGATGCCTCACGGGTGGCGTAGTGAAGGCGCCACCGAAGCGCGTCCCGCCAGCTCCCACCACGCGTTGCCCAGCATGCAGGCTCTCACTGCCCGCTTCGGCTATTAAAGCCAATCTCCCCGCGAGTGAACGCCACAGTCGCCACACCTCGCCTCGTCTCGCCACAGAAAGCAACACTTCCCCCCTCTTCCCGCCGACGAGCAATGGCTGATAGGTACCTCGGCGGCGCCGCGGTGGCGAACGGCTTCGGCCGGCGCTTTCTTCACGAGAACGAAGGTCGCTTCCTCTACGAGGCCGACTATTCGGTGCCCCGGACATGCGTGTGTCGGGATCGTGGAAGTTGAGTGCCGCCGGCGTCCCGGTGCCACCTGTGCCCGAAGGGGCGGCACGGCGGGCCAAGATCGCCCGCATCCGCTCGTCGCTGACAGAGGCGCAGCAGAACGAGCCGAGGTACGCTGTCAACAGCCACACGCTGTGGACGATGTTCTTTGAGCTCCGCCGCGAATAGCAGATCGCCTCCGCCAACGGCACCATCCCCCGCAGCCGCCTCAACACCGACGGGTGGCGTGAGTGGTGGGGCGTGCCCGGCCACACCCTCAAGACCGCCCTCGACTACATCGAGACCGGCAACACGCCGCGCCTCGAGTACCCGCCGTGCCCGTCGTTCTCTCGTCGCTGCGGCAGCTCCTGGACGCCGCGGCGAATGAATACGGGAACGTCCTCCTCGTCGAGCTCCGGCTCGCCCGCACTCCGCCCCGTCAAGCCGGAGTCGGAAGAGGAGACGCCGCTTCGGCGCCGTACCCGCAGCGGTGCCCTCGTCATCAACGAGGGCGACTGACCCTTCCCGCGCTCCCTCCGCCTGGTTTGGCCGAAGACCGAGCCGAGGCTGCTCTCCGTGAAGCCGGAGCACGCGGACATGGTGGCCCCCGACGACAAGGCCACCCCCAAGTGGGCGAGGGAAGACTACGTCCGCGAGCAGGTGCTCCGCCAGCGCCGGGCATACGCGGAGCTTCAAGCCCGGCGCCGCGGACGCGAGAAGGGTGGCATCATTGTCCTCGACAGCGACGAGGAGGGCAAGGCCAGGCCATCCAACCCCCCACCGCGCGTCGGCGACCCTGGCCAGGGGTGCAGTAGGGACGACTGCGGCTCCGGCGGGGCGCGTGACAACGACGACGGCGGCGGCGGCGGCGACTACACCTGTTTCTACAGGCTCCTCGGCATGTAGATGGTAGGCGGCGGCCGCGCCGTAGCAGGGCTAGGCGCAGTTTGCATGTTTATCTGTTTTTGTACAAACTTCTATCAGATATCGCCGAGTTTGTGCCAGATCGCCGAGTTCGTACAAATTCTATGAAATATCTTCGAGTTCGTGCGGTTTTGGCGGCGACCTGGGGGCGTCGACTGGGAACGTAATCGCCCCCACGCGCCAAACATGCGCCGGTTCGGCCCCAGGCGGCTCTTTTCCGGCGTCCTGGGGGGCCGAATGGCTGGAGATGCTCTAGACTTGTGCTAGCTATTGTTGTGTCCAGGGGATGGAGTCTGAAACAACTAAATGTATAGAACACGTTTTTGCATGGTGTTTTGGAAAAGGAGATCTATATGAGGCAACCATCACGATATGAAAATAACTGAACACATCACTATGTATACAAGCTTGACAAAGCTCTTTATGGTATGAAACAAGCACACAGAATGTGGTACTGCAAGTTAAGTTTACAGTTGAAGCACCTTGGTTTATTGCATCTAAAGCTGTCACATCTCTCTTTATTTATAACAAGGCAAATACTATCATTTTCTTGCTTATATATGTTGACGACATCATAGTTGCAGCTTCTTCACAGAGTGCCACTAATGATCTCTTGCATGCAGACTAAGGCATAGCCTAGTGGTAGGAAGGGGCTGATGCCTTCCCACCCACCCAGGTTCAAGGCACGGTACTTGCAATTTGGGTTTGTTGCACCAATTATACTGTAGGGGGTTCTCTTACAGTCTTCCTATCAAAAAAATGATCTCTTGCATGATTTAAGTTAGAATTTGCCTTGAAAGACCTTGGTGATTTACACTTCTTCCTAGGCGTAAAAAAGTTAAGATTCAAGATGGTACAGTGTTGAATCGGGAAAAATATGCTACTGAACATCTAGCTCACATGGGAATGAAGGAGCGCAACCCTTCACCCACACCATTGTCCTCTTCAGAGCGGCTTTCAACACATGAAGGGGAGCCACTTAAGGAAGAACAAAAGACTAAATATAGAAGTGTTGTTGGAGCCCTACAATAGTTGACTCTGACACGACAAAATATTTCATTTGTTGTTAACAAAGTTTGTCAATATCTGCATGCTCCTACCTCCATTCATTGAAAATATGGCAAAAGAACTGTAAGGTATGTCAAGCACACACCGTAGGCTTGCGACTTCGGTTCAGGCGTTCTAACTCTACACTTGTTAGTGTTTTTTTATGCTGATTGGGCAGGCTGTAGTGATGACAGAACATCTACTATAGGTTTTGCAGTCTTTTTTTTGGTTCTAATCTTATTTCTCGGATTGACAGAGAACATGCAACAGTGTCAAGATCAAGTACAGAAGCTAAATATAAATCACTGGCTAGTGCTACTTCTGAGATCATTTGGTTCGAGTCTTTCCTTCAAAAATTGGGAATAAAGCAAGAACACACTTCATGTATATGGTGTGATAATCTAGGTGCTACATATTTGTCTGCAAATCTTATCTTTCATGCTATAACCAAACACATTGAAACAAACTTTCACTTCCTACAAGAAAGGGTTGCAGAGAAAAAGTTGCGATTTATTCCTTCTAAAGGTCAAGTTGCAGATGAGTTTGCCAAAGCTTTGCGGGTCAAGGCATTTAAAGAATTCAAGAATAATCTTAATTTAGGACAGTTGAAATTAAGGGGGGTGTTAGACATATAGATATGTAACATATGTTGTACATGTAATCTCAAACCATCCTATATCTATCTCTCTCCCGTAACAACCTCTCTCTCTATTCCTTGGAACAACTGAATCTGAGATCGAAAAATACTTGTAAACCACGACATGGGTGTTTACTACCTCGGTCAGTATAACCAACGTGGCTCCTCCAGAGGATTAGGAACGCTCCCACAATTCACACAGAAGTTGGCCAAGTGTTTCAAAAAAAAAAATCAAAATATTTACATCTGTTTGTAGCTAATTGTTGGAGTGCAGGAGTCAACGTCTACTCCCTCCGTTCCGGTGAGTAAGACATATTTTGTTTTGTTAAGTCAAGTCTTTCATCAACAATAACTATTTTATTATGGGATGTATCTAATACAAAATCATATCATAACAAAAGTACTTTTGAAATCGACACAAATTTCATGTCATATAATCTTGTATTCATTGAGAAATTGTTGATCAAAGACTTCTTTGAGCCAAACAAAATACACGTTACTTTTGAAAACCGAGGGAGTAATATTTAGTAGTTACAGAGTTAATATATAGTTAGAAATATATATAGACTCGAAAACGCCTAATGGAGACTGAGTCCATGGAGGTCTTAATCTGGAAACTTCAAAATTCAAACTTATAATTTCAAAAAAATCTGAAAACAAATACACATATACCTACAGACATAGTCTACATGTGCATAAATTTTCAGGTCTACACTAAAGTGAGAGCTACAGAAAAAACAAATATATGAGGCTTTTTAGCATGTGTACTGCTCAAAAATATACTCGAGAGCCCTGATGAGATGAAGGAACACCATGCCACAACACTGTAAAGTCAGCAAAGAAATAGTGTGGTAGCTGGATCAAACCTGATACTGTATTACTGTCGTACCCCCATAGCCATTGCTCACCGGCCTGTTGGACACGTCTTGAGTCCACCGGTGATGTCTGAGACCGGACAGCGCTCCTTCCCTCGGCTTCTCCAGTACGAAGCAAACCATCGCCCATGTCGGCTCTCACAAATCATGGTGTGTGGAGCTGACACTGCAACCCTCGCTCAGCTCTTCTCCCAACGAATCAAACCATGGCACCATATTGCTGTGGTCTTCCATGCCCGCGTCAAACTTCCCAAGACAACCTCGATGCACGACTGAAGCTCCTCACCCTTCAGAAAAAATCTCGCTTCTTCACGCACGCCGGTGGACCTTAGCACTCCCTCCGTCGTCGCTGAGTGCAGTTCGTCACCCTCGCCGCCAACTCTTCCGTGAGTACTCAGTACTCCACCGACCTGACTCGGAGTATATATCATAGCAAAAGGTGGTGCCTCCACGCCATGTAGGCATTAGTTTATTTTTTCGACAAATGGTGGATTTTATTACTCAAAACATCAAGATAATACAAACATAGTGAGGACACACCCGGTCTCTGCATAGCTAGGATGCACACAGCCAACACTAACGCACACACACAAAAAACCGTCGGCAAATAGCAAAGCCATATAAGACCAAAGCTATGCCTAAGCGAGAGAGAGAGAAAAACCCGTCCCGAAGCGTTCTAAATCGCGATCGACAACCTACGTACAACAATGACCATATCCGCACCAATCATCTCATGACACTACAAAAACATCGACATTCTTCAACAGCAACGCTTTCAGGAAGGGAGCGACGCTCGAGCACCGCCGTCCCCGGAACCAACCACCAAAGGGCAAATTCTAGGTTTTCACCTTGAAGAAACTGTCCGAGCACATCTCCGAGCAATGCCTTCAACAAGGTAACGACGGCGAAACATCGTCATTGCCAGGTATAACCGACATTATGGTTCTGACCTAGGTTTTCACCCCGGAGCTCGAGATCGGGGTACTCAAAAGGCACCACCATCGAAGTCAAGCATGTATTGTCACCATCATTTTTCCACGATCCTAGCAGCTACATGTGCTGGGTTAGAAAACCGATAGCCTCCACTGCGCAACCATACCCTCTGCGTCAAGACATCATCCATAAATTGCATAACACCACCGAAGCAACCACTGGATCTTGGAGAGTATTACTTGCAAAGACCTTTCATTTGCTATCGCAGTCCGCCGTGAGGCCGCTGCCACGTCGAAGTGTTAATCCTCGACCAACACCGATGACGGAGCACTTCACCACCGACTACCACCTCGCCGGCCTTGATCCGGCCAAGCCTGCAACTGCCGGTCGGACCCTCACAGGTACCGGTCTTGCCCGATCCGTGCGACGAATCCTTGCGTGATAGAGGCGGAGAATCCTGATCCAGCTGAAGACGTCAGGGCCTCATGCCATCACCCTCCCTGGCTAGATGCAAGTCGGACCACACCGGTGACTTACTGCAGTAGGCGCCGGACATGCAACAGCCAAAGATCTAAGACCGAAAATATTTGTCTCCCCCCCCCCCGGCCCTCGCGTCGCCCCCCTGGGCGACTCGGGGGCGACTAGGGTTCCGCGGCCGCCGCCACCCCCCTCCACTCCCTTCTTCCCCTCGCCGCTACCGGAGACGGCCGCCGGGAAGCCTGCGCGGGCGCCGGTGAAGGTGGCGGCGAGGATCTCGGGGCTCCATCCCCTCTCGGAGGCCTGCGGTTCCTGGGGCGGCGGCCCCAACCGGAGAGGCGGCGTCGTCGGGCGGTGGGCGGCGTTCGCAGGGGTGATGGCCAGTGTGCCTGGCCGCGCGGGCGGCGGGTGGTTGGTGGAATCCGGCCGCGGCGCGAAGATTCTTCGTCAGATCTGGAGGTTCGAAATCCCTTCCCGGCTACCTCTCTCTCGCCGTCGGCGGTGGCTTGTGATTTGCTCTCTGGCCCTGGCGTTGGTGCGAGTTGGTGGCCAGCTAGGGGACCGGGGGAAACCTTGGCCGGTCCGGCCGGTCCGGCGGCGGCAACGCCCAAGGGCGCTGCTTTCCTCCATGGGGGCGCAGCCGAGGTCCCCTGCTGCCACCCCGACCCACCCTGCCCGGGTGAAAACCTTATATCCTCTCGGATTTGGCGGCGGCGGCGCCTTGCGCGCCGTGACCTTGCTGGAGGCGCCGTTAGGGAGGCGGGATGCGGTCGGGAGGCGTTGCAGGTGAGGGACGGAGCTGCCTCCTCTTCATCGTCCGATTCCACGAAGCGTATTTCCACCTAGCTGGGCATGGACCGTGGCGGAGCGGCCGGCTAGGGATATCCCAAATTGAAGTGGCCGCACTATGTCCACCTTCCGATGTGAGGGCGGCATTCTTCGAGCTCTAAGGTGAGCTCCTCGAAACCCCGACGGTGCGGCGCCTACGAGCCATGGCGAGGGGGTAGGGTCCCTCTTCGGTGATTGAGATGGAAGATGTTGTTCCCCTTCTTCTCTAGGTGTTCCTGGAGCATGGCCATCTTTGAAGGTCGGATATGCCCTGCTTTGCTGCTCTGCTTTTCCTCATATGATCCTAGTGTGGAGTGCTCGGCCTTTGCAAGCTGTAATCTTAATTTCCTTTGCATTAGCTGCTTGTGGAGGTTGTAGTTAGCGTTTCAGTCCAGTGTTCCCATTGTATCCTTCTGACCGCTGTAATTTGGTTGTTTGCTGTAACTCCTGGCCGGTTGATGGCTTTGTTAATTCAAAGCCGGGTTCCTCGCGAGCCTTCGTTCTAAAAAAAAAGATCTAAGACCAATCGATGGCATCTCAATTATGCACTACCAGCTTTGACGAAGACGGAGGATCGTGAATTTGCTTCCAGGACTCAGCCAGCAAGGAAGCAAGCTAGCTCCGCGCCACTGGCATAGAGCCATGCCACCCTGCCATTAGGAGCCACCACGCCACCGGACGCCAAGCCCCGCCGCCAATCGACAGATCGCGTCGACGCGCCGCCACGAACTGCTGCCCTGCAGCACGGGCGCCGCCGCGAGGAGACGCCCCGCTGCCGCCGTCGGCCGCGCGGGCTTCGCCCGGCGGCGTCCGCCGGCAGCAGCGCGGCGGGACGAGTTGGTAGATCGACTGGCGGCGCTAGGGTAGGACGTGCGCCCGAGTCGCCCTTGGGCTGGGCGACCGGGGCATTAGTTTATTAGCGCACCCAATGTGTGGTTGTCCACAACCTTCATCTTTATGCAATGAACGTTGCTGTCGCCTCCGTACAGGCGTGGCACAGTGTTCTTACAACATGTTAGGATAACAAATCATGCAGAGGGGAAAACTCTAGGAAGATGCTATGCTCGGTGATGAGTCAGACCATCCTCGTCACACTAAAACCTCCGGAAAACTCTTGGAAGATGCTATGCCTGACGACTCGACTTTCTCTTACCCAGTGGAAATCTCCCAGAAAATACTTGGCAGTTGGCACTTGTTGGATGTTGTTATTTAATTTTCAGTTTTACTAAAAATCAGTCGTCTGTTTTCAAATTAGCTTCAGGTCGTTTTTCCAGTCGTCCGATTTTGTTCTAAGATCTGCGCCTGTGTGGTGTTTTTTTCGGGCCCGCTTTGTCTTAGTGGTGGATCCGCTTTGGTCCTTTTCGCGCCTGTTTCGCTCTGTTTTTCCGTGGTCCGTCGCGTGGAGGCTCTGGTCTCTTCTCCAAATCTGAGAACGAGCTGCCCCTCCCCTCCATGGCGCCTTCTCTCCCTCCCCTCCCATGGTGCCCCTCCCTCCCTTCCCATGCGCGTCTCCCTCTCCCTCTGTCCCTCACATGTCGCCCCTCTCCCTCCCTTCTTCCTATGGCGCCTCATTCCTCTGTATTGTGGTGTCTGTCCCTCTTTCTTTTTGAACCCTAGAACACAAGCAGGTCTAAAATCCTAATTATCTCTATTTTTATAGGTTAATTCGGGTTTAGTTTTGCAAATCTACAATAATCAAGCCCTAATTCCTTTCTGTTATTTCAGGTTGATTGGAGTTCAGTTTTGTATGTCTTCGGGAGTCAATTAAAAAGAAGATGAGTAGGTGACACCAATGCTATATGATGTGACATTTTGTTATTTTGTTGTGTCTAAATGGAACTGAAATGCTACCATGTGCTCAATTTTTTAATGTGAAAGTCATGCTATCTTGTAAAGATAGTATAATACATATTTTATGTACTAGATGCTCTGTTTTGATTCATGGTGTCTATGAATCTTGCAGTCTTGTGTGACATTCTGCACATATGAAAATCTGCAGCAATTTGGCATAAGCAGTACCCTGAATCCCATAGTCTGAGGTCTTCCATCATTTTATCATCTCCCTATGCCTTTCCCAAGTTTTTTTGTCACACAAGTCCCTGTTTCTCGGTTATTAAGCTTTTGTACAACAAGTATGCATGTCAGTGTTTCAGCCTTAGTAGTTGTCAGTATCACTATGCATCAGTTATCTTCATTGTTTCATTCTTTAGTTATAATTTATAATTAATTTGCCTTACTATTTATCATTTTCCAGTTTCCATATCATTCTTCATTTATTAGTCTAGTTATTCTCCATGTTGATTTCAGCATTTCACTGATTAGTTTTTTTTCAATTTGTCCATCCTGATAATTTAGGTGAGAAGGTAATTTAGATCATTGTTTATCATTCATATGTCAGTGTGTTTGTATTTAGTCTTTGTATTCACTCATAGCCTTTCTAATTTCTTAACTCAAATTCGGATGATAGATTTGTTACTTAGTTTTTCATTTGTGATGTTTATTCCATCATCACATTCAGACCACCATCATTATTTTTTCAGTTTTGGCTGCCAGGTAACAAATGAATCAGTATAATTTGTTTGTACAACCATTGTTTTGTCTTAGCTACTCCTCAGTGTTATTTATTCATTCAGATCACCAGTTATCATTCATAGATCAGGGTCTGTGTGCCCAGTTATTCATGTTGTGATTATTCAGGTTATTCAATCAGATCATTTCTGTGAGTGCTCAATGTTCAATTTTTATTCATTCTTCTGCAGTGTTACTTGTCCTAGTCAGCCTCAGAACCAACACCATAAGTGTTTGCTTCAGTCTTTCAGTTATTAGCCTCAGTTTTTTAGTGGATTCAGGTTTAGTTCTTTTAATAGATCATTTCCTCAGCTTTAATGTTATTTCAGCTTTAGTTCTTTTAGTAGATAATTTTCTCAGCTTTAATGTATTTGTTTGAATCATTCATTCAGTTTTCAATTTTTAGTCATCAGTATTCCTAAGGATTAGTACCCTCAGTGTTTCATTTTAGTTCTCTTTAGTTATTTGTTAAGTCTTCAATTATTTGGTCAGTGTTTGTTCTTGTCCATCAGTTTAAACTCAAGTCATCAGTTTTGGTTTTTCACTTAGTCTTTGTCATTTAGGTTTAGTTCTTTGTATCAATTTTTAGTTTTCAGTCTTATTTTTTCTTATTATAGTTTATTTTCTGTTTAATTTATTTCATTCCACGTTCAGTCAGTCTATATGTGTATGTGGGTTTAGTTCTCTGTATCAGTCTCCATGTTTTCATTTCTGTATCAGTCATCAGTCTATACGTGTATGATTTTCATACTTCGTCGGTTCTGTTTCTGATAGGTCTTTGTCATTTAGTATTTGATACTCCCTCCGTCCGAAAATACTTGTCATCAAAATGAATAAAAGGGGATGTATCTAGATGTATTTTAGTTCTAGATACATTCTTTTTTGTCCATTTTGATGACAAGTTTTTTCGGACGGAGGGAGTATTTATCAGTTTTGAGTTCACCATTCTTTCAGTTTTTCCAATTCCCCAAGGATCTCACTCTGTTTTCCGTTTTCTCTGTTCCCAGTTTCATCAGTTTGCTCTTCTTTATTTTCCCATCATTTTGTCCAGTCTCTCTTTCTTAGCCTCTTAGGTTCCTAGTTTCATTCTTCATTTTTTCTTATCTAATCTCTCTTTAGTTTTCTCAGTCTTGTCTAGCATGTCTTCCACTTCTCTTCCTAGCCTCTTATCTTGATCTTGCAGTCAGTACCTAAAGGCATAAATTGTGTTCAGTAGGTCCTTCCCATTCGCTTAGTTTTTGTTATTTTCCACTCTCTACTTCTTGCTTCTTCTTAGGCACCTCATATTTTCTATCTCATGTGCAGCAACAAGTGACTCTTCATCCTTTTTGTTTCTAAATGATGGCTCTGTAAATTTAATTTACCACATCAACAAATATCTTCTCTAATTCAGACACAAGCAAATTCTCTAATTCAGTCACACAAGTATATTCTCTTTAATTCAGTCACGCTGTGTGCTAGGAAAGATTTTTTTAAGAATCGTTTATTTGCTTGGAGATGCTCAGTTTGTTATTATTTCCTTACGTTTTGTATGATCTAGGTAAATTTGTAGTCCTGTTCAGTCTAACATTCATTTCTTTGTTCAGTTTGTGTATGAATTTAGTTATGTCTTTCAGATATAAACTTAGTTATCTAGCTGATAGCACGATAGTAACTTAGCTATCTTTTTTCTGTAGTCTGACACTCTGACTTAGTTATCTTGGTGATGATATTGGCAACAAACTACAAGTATTAGCCTGATTTCTTGGTTAGAGCGTCTCTGCTAACGTTTGTTGGTAATGCATATCTAATTTTTGCTAGGCTACTAGGTCAGTGTTTTTTTTGTTGAAACAACGTATCTGTATGACGATGGTTTGTGGGGAGATTATTCTAAATCTTCTTCAGTTTAAGACTCATGTGGGGCTGTTTTTGTGCGCTTCCTCTCATTCTTTTTTTATGTTCTTGGTCCTCATTTTGTCCCATGCAACGCAAGGAACGAGTTCAAACGTGCAACCCGCAACTGGTTGCTCTTCGAGTGTTATGAGGGGTATACATTCCTCATTGATGTTTAGGAAAGGACGAAGCAGGACCTGCATATGCGGTCATGGATGGGAGGACTTCATCAAACACGACAATCTAAGGGGTATGGCAGAATTGTCCCGTTTTGAACCGACTGAGCCAGTGCCCAAGTTGTCGCCCTAGGGCCTAGTGTTGCTGAACTAGCAATCGGGTCTGCAGCGTTAACCCAAGACATCAATCTGAATGCAATGGAGTGTGTCAATCTCTATGAAGCACTAACGGTCACATATTACGTTTGTGTGAGGGGGGGGGGTGCCCTTTGTGCACCGTTTGATTATTTTAGAAAATACAACAATCTACGTTTTGTTAGTAACTTCTCACATATTTTTCTCCCTTTTTGCTACATGTTAGGTATGTCAATCTTTTATTTTTAGGTCAGTGCAGCAGGGATATGGATCTTTTATTCGTTTTGATTATTTTATTAAGAAACTTTTTCGTTCCAATCTAAAGATATGCATACATGTAGGTAGTGTTGGAAATATGCCCTAGAGGCAATAATAAAAGTGTTATTATTATATTTCCTTGTTCATGATAATTGTCTTTTATTCATGCTATAACTGTATTATCCGGAAATCGTAATACACGTGTGAATAAATAGACCACAATATGTCCCTAGTGAGCCTCTAGTTGACTAGCTCGTTGTGATCAACAGATAGTCATGGTTTCCTGGCTATGGACATTGGATGTCGTTGATAACGGGATCACATCATTAGGAGAATGATGTGATGGACAAGACCCAATCCTAAGCATAGCACAAAGATCGTGTAGTTCGTTTGCTAGAGCTTTGCCAATGTCAAGTATCTCTTCCTTTGACCATGAGATCGTGTAACTCCTGGATACCGTAGGAGTGCTTTGGGTGTATCAAACGTCACTACGTAACTGGGTGACTATAAAGGTGCACTACAGGTATCTCCGAAAGTATCTATTTTTTTATGCGGATCGAGACTGGGATTTGTCACTCCGTGTAAACGGAGAGGTATCTCTGGGCCCACTCGGTAGGACATCATCATATGCGCAATGTGACCAAGGAGTTGATCACGGGATGATGTGTTACGGAACGAGTAAAGTGACTTGCCGGTAACGAGATTGAACAAGGTATTGGATACCGACGATCGAATCTCGGGCAAGTAAAATACCGCTAGACAAAGGGAATTGAATACGGGATTGATTAAGTCCTTGACATCGTGGTTCATCCGATGAGATCATCATGGAACATGTGGGAGCCAATATGGGTATCCAGATCCCGCTGTTGGTTATTGACCGGAGAACGTCTCGGTCATGTCTGCATGTCTCCCGAACCCGTAGGGTCTACACACTTAAGGTTCGATGACGCTAGGGTTATAAAGGAAGCTTGTATGTGGTTACTGAATGTTGTTCGGAGTCCCGGATGAGATCCCGGACGTCACGAGGAGTTCCGGAATGGTCCAGAGGTAAAGATTTATATATAGGAAGTCCTGTTTCGGCCATCGGGACAAGTTTCGGGGTCATCGGTATTGTACCGGGACCACCGGAAGGGTCCCGGGGGCCCACCGGGTGGGGCCACCTGCCCCGGGGGGCCACATGAGCTGTAGGGGGTGCGCCTTGGCCTACATGGGCCAAGGGCACCAGCCCCAAGAGGCCCATGCGCCTGGGGAAACCCTAAAGGAAGAGTCCCAGCAGGGGAAGGCACCTCCTAGGTGCC
>NC_041381.1:55222155-55228262 GCF_002162155.2 Triticum dicoccoides | reverse complement strand
GGGGGAGGACTCCTCCCCTGGCCGCCGCCCCCTTGGAGATTGGATCTCCTAGGGGCTGGCGCACCCCCCCTTGGGATCCCTATATATAGTGGGGTAGGAGGGCCTCCCAAACACACCTTATGCCTTTGGTGCAGCCCCTCCCTCTCTCCCAAGTTCTCCTCCTCTTCTCCCATGGTGCTTGGCGAAGCCCTGCGGGATTGCCACGCTCCTCCACCACCACCACGCCGTTGTGCTGCTGTGGATGGAGTCTTCCTCAACCTCTCCCTCTCTCCTTGCTGGATCAAGGCGTGGGAGACGTCACCGGGCTGTACGTGTGTTGAACGCGGAGGTGCCGTCCGTTCGGCACTTGATCATCGGTGATCTGAATCACGACGAGTACGACTCCATCAACCCCGTTCACTTGAACGCTTCCGCTTAGCGATCTACAAGGGTATGTAGATGCACTCCCCTTTCTACTCGTTGCTGGTCTCTCCATAGATAGATCTTGGTGTTACGTAGGAAAATTTTTGAATTTCTGCTACGTTCCCCAACAGTGGCATCATGAGCTAGGTTTATTGCGTAGATTCTTTGCACGAGTAGAACACAAAGTAGTTGTGGGCGTTGATGTTGTTCAATATGCTTACCGTTACTAGTCCAATCTTGTTTCGACGGTATTGTGGGATGAAGCGGCCCGGACCGACCTTACACGTACTCTTACGTGAGACAGGTTCCACCGATTGACATGCACTTGGTGCATAAGGTGGCTAGCGGGTGCCAGTCTCTCCCACTTTAGTCGGAACGGATTCGATGAAAAGGGTCCTTATGAAGGGTAAATAGCAATTGGCATATCACGTTGTGGTCATGCGTAGGTAAGAAACGTTCTTGCTAGAAACCCTTAGCAGCCACGTAAAACATGCAACAACAATTAGAGGACGTCTAACTTGTTTTTGCAGGGTATGCTTTGTGATGTGATATGGCCAAAAGGATGTGATGAATGATATATGTGATGTATGAGATTGATCATGTTCTTGTAATAGGATTCACGACTTGCATGTCGATGAGTATGACAACCGGCAGGAGCCATAGGAGTTGTCTTTATTTTTTGTATGACCTGCGTGTCATTGAAGAACGCCATGTAAACTACTTTACTTTATTGCTAAACGCGTTAGTCATAGAAGTAGAAGTAGTCGTTGGCGTGACAACTTCATGAAGACATGATGATGGAGATCATGATGATGGAGATCATGGTGTCAAGCCGGTGACTAGATGATCATGGAGCCCCGAAGATGAAGATCAAAGGAGCTATATGATATTGGCCATATCATGTCACTACTCTATTTGATTGCATGTGATGTTTATCATGTTTATGCATCTTGTTTACTTAGGACGACGGTAGTAAATAAGATGATCCCTTACAAAATTTCAAGAAGTGTTCTCCCCTAACTGTGCACCGTTGCTACAGTTCGTCGCTTCTAAGCACCACGTGATGATCGGGTGTGATGGATTCTTACGTTCACATACAACGGGTGTAAGACAGTTTTACACAGCGAAAACACTTAGGGTTAACTTGACGAGCCTAGCATGTACAGACATGGCCTCGGAACACGGAGACCGAAAGTTCGAGCATGAGTCGTATAGTAGATACGATCAACATGAAGATGTTCACCGATGTTAACTAGTCCGTCTCACGTGATGATCGGACACGGCCTAGTTGACTCGGATCATGTGATCACTTAGATGACCAGAGGGATGTCTATCTAAGTGGGAGTTCATAAGATGAACTTAATTATCCTGAACATAGTCAAAAGACCTTTTGCAAATTATGTCGTAGCTCACGCTATAGTTCTACTGTTTAGATATGTTCCTAGAGAAAATATAGTTGAAAGTTGAAAGTAGCGATTATGCGATCAGTAGAAAGCTTATGTCCTTAATGCACCACTCAGTGTGCTGAACCCCAACGTCGTTTGTCGATGTTGCGAACATCGGACATACACGTTTTGATAACTATGTGATAGTTCAATTAAATGGTTTAAGTAGAGGCACCAAAGATGTTTTCGAAACATCGCGGAACATATGAGATGTTTCGAGGGCCGAAATTGGGATTTCAGGCTCGTGCCCACGTCAAGAGGTATAAGACCTCCGACGATTTTCTTAGCCTGCAAACTAGGGAGAGAAGCTCAATTGTTGAGCTTGTGCTCAGATTGTCTGAGTACAACAATCACTTGAATCAAGTGGGAGTTGATCTTCCAGATGAAATAGTGATAGTTTCTCCGAAGTCATTACCACCAAGCTGCTAGAGCTTCGTGATGAACTATAACATATCAGGGATAGATATGATGATCCTTGAAATATTCGCGTTGTTTGACACCGCGAAAGTAGAAATCAAGAAGGAGCATCAATTGTTGATGGTTGATGAAACCACTAGTTTCAAGAAGGGCAAGGGAAAGAAGGGATACTTCATGAAACGGCAAATCAGCTGCTGCACCAATGAAGAAACCCGAGGTTGAACCCAAACCCGAGACTAAGTGCTTCTGTAATAAGGGGAACAACCACTGGAGCAGAATTACCCTAGATACTTGGTAGATGAGAAGGCTGGCAAAGTCGATATAAGTATATTGGATATACATTATGTTAATGTGTACTTTACTAGTACTCCTAGTAGCACCAGGGTATTAAGATACCGGTTCGGTTGCTAAGTGTTAGTAACTCGAAATAAAGAGCTACAGAATAAACGGAGACTAGCTAAAGGTGAGCTGACGATATGTGTTGGAAGTGTTTCCAAGTTTGATATGATCAAACATCGCACGCTCCCTCTACCATCAAGATTAGTATTAAACCTGAATGGTTTTTTGAATCTCGATCGTAGTGATACACATTTTCATGCCAAAAGATATAAGATAGTAATGATAGTACCACTTACTTGTGGCACTGCCACGTAAGTCATAATGGTATAAAACGCATGAAGAAGCTCCATGTTGATGGATCTTTGGACTCACTCATTTTTGAAAAGTTTGAGACATGCGAACCATGTCTATTGGTATATATGCATGAAGAAGCTCCATGCAAATGGACCGTTCGGACTCACTTAATTTTGAATCACTTGAGATATGCAAATCATATCACATGGGCAAGATGACTGAAAAGCCTCGTTTTCAGTAAGATGGAACAAGATAGCAACTTGTTGGAAGTAACACATTTTGATGTGTCCAATCCAATGAGTGCTAAGGCATGCAGTGAATATCGTTATGTTCTTACTTCACAGATGATTCGAGTAGATGTTGAGAATATTTACTTGATGAAACACAAGTCTGAATTATTGAATGGTTCAAGTAATTTCAGAGTGAAGTAGAAGATCATTGTGACAAGAGGATAAAATGTCTATGATACGATCATAGAGATGAATATCTGAGTTACGAGTTTTGGCACACAATTAAGACATTGTGGAAATTGTTTCACAATTAATACCGCCTGGAACACCATAGTGTGATGGTGTGTCCGAACATCATAGTTGCACCCTATTGGATATGGTGCGTACCATGATGTCTCTTATCGAATTACCACTATTGTCCATGGGTTAGGCATTAGAGACAACCACATTCACTGTAAATAGGGCACCACGTAATTCCGTTGAGATGACACCGTATGAATTATGGTTTAGAGAAACCTAAGTTGTCGTTTCTTAAAAGTTTGGGGCTGCGATGCTTATGTGAAAAAGTTTCAGGTTGATAAGCTCGAACCCAAAGCGGATAAAATGCATCTTCATAGGAAGCCCAAAACAGTTGGGTATACCTCCTAATTCAGATCCGAAAGCAATATGGATTGTTTCTTGAATCGGGTCCTTTCTCGAGGAAAAGTTTCTCTCGAAAGAATTGAGTGGGAGGATGGTGGAGACTTGATGAGGTTATTGAACCGTCTCTTCAACTAGTGTGTGGCAGGGCACATGAAGTTGTTCTTGTGGCACCTACACCAATTGAAGTGGAAGCTTATGATATTGATCATGAAACTTCGGATCAACTCACTACCAAACCTCGTAGGACGACAAGGACATGTACTACTTCGGAGTGGTAAGGTGATCCTGTCTTGAAAGTCATGTTGCTAGACAACAATGAACCTACGAGCTATGGAGAAGCGATGGTGGGCCCAGATTCCGATAAATGGCTCGAGGCCATAAAATCCGAGAACGGATCCATGGACTTTGGTGGACTTGCCCGATGATCGGCAAGCCATTAAGATAAATGGATCTTTAAGAAGAAGACGGACGTGGATGGTAATGTCACCATCCATGAAGCTCGACTTGTGGCAAAAAGTTTTTCACAAGTTCAAGGAGTTGACTACGATGAGATTTTCTCATCCGTAGCGATGCTTAAGTCCGTCGGATTCATGTTAGCATTAGCTGTATTTATGAAATCTAGCAGATGGATATCAAAACGAGTTTCCTTACCAGTTTTCGTGAGGAAAGGTTGTATGCAATACAATCAGAAAAGTTTTGTCGATCCTAAGGATGCTAAAAGGTATGCTAGCTCCAGCGATCCTTTTAAGGACTGGAGTAAGCATCTCGGAGTTGGAATGTACGCTTTGATGAGATGATCAAAGATTTTGGATTTATACAAAGTTTATGAGAAACTTGTATTTCCAAAGAAGTGAGTGGGAGCACTATAGAATTTCTGATGAGTATATGTTGTTGACATATTGTTAATCAGAAATGACGTAGAATTTCTGGAAAGCATATAGGGTTATTTTGAAAGTGTTTTTCAATGGAAAGCCTGGATTAAGCTGCTTGAGCATTGAGCATCAAGATCTATAAGGATAGATCAAAACGCTTAATGGTACTTTCAAATGAGCACATACCTTGACATGATCTTGAAGGTGTTCAAGATGGACCAGTCAAAGAAGGAGTTCTTGCCTGAGTTGTAAGGTACGAAGTTAAGACTTAAAGCTCGACCACGGCAGAATAGAGAGAAAGGACGAATGTCGTCCCCTATGCTTAAGACGTAGGCTCTTCAGTATGCTATGCTGTGTACCGCACCGAAAGTGTGCCTTGCCATGAGTCAGTCAAGGGGTACAAGAGTGATCCAAGAATGGCTCATAGGACAGCGGTCAAAGTTATCCTTAGTAACTAGTGGACTAAGGAATTTTCTCAATTATGGAGGTGGTAAAAGAGTTCGTCGTAAAGGTTACGACGATGCAAGCTTGACACCTATCCGGATAGCTCTGAGTAGAGAGACCGGATACATATAATGGAGCAATAATTTAGAATAGCTCCAAGTAGAACAATTGTTTGGAATAGCTCCAAATAGAGCGTGGTAGCTGCATCTAGGAGATGACATAGAGATTTGTAAAGCACACACGGATCTGAAAGGTTCAGACCCGTTGACTAAAACCTCTCTCACAAGCAACATGATCAAACATAAAACTCATTGAGTGTTAATCACATAGTGATGTGAACTAGACTACTGACTCTAGTAAACTCTTGGGTATTAGTCACATGGCGATGTGACCTGTGAGTGTTAATCACATGGCGATGTGAACTAGATTATTGACTCTAGTGCAAGTGGGAGACTGTTGGAAATATGCCCTAGAGGCAATAATAAAAGTGTTATTATTATATTTCCTTGTTCATGATAATTGTCTTTTATTCATGCTATAACTGTATTATCCGGAAATCGTAAGACACGTGTGAATAAATAGACCACAATATGTCCCTAGTGAGCCTCTAGTTGACTAGCTCGTTGTGATCAACAGATAGTCATGGTTTCCTGGCTATGGACATTGGATGTCGTTGATAACGGGATCACATCATTAGGAGAATGATGTGATGGACAAGACCCAATCCTAAGCATAGCACAAAGATCGTGTAGTTCGTTTGCTAGAGCTTTGCCAATGTCAAGTATCTCTTCCTTTGACCATGAGATCGTGTAACTCCTGGATACCGTAGGAGTGCTTTGGGTGTATCAAACGTCACAACGTAACTGGGTGACTATAAAGGTGCACTACAGGTATCTCCGAAAGTATCTATTGTTTTATGCGGATCGAGACTGGGATTTGTCACTCCGTGTAAACAGAGAGGTATCTCTGGGCCCACTCGGTAGGACATCATCATATGCGCAATGTGACCAAGGAGTTGATCA
>NC_041381.1:55202557-55221789 GCF_002162155.2 Triticum dicoccoides | reverse complement strand
CCTTGGCCGCCGCCCCCTTGGAGATTGGATCTCCTAGGGGCTGGCGCACCCCCCCCCTTGGGATCCCTATATATAGTGGGGTAGGAGGGCCTCCCAAACACACCTTATGCCTTTGGTGCAACCCCTCCCTCTCTCCCAAGTTCTCCTCCTCTTCTCCCATGGTGCTTGGCGAAGCCCTGCGGGATTGCCACGCTCCTCCACCACCACCACGCCGTTGTGCTGCTGTTGGATGGAGTCTTCCTCAACCTCTCCCTCTCTCCTTGCTGGATCAAGGCGTGGGAGACGTCACCGGGCTGTACGTGTGTTGAACGCGGAGGTGCCGTCTGTTCGGCACTTGATCATCGGTGATCTGAATCACGACGAGTACGACTCCATCAACCCCGTTCACTTGAACGCTTCCGCTTAGCGATCTACAAGGGTATGTAGATGCACTCCCCTTTCTACTCGTTGCTGGTCTCTCCATAGATAGATCTTGGTGTTACGTAGGAAAATTTTTGAATTTCTGCTACGTTCCCCAACAGGTAGTATCATGCAGCTTACACCGATGTTCATTTCTTCATATTAATGTTTTCATTCTGTAAAGAATGGAGGTAACATCTATCTTCATTTTTGCATTTTTTATATCGTTTTCTAGTTAAGTAAGTGTATACTAGTCAATGTTGCTTGAGTTTTTACATGCTATTGAGCAGCATGCATAGGTTCTATACTTTCTTTTTGGTTGGGTGGGGGGATAGCCAAGCCCATGAGAAGTAACGGACTGGGGGTGGTGCACGTGTTGGTGGCTAAGGGAGGTGGGTAATTGTTTTCATTTTGGGCCCTACAGGACGGGCTGAGTAGCCTGCACCGAACCCAAGTGGGAATTCGACCTGAACAAGAACTGAAATCAGACGAATTTTCTCTCCTCATCTAACGAACTGAAAACAAACAGGTACACATGTCAACCAGACATTGGACCAAAATGTGACCTGAGCTAAAATGAAAATCAGACGTCTTTCTTTTTCCTGTAGAAATCTCGGTGTCAAGCGCCTCGTGTGCACCAGAACGAAACAAAGAGCAAGCAGGGGCAATGCGTCGAACCCCTCGCGTGCATGTGGAAAGGAGGGAGAAGAGGACGGCGTCCTGCTGTCCTGTCTAGGCGTTTGGGTCGCCTGTACGGGATTTGTCCGCCCTCATCCGCGCAAACATTGTCATTGTGCCCAACTGACTGACCCATTTGGTCCGCCCGGTCGGTTTTTTGGCCAACTCTTCATAATTTAGACATTGTACGCATATAACAAATACAAATAAAAAGAAACATTGCACATAGTTTATTACCTAATAAGTTGCATAATTTTTACTTCACAATAAATAAAAAATCTCATAGTTTACAAACAAATGAAATAAAAATTGTACCAAAGACAATTAAAAAAAAGGAGCCGATACATCTATTGGTTTCCTTGAGTCCACATATGCTCAACGAAATCATTTTGAAGTTGAATGTGATTCGTCCAATCACGCATTTCTTGATGAAATTGGGCCAGCGGTGCAAATGTTGCCGCTCCGTGCTCATCCTCAGTATTTTCATCCTGAAAATCTCACCTTTGGTCGTAGAGGTTATATGTATGTTATGAATATTTATGATAAAATTAAAACATCTATAACACTGACGTTAAATGTCGCAAGACTAAAAGAATACAACAAGTGTGTGGCACTACATTGAAGAAAATCACATGAAAAAAATCCATAGTGATGGATTTTGAAGTCATGTGATTATGAATTATCTGGCACTTGCAACTTTTTGTCCAAAAGTATAGTGACTAAAAATATAAATGAGTTGCAAACTCATTGGATAACATACATAAAGATGTGTGTAGTCCAATAAGTGTTATTGCGAGCAGTGGATTTATCTATCTTCAAGGATGACTCAAGTAGATATATGATTATTTGCTTAATGAGACATGAGTCTGGATCCTTTGAAATGTTTCAAAAGGTTTACATAATGAAGTAGAAATTATTGTAATAGGAAAATTATGTTTCTACAATTAGATTATGGAAAGGAATATTGTAAGTTAGAAGTTTAGCGATGTCTGATGAGTTGTGAAAAGAGTTTCATAACTTACACCTCTCGGAACACTATTAAGAGTTGAGTGTTTTAGTAGATGTAATCAGACCAAGTATGCCATCGTGAGATGAAAGATGACATTAATCAATTTGTCATCATACTTATTAAATGTGATGCTTTAGAGGCTGACTTTTACACTGAAAAAGAGCGCCATCAAATCTGTTGAAATGACGTCGTATAAGAAATGGAATGGATGCCAAACCATTTAGTATTTTCTTAATATTTGGGAATATGCATGAGACATATGTAAGTGTTTACGCGCTCAAGTCCCAAGTCAGATAAGTGCTACTTTGTAGGTTACCCAAAAGGTTGGGTATTCCTCTATCACTACGTCATGGCAAAGTGTTTTGCCACATAGTGCAGTATATTTTGAAAAAAAAATCTTGCAAAAAGGTGAGTGGGACGACTGCGCAACTCGACGAGATTATAGAGTCTTCGTCATCAGCTCAAAGGAAAGAAGCGCTGGAAGTAGTTCCAGAGTTTTCAACTGCGGTTGATATGTAAGCCTCTACATGAGATATAGAAACTTCGGTCAAACTTGTAGCTGGACCACATATGTTAGGCAAAACTCATGCAGACCTTTGTGATATGTAGACAAGATATTGTCATTGGACAAACAATGAACCTATGTATACAAAGAACATTGATGGGCCTTGACTCTAGAATTGGTTGTATGCTAAAGTAATCCGAGATAGCATCCATATTCATTGATGGACCCTTCGAAAAACTTAGAGTTTAACATTCAGTAATAAACCGATGAAGATATTTTTTTATTATAAAGCTTGACTTGTTCCAAATAGTTTATAATAAGGTCAAGGAGTTGATTACAACAAGATTGTCTCATTGTGGCGATGCTTAAAGTCATTTTGGATTAAACTAGCAATTACTACATATTTCAATTATGAGATATAAAATATGGACACCAAAGGGATTTCCATGAGATGGAAATAGACCCAAGGTTGTATGTGTGATATAATCCAAGGTAATTTATCGATCCAGAGGATGATAGTAAGTGTGCAAACTTCAGAGATTGTAAAGTGGACTGAAGCAAGCATAAAGAAGTTGGATCTTTGTTTTGAAGAAATGGGCAAGGGGTTTGATCATCGGGGAAAGCGAAGATGCCTGTGTTTACAAGAAAGTAAGTGGGAGCATGATAATATTTTCTAAACATTGTGTGTGCATAACACATTGTTAACTGGAAATATTATAAATTTTGTGACACGAATTAGGACTTCATTGAAAATAGTTTCTGATGAAGTACTTGGGCAAGATAGCCTTAGTATTAGGCATAATAATCTGTGGAGATAGTAGTGCCTAATAGGCCTTAGCTAAAATGCATGTTGACAAGATACTAAAGTGTTTTGGTATGAAAAATGCCAAAAAAAGATTTTCTTGCCGTGGTCACGTGAAAATAGTTTTAAGCATGAATCAGTATCCTGGAATGCTGATGAGCAAAATATATGATTGAGATTTCACTTGATGGAAATATGCCCTAGAGGCAATAATAAAATAGTTATTATTATATTTCCTTAATCATGATAAAGGTTTATTATTCATGCTAGAATTGTATTGACCGTAAACTTAAATACATGTGTGGATACATAAACAAAAACCGTGTCCCTAGTGAGCCTCGACTAGACTAGCTCGTTGATCAAAGATGGTTAAGGTTTCCTAACCATAGACATGAGTTGTCATTTGATAATGGGATCACATCATTAGGAGAATGATGTGATGGACAAGACCCATCCATTAGCTTAGCATAATGATCATTCAGCTTATTGCTATTGCTTTCTTGATGACAAATACTTATTCCTTCGACTATGAGATTATGCAACTCCCGGATACAGGAGGAATACCTTGTGTGATATCAAACATCACAACATAATTGGGTGATCATAAAGATGCTCTACGGGTATCTCGGAATGTGTTTGTTGAGTTGGCATAGATCGATATTAGGATTTGTCACTGCGAGTATCGGAGAGGTATCTCTAGGCCCTCTCGGTAATACACATCATAAGCTTGCAAGAAAATAACTAAGGAGTTAGTTACGAGTGATGTATTACGGAACGAGTAAAGAGACTTGCCGGTAACGAGACTGAACTAGGTATGAAGATACCGACGATCGAATCTCGGGCAAGTAACATACCGACGGACAAAGGGAATTACGTATGTTGTCATAATGGTTCGACTGATAAATATCTTCATAGAATATCTAGGAACTAATATAGGCATCCAGGTTCCTCTATTGGTTATTGACCAGAGAGGTGTCTCGGTCATGTCTACATAGTTCTCGAACCCGTAGGGTCCGCATGCTTAACATTCGTTGACGATATAGTGTTATATGAGTTATATGATTTGGTGACCGAATATTGTTCGGACTCCCGGATGAGATCACGGACATGATGAGGAGTCTCAAAATTGTCGATACGTAAATATTGATATATATGACGATGGTATTCGGACACCGGAAGAGTTTCGGGATGCACCGGGTAATCATCGGGTCACCGGAAGGGGTTTCGGACACCCCCCCGGTAGGTGTATGGGCTTAATGGGCCAAGGAGGGGACAGACCAGCCCACAAGGGGCTGGTGCGCCCCTCTCCCTGGCCGGCCAGCCCTAGGGAAGGAAAGGGGGAGGCCTAGCCCCTCTTGCCTTCCCCTTCTCATGGGAGAAAGGAAAGGGGGGGGGGGCGCCTCCCTCCCCTGCCTTTCCCCCGCACCTATACATGGCAGGGGGCACCACTTGGGAGGAGACCCCAAGTAGGACTCGGCCTACTTGGGGAACCCTCCTGACTGCTCCCTCCTCCCCCCACCTATATATATGTGGGGGAGGCGCCTAGCACACCAGAACATCATCTTAGCCGTGTGTGGACCCCCCCCTCCATAGTTAACACCCCCGGTCAATATTTTTGTAGTGCTTAGGCGAAGCCCTGCGGAGATAGCTTCACCATCACCGTCACCAAGCTGTCGTGCTGTCGGAACTCATCCACTACCTCGCCGTCTTGCTGGATCAAGAAGGCGTGGACATTGGTTGGCTTCGTTGGGCTTTCTGCTGATGGTTGGCTCTGTAGATACGATCTAGAGGCCAGGCTGATGCAGTTGCATCGACAGGCGGAGCTGTACTGGAAACAAAGAGGTAGTATCAACTGGATCTTGAAAGGCGATTTGCTGACCGTGTACTTCTTCGCGATTGCAAATGGGAGATGGCGGAGGTGTTTGATTACCAGCATGCTGGTGGATGGAGTGCGTATCACGTATCCTACTAACATCCTTAACCATGTTGTCGGTGTCAAAACCGGCGGATCTCGGGTAGGGGGTCCCGAACTGTGCGTCTAGGCGGATGGTAACAAGAGACAAGGGACACGATGTTTTACCCAGGTTCGGGCCCTCTTGATGGAGGTAAAACCCTACGTCCTGCTTGATTGATATTGATGATGTGGGTATTACAAGAGTAGATCTACCACAAGATCAAGGAGGCTAAACCCTAGAAGCTAGCCTATGGTATGATTGTTGTTCGTCCTACGGACTAAAGCCATCCGGTTTATATAGACACCGGAGAGGGCTAGGATTACATAGAGTCGGTTACAATGGTAGGAGATCTACATGTTCGTATCGCCAAGCTTGCCTTCCACGCCAAGGAAAGTCCCATCCGGACACGGGACGAAGTCTTCAATGTTGTATCTTCATAGTCTTGGAGTCCGGCCGATGATGATAGTTCGGCTATCCGGACACCCCTAGTCCAGGACTCCCTCAGTAGCCCCCGAACCAGGCTTCAATGACGACGAGTCCGACGCGTATGTTGTCTTCGGCGTTTGCAAGGCGGGTTCTCCTCCATGTTCCATGTGTTAGCCGAATAGTGTCCGGTTTCTTCATAAATGTTGCGCTCCTTGGCTTCCACGTCCAATAATGGCCATCTTCCACGTGTTGTATGAATGCGAAAAGACAGGGTATCTTTACGTTTTACCCCC
Organism: Triticum dicoccoides; assembly: GCF_002162155.2. Taxonomy (NCBI): domain Eukaryota; kingdom Viridiplantae; phylum Streptophyta; class Magnoliopsida; order Poales; family Poaceae; genus Triticum; species Triticum dicoccoides. Next base: position 55,215,722 of record NC_041381.1, on the reverse strand, counting down.
TAGCTGCGCGAATAAGCCGCCTATAAGAGAGGCGTGGTTCCAGATCCAAATCACACCATCCTCCTTCCGCAAGTATTCATCGAAGCGCATCTGACAAGAATCCATTCCAACATGGATAGTCGATGCGGCTCCTCTTCTCGCACTCCCAGTCCTCGGCCAGGAGATTGGAGGAGATGCTCAGTCCCACATAGCGAGTTAGTGACGCTCCAAGCAGAGGGATACCTTCCCCCAGCCTTTATGGTTCCGGTTCGAGCCGGACTAACCACCTACAAGGGTGGGAAGCAGGCGGAGAGCGTACCCAATCCCTCCAAAGGAGAGCGGGTATGCTTCGTCCCCTACTTAATAAGGGGACTCGGATTTCCCATACATCCGTTTCTCCGGGGGCTCCTGGAGTTCTACGGACTCCAACTTCACCACCTCACACCTGCCTCCATTTTGCACATCACGGGCTTTGTAGTTGTTTGCGAGCTGTTCTTGGGCATCGAGCCCCATTTTGCGCTGTGGAAGAGACTGTTTTGCCTCGTACCCCATTCTCACGAGGGGTCAATATATCAAGTGGGCGGAGCCGAAATATGGCGCATCGCCGGGACCGGATATCTATCCGGAACCCCGAAGAAGGCATCCGAAGACTGGCCTTCGGAGTGGTTCTATATGGAAGACGCCCCGCTGCCGGATCCAGTTCGGATCGGCCTCCCGGAGTTTAGCAACGCTTCTCTGAAGAAACGCCTGAGTTGGCGCCCGTGGATCCCTCAACGGGAAGATGACAGGAGTGTCCACTATCTGATGGGCCGGATATGGTTACTGGCTCATTCCGGATTAACCATGATTGGAGTCATGGCCACATGCATTATGTGAGGGGTGCAGCCGCTCCAATATAGGGGCCACCCCATGTGGGATTTCAACGGGGAGAATGACGCCACCCGTCATGGCCGCAAGGGGCTGGGATCGGCCGCCGATCTGGTGAAGATCCTGTCCGGCTTGTACAAGGGGGAGAAGGAGGACTTCCTCCGCACGAGTCCATTGAATGGATTCTCCATGAATAACCCTCGGAGTTGGGTAAGCGGACGTTTATATATCTGATCCGTGCCTTCAAAGATAAGCGTCTTACTTTATGATTTCGACCGAGGAACTGCGCCGGGATGTGGAGGGCATAGAAAGCCCGACTCCGCAACCCAAGGATCCGGGAAGATCCCTTGATCCGGCCTCCGAAGAGGATCCGGACATAACGGTGGAACTGATTGACGGGGTGTTCCACCAGCTCAGCATAGACAATGCTCTAGTCGCCATTACGGCTGACTACCCCGGTTTATCCCCGGCTTCCCAGGTGAGTACGACCGAAGTCCTGACACTGTTACCTTTTTAATGCTTATTTCTGACTACCGTGTACCAACGGTGCTTCGCAGGAGGGGCCTTTACGGCGGGAAGCCGAGCCTGCGGCAACCGACCAACCAAGGTCAGTGCGGCCCAGCAGGCGGAAGAGGAGTGCGGCGCGAATCGAAACGTCGCCGCAAAGGTATGGCGCACCATTGTCTTTTAAGGGAAAGACTCTTGGGAGGTATATTAATGCTCATGATTCTTCCAGGAGAAAGAGCACTCGCCGGACTGAGTCCGGAGAGGTTGCCAACCAAGCCTCCGCCAGCCAGGCTCCAACGCCTGGTCCGGAGAGGGAGGCGAGCGCAAGGCGTGAGCCGGATGCTCCTCCAACGGAGGATGCCGACAGGTTGTCCGCCACCAGATCTGAGGTGGAGAGCGCCATGAATCACATGCGCCGTTGGACAGTTCTTCGTGACGCGTGTTTCTCCCCAGAGGTGTTGAATGCCTTTAATGCGGGAGACGCGCACCTCCGTGCTGCTCAAGATGGTTTAACCAGAGCCACGGAGCAGTATGTAAAAGACATACGGGTGAGGAATTTTAATAGTTATATATGCCAGTAGCCCCCGAGACTTAAAATAGTTAAACTAACTGATTTAAGGATCATTTGTTATGCAGGATCTTATAGAGAAGAATACCCACCTGTCCCAGGAGCTTGAAGAATGCAAGGCCCAACTTGAGGCCGCACTAGCCGCTGCCGGGGGAGCCACAGAGACCCCCTCTGGTAATTCATTTTTTGAAAAGAGAAATAGTTTATGAAGTGCAGCATGTGTATAGTCTGACAATAATATTGCAGAGGGTGCCGGACTAGATCCAGACAAGCAACATCTGATGCGCCAGCTGAAGGCCAGCGAGAAGGTGCTTATGAGGGTGCAGCAGGAGAGGAACAAACTCCAAGATGCCAACACCCAGCTGGGCGAAGAACTAAAAGATGTTCGGGTCCAGCTGTCTAACTCCGTAAAGGAGAATCGGCGGCTTCGTCGCGGCATTTATAGTAAGTGCTTGAGCAAACTCTTTTGAAAAGAAGAGTTCGGCGAGGAAGTCGATTGATAGAAATGTGTCTTTAGGTGTGCTCACGGGTCGTCCGGCGGAGGAGATGCCTGGTTCCACGGGAGACCCTCTTCCCGAGCTGCTGCAACTGCACGAACGTGTTCAGCAGGCGATGAGTGGCGTCGTTCAGGCCTTATGGCCTTCCGTCTCCCTACCCGAGGGTATTGGAGGGCTTGCTGAGAAGCTTCAGGGAGTACGGCGGCGTCTCCGTCTGTGGAAGATATCGGCCTGCCGTCAGGGCGCCAGGGAGGCCTGGGCCATGGTGAAGACACGGTACCCGAAGGCTGATCCAAACCACATGCCCGAGGTCGGACCTGCGGGGCCCGATAGGAAGGAGATCCTTGTGAGCCTGATGTACGGCCAAGTAAAGTTGGCCGCGAAATATTCCCGACAGGACTGTAAATTAGACAGCCTGTTAGATGAGATTGAAGAGGAGTACAATCAGTCAGTTTGACGATGTAATTTAAAATGACATGTAAAATGCCTTCTAGCCGGATTGTAGATCGTTTGTCTTTGCAGACCTTTTCGCTTCAACCTCGGGACCCAACAGTCCGGAGTGTGTCCGAATACCCTTACGGTTATAAAAAAAGAAAAACCGGGGCATGCATGGAGACAAGGCGTAGGGGTCATAAGTGCTTTATCAGACAAGTGCCCAACTAGCTATGTTATATTACATGGTTAGTAAGAAACATCTTCCAGGGAGAATAGTTCCGTTAGGGGTTCCTTTCCCTGGGAGGCATGCCCTAAAGTGCATGACCGGACTGCGAAAAGAGCAGAAAAAGCATCTGGGGGCAGATAAATAAATAAGTAATAAATCATCTTTCAGGTCACCGACCGAATATTCCCTTAAGAACGCTAGCCTTCGGCTTCACCCAGTCTGAGGTACACATCCGGTTGACCCGGCAGTAACAATCGCAGAGGTGCTCCCTTTACCTCCTAGCCGAACAATCGGGAACGTAGGGGTAAGCACAGGAGCCAGGCAACCCGGCTTGGACAAAACTTAAGTCATATCGATGCATATAATGGTGATTAAAAGGTACATGCGGAAGTATGACACATGTGTTGGGCATGAAGCCCATATAAATAAGCTTTTGTTAAAGAAGCCCCCAGGTATAACGAGTGCGAGTAGCACATCGAGTGAGTGCGAACAAAGCGCAGATCAGCCCTCAAGAGGCTTGCACTGAAAGAGGGAGGAAAAAGGAGGGAAAACAAAGACAGCAAAAAAATATGAAAGGTGGACGGAGGAAGGAGACGAACTCTGAGTCCGGCGCTAGGCGTAGAATCTTCGGAGATGGGCTGCGTTCCATGGGTTTGGCTCGAGTCGGTTGTTAGATGTGTTGCATAGACGGTATGCACCGTCGGTAAGGACTTGGTCGATGATGAAGGGACCTTCCCACTTGGGCTTAAGTTTGTCCTTTTTCTTGTCCGGCAGGCGTAGAACTAGCTCGCCAACATTGTAAGTTTTGGCCCGTACTTCTCTGCTTTGATATCTTCGAGCCTGCTGCTGATAGAATGCAGAACGGGATTTTGCCACGTCGCGCTCCTCCTCTAAGGCGTCCAAACTATCCTGCCGATCCAACTCGGCTTCTCTTTCTTCGTACATGCGCACGCAAGGTGAGTCATGAATTATATCGCAGGGCAAAACTGCCTCGGCGCCGTATACCATAAAAAATGGTGTGAATCCGGTAGTGCGGTTTGGCGTGGTCCGCAGCCCCCAGAGTACGGAGTCGAGCTCCTCTACCCAGTGCGTGTTAGATTCCTTGAGGGACCGCACTAATCTGGGTTTAGTGCCGCTCATGATTAGACCATTTGCTCGTTCCACTTGACCGTTAGTTTGAGGGTGGTAGACTGAAGCGTAGTCGAGCTTGATGCCCATGTTTTTGCACCAGAGTTTAACCTCGTCGGCCGTGAAATTCGTGCCGTTATCAGTGATGATGCTGTGGGGGATGCCAAAACGGTGTACTACCCCGGATATGAAGTCTATCACAGGTCCGGATTCTGCCGTTTTAACCGGCTTGGCCTCTATCCATTTGGTGAATTTGTCCACCATGACCAATAAGTATTTGTGCTTGTGGGTTCCCCCTTTAAGGGGTCCAACCATGTCAAGCCCCCAGACCGCAAACGACCAAGTGATGGGTATAGTTTTGAGGGCGGTGGGTGGCATATGGCTTTGATTAGCAAAGAGCTGGCAACCAACGCATCGTTGGACTAAGTCCTGAGCATCTGCCCGGGCTGTCGGCCAATAAAATCCTGTACGAAAGGCCTTGCCTACAAGGGCCCGGGCTGCAGCGTGGTGCCCGCCGAGTCCGGCGTGAATTTCAGCCAGGAGATTTTGCCCTTCCTATTCGGAGATACACCTTTGAAGGACTCCGGTTGTGCTTTTCTTATAAAGTTCTCCCTCATGGACCTTGTAGGCTTTAGATCTCCGAACTATGCAGCGGGCCTCATTTTGGTCTTCGGGAAGTTCCTGCCTGATTAAGTAGGCTAGGAATGGTTCCGTCCACGGGGCAATTACTGCCATTATTTCGTGGGCTGAAGGTGTTATTTCATTGGCTGAGCCACCGATTGTGTCAGAATGTTCTGTGTTGGGTGGTGCAGTTGGTTCCGGGTTGTTATTTCCGGACTCCTCTTCCCATAATACGGATGGCTTAAAGAGCCGTTCCAGGAAGATGTTTGGAGGGACGGCGTCGCGTTTTGCGCCGATGCGTGCCAACACGTCTGCTGCCTGGTTATTATCCTGGGCTACATGGTGGAATTCGAGTCCTTCGAACCGGGCTGACATTTTTAGGACGGCGTTACGGTAGGCTGCCATTTTCGGATCTTTGGCGTCAAAGTCTCCATTTACTTGGGATATTGCGAGGTTTGAATCCCCGCGCACCTCTAGGCGTTGAATACCCATGGAGATTGCCATCCGGAGGCCATGTAGAAGGGCCTCGTATTCGGCTGCATTGTTGGAGTCCATGTACATTATTTGAAGTACGTATTGGACTGTGTCTCCGATTGGGGATGTCAAGACGACGCCAGCCCCCAAGCCAGCCAACATTTTAGAGCCGTCGAAATGCATGATCCAATTGGAGTATGCGCCGTACTCTTTAGGGAGTTCGGCTTCGGTCCATTCGGCGATGAAGTCAGCCAAAACTTGCGACTTTATAGCTCGCCGTGGTTTGTAGGTTATGTCAAATGGTAAGAGCTCAATGGCCCATTTTGCAATCCTGCTCGTCGCGTCGCGATTATTTATAATATCGTTGAGAGGTACTTCGGAGGCCACCGTTATGGAACACTCTTGAAAGTAGTGTCGCAGCTTTCGGGATGCCATGAACACCGCATACGCTATCTTTTGATAATGTGGGTACCGGGACTTGCATGGAGTTAAGACAGTGGATACGTAGTACACTGGTTTTTGAAGAGGGAATTTTTGCCCTTCTGTTTCTCGTTCGACGACGAGTACGGCGCTGACAACTTGATGTGTTGCCGCGATATATAATAACATAGGGTCGCCCAAGTTGGGCGCGGCCATGACCGGATTTGTTGCCAATATGGCCTTAATTTCTTCGAGTCCGGCCGTGGCAGCATCCGTCCATTCAAAGTGTTCGGTGCGCCGGAGGAGGCGATAGAGGGGCAGCGCCTTTTCTCCCAAACGGGAGATGAAGCGGCTTAGAGCCGCCACACATCCTGTCAATTTTTGTATTTGTTTGAGGTCTTTTGGGATATCCAATTGTGACAGAGCCCGGATCTTGGCTGGGTTTGCTTCAATTCCTCTATCGGATACAATGAAGCCCAAGAGCTTTCCGGCTGGTACGCCGAAAACACATTTTTCCGGGTTGAGCTTAATGTCGTATGCTCGGAGGTTGTCGAATGTAAGCCTCAAATTGTCTATTAGAGTTTCAACGTGTTTGGTCTTAACGACCACATCGTCTATGTATGCCTCCACTATTTTGCCTATCTGGGTGGCCAGACATGTCTGAATCATGCGCTGATATGTTGCGCCGGCGTTTTTGAGTCTAAAGGGCATTGTGTTGAAGCAGAATGGTCCGTACGGAGTAATGAATGCCGTCGCGGCCTGGTCTTTTTCTGCCATCTTGATTTGATGGTATCCGAAGTATGCGTCGAGGAAGCACAATGAATCGTGCCCTGCGGTGGCGTCGATGATTTGGTCGATGCGAGGGAGAGGGAAAGGGTCCTTTGAACAGGCCTTGTTAAGGTCTTTGAAATCGACAGAAAGGCGCCAGGATTTGTCCTATTTTGGTACCATTACCAGGTTGGCTAGCCAGTCCGGATGTTTTATATCTCTGATGAATCCGGCTTCTAAGAGTTTGGCTAGCTCCTCTCCCATTGCCTGTCTTTTGGGTTCGGAAAATCACCGAAGAGCCTGTTTGACTGGCTTGAATCCTTTTAGGATATTTAGGTTGTGTTCTGCCAGCCTGCGTGGGATTCCTGGCATGTCTGAAGGGTGCCAGGCGGAAATGTCCCAATTTTCCCGCAGGAATTCTCGTAGTGCGGCTTCTACATCAGGATTTAATTGTGCCCCAATGGAGGCCGTCTTTGTAGGGTCCGTTGGATGGACCTGGAATTTGACTATTTCGTCTGCTGGTTTAAAAGAGGTGGACTTAGACCTCTTATCGAGTATCACATCGTCCCTATCCACCATGGAGCGCAGCGCAGTGAGTTCTTCTGCCGCTAGGGCTTCAGATAATGCCTCTAGGGCCAGTGCGGCTGTCTTATTTTCAGCGCGGAGTGCTATATCTGGATCACTGACAAGAGTGATTATTCCATTGGGCCCGGGCATTTTGAGCTTCATGTACCCGTAATGGGGTACAACTTGGAAGATTGTGAATGCCTCTCGCCCTAACAAGGCGTGATCTCTTCGGACCTGTAGTTTTCCGGCGAGCCGAACACTACGTCTAGTGTGATTTTTCCTATGCAGCTTACTTCTCGACTAGGGATTATTCCTCTGAAGGTTGTGCTGCTTCGCTCAATGCGGCTCCAGTCAATTTCCATTTTTTGGAGGGTTTCCTCGTAGATGAGGTTTAATCCGCTGCCGCCATCCATGAGTACCTTGGTAAGACGAAAGCCGTCCACTATCGGACTGAGGACCAATGCAGCTGGTGCTCGGGCTGTTCGGAATTTAGGTTCGTCGCTGGCATTGAAGGTGATAGCTGTGTCGCTCCATGGATTTGTTGTTGCTACTTGGTAGACTTCGGCGAGGCTGCGGATTGTTTGTTTCCGCATGTTATTTGATGCGAAAGTCTCGAAGATTGTTAATACCGTACTGGTACTGTTGGGCTGGTTGTCCGGGGCTAGAAAGCTTTCGCCACTTTTGGCCACCTGCCGTAGTATCCAACATGCTCGAAGGCTATGTGTTGGAGTGGCGCCCTCCGTACTGTGGATTTTACAGGGTCCGTTGAGCCATCCCTCTAGTTCGGTTCCGTGCCCTTTAGGGGTTTTTTGCTTTTTGGTTTTTAACCCAGGTGCTTGAGTATGACGCACCATTTTATTTCGAACTAGGGTTGTATTCAGGGCCGGATTGTCCCAAAACCTGGTTTCGGTTTTCCAGGCACTCTCCATCGCACAATATTTTTGTACTATGGTCGCCAGATCGGCGAAGCGTGTAACTTCGCGACGACTTATGGCGTTCATGATTCCCTTGTCCGTGCAATTGTTGCAGAAAATTGAGATTGCGCTTTCCTCACGACAGTCTTTTATCCTGTCCATGACCAGGAGGAATCTGGCCCAGTAGTGATGTACTGTTTCATCGGGCTCTTGCCGTATTTGAGATAAATCGCTTATGTTTGGGTGGGCGGGCGGAATTAAATTTGGAACCCCGCCCGGTCTGAGGCTCAAAGGCCGAGAAGTTTCTGGATTTGGAAGCTTGGATTGCTGGATGTTATCCAACAAATCCGGTCTGATGCCTGACTTTAGGTTCAGTACTTGATTGACATCCGTCCCTCCGTGGGAATCCAGCGTGAAGGGATCGGAAATCCGGACATAACTGGTCTTTAACATAGAGGAAGAGTCGCCGCGTTGTTACTCTACCACGACAACGTGGTGGGTAGCCTGGGAGAGTTAATTTCTCTCAGATCGGTTTTAAGCCCAATCTGATCGTAGTCTGTGGCGACTCCCAGGGCGGCGATGCGATCCAAGAGCTCATTTACGGAGGAGAGCTCCATCGGATCTAGCTGCTTGGCGAATTCCGAGTTGACATGAAGATCGCTTTTGATGACTCGAGAGGTCATTGCCGGAGCGGCGGCCGAACAGGCGGTCATAAGAAAACCGCCTAGCCGGATAGTTTGGTCGGGGGCCAAAGCTCCCTTGACGACGACGGCGTCTTTTTAGATGGGAAAAGGCATCCCTCCTGATTGCGACGGCACAGAGGAACTCTCAATGAAAGCACCAATGTCGGTGTCAAAACCGGCGGATCTCGGGTAGGGGGTCCCGAACTATGCGTCTAGGCGGATGGTAACAGGAGACAAGGGACACGATGTTTTACCCAGGTTCAGGCCCTCTTGATGGAGGTAAAACCCTACGTCCTGCTTGATTGATATTGATGATGTGGGTATTACAAGAGTAGATCTACCATGAGATCAAGGAGGCTAAACCCTAGAAGCTAGCCTATGGCATGATTGTTGTTCGTCCTATGGACTAAAGCCATCCGGTTTATATAGACACCGGAGAGGGCTAGGGTTACATAGAGTCGGTTACAATGGTAGGAGATCTACATGTTTGTATCACCAAGCTTGCCTTCCACGCCAAAGAAAGTCCCATCCGGACACGGGATGAAGTCTTCAATCTTGTATCTTCATAGTCTTGGAGTCCGGCCGATGATGATAGTTCAGCTATCCGGACACCCCCTAGTCCAGGACTCCCTCACATGTCCATGATTTTTACATTGGCTTATTTGCGGCTAGGCAGGACTCTGGGTTTCGTATATCGCCTAATCTTTGGCATGTGTGAGGCCATGTCTCTGGCGGGGAAAATGAGTCCTTGATGATTCCACTCTCTGTGGAAGAGATCGAGGTTATGCTCAACGCGACTAATGCTAATTCTGCCTCGGTACCTGATGGGTTTTCTATCCCATTTTTTTGTCGCTTCTGACCCTTTCTTCGTCCCTTCGTATGTGTTGTTATCCAAGGATTTTGCCTTGGGAGATGGATATGTCTCGTCTGACTTACGTTGTTCTCTCTCTTATTCATAAAGTTAAAGGTGCTGACCACATATCCCAGTTCCGTCTGATTGCTCTGATTAATAACTTCTCTAAGTTCCTGTCTAAAGGCTTGGCGACCAGATTAGGTTCGGTGGCCCATCATATTATCAGCACCAATCAAACCGCCTTCATAAAAGGCAGATATATTTTAGATGGGTTCTATGCCTTCATGAAATAGTGCACGACCTCAAACGCAGGGGGACCCATGCGATCATCCTAAAACTCGACTTTGAGAAGGCTTACGGTTCGGTGAACTGGTCTTTTCTTCGTCAGGTCCTTCTTGCTAAAGGCTTTCATGCTGGCTTTGTTCATAGGTTGATGCAGTTGGTTTCTGGGGGCCACACAACTATGGCGGTTAATGGCAATATCACTAACTTCTTTGCCAATGGTCATGGCCTGCGGCAAGGAGATCCTGCCTCTCCCATCCTTTTCAATTTTGTGGCAGATGCTCTATCTTGTTTACTAACCACGGCGGCCGCAGCTGGTCACATCTCCCCGGTGGTCTCTCACCTTCTCCCTCGGGGTGTTACCCACCTCCAATATGTTGATGATACAATCATCCTAGTGGAGTTTAATGATGCCTGTCTAGCCAACCTGAAATTCATTCTGCTTTGCTTCGAAGCCTTGTCTGGGCTTAATGTTAACTTTGTTAAAAGCGAGGATATTATGACTGGAACCGATGAGGAGGAAGCCTCCAGGGTGGTTCATATCCTTAACTGCTCGCTGGGCTCCTTCCCTTTCAATTACTTGGGGCTGCCGATCTCCCCCTTTCGTCTTCATTCTCAGGTCTTTAACCCCTTGGTGGCCAAGGTGGGTAACAGATTCATGCCTTGGCGTGGTCGATACAATACCCAGGTTGGGAAAGTGAGTCTCATCAATGCTTGCCTCTCTTCCCTACCGATTTTCATTATGAGCTTTTTCCTGCTCTCCTTGGGTACCCATGCGGGATTTGACAAACACAGAGGAGCCTTCTTATGGAACTCTGCAGATAACAAGAGGAAGTACAGGCTGGTTAAATGGAAAATCATTTGTAGACCCAAAAGCCTTGGGGGGTTGGGCATCCTTAACACTGCGGTTATGAACAAATATCTTATCGTTAAATGGTGGTGGCAGATCATTACTAATAGCCCTGGTACGCTTTGGTACGATGTGTTAGAAGCTAAATATTTTCCGAACTCTAGTCCTATGTTTGCTGATGCTGTGAATGGCTCCCATTTCTGGAGGGACCTGGTTAAAATGTGTGGAGTGTTCCGGGACCATGTTAAATTTGTTGTCAGGAACGGCCGCTCGACGCGGTTTGGGCTCGACTAGTGGGTTGGGGACGATACTTTAGTTCATTCCTTCCCGGTGTTGTTTTCCTATTGTTCCAGCCCTGAGATCTCAATCTATGAGCTCTCTCGCGTTGGCTAGGACCTGGGTCTTCGCGGGTCTCTTACTCCTGCAGAGTTGGTGGACTGGCACTGCCTCGCTGCTATGTTCCCTATTCTCTCGAAGGACGTAGACACACTCTCCCCTCTCGTTGCTATGCATCTCCATGGATAGATCTTGCGTGTGCGTAGAATTGTTTTTGTTTTCCATGCAACATTTCCCAACACCACTCACGTATGTGTTTGAATTAATCATATATTTTATGGTATGTAAACAACCAGATATGTACAATACTCCAAATAAGTTGCGAGTAAGTTACCAAAGTGATCAAGGTGTTGATCATACGACAGCAATGAAAATGTCATCAAGAACTAATGTAGGAATAATGATGTGTTTCTCGTATACGGAGAAAATGAAGAGATCGTTGTAAGTAGTTACATCAATGCAGACTCATTGTAAATAGTTACATTGATGCAGTCTTCATCACTGCTCCAAGCAATTTTTGATTTCAACTAAGGTTTAATGTAATACATTAAGTGTTGTCACAGTAAATTGTTTCGAATAGTTACTGCAGTGAATTCTATAGAAAAGTGGCTTTGTATTATGTTGCTTCAGAAACGACAATGGAGGGTGCTAGATCAAATAGTTTATGTATGAACCTGGTATGTTTCAAGAAGGCTTGTGCCAATGGAAAACTATTGTAAATAGTGGCTCTACATCACAGTCCAAAGAATCAAAGGTCCTACCAGGGATTCAATTTATACAAAGCCAGTTCCACACAAATTATGAATTTTGTGAAAGCGCGCATGGATATGCCAAGTTACATACGGGACTAAACTTTTTGGTCCATTGGATGAAGTCTATACCACAAGGGAAGCATAATTTACACCGGTATGCCATAGGTGTCAAGTGCATTAGCATTGACTAGATTATAAACTCTAGTGCAAGTGGGAGAGTGTTGAAACTATGCCCTAGAGGTAATAATAATTGTGTTATTATTTATTTCCAAGTTTATGATTAAAGTTTATATTCTACGCAATAACTGATATGGTTCTCGAATACGAGATTCAGAAGAAAACTCATGAGCACGTGTAGAGTTATAAACGGTAAAACAAGATTCCTAGTCTTGGCTCTAGGACTAGCTCAACTATTGCATGATGTTATTATTTCCTAATCATGGGCATAGTTAAGTGTAACGATGATGCCAGCAACATATGACAGCACGATGTTGGTAGAATACGCGTGTTGAATTGACCTAAGTTCTTTGTCATACTTAGAAATTATATCTTCTGAAATTTATAGTTCATAACATGAGAGTTAATGTGTTTATTATTATATTGGGGTTGTTCCAACGCATCCGTAATAGGGTGATCATAACAGCAACTTACGGGTTCATCGGAAACATATGACAAGGGATTGGATAGCTTGAAACTAAGATTTTCTACTCTAACGGTGGAGAGATATTCTTAGGGCTCTCTCAGAGTGATGACTTCCATCATCGTCTGGCTATACACAGCATGAATTGATCACGGGGATGACGGAATACGAGAATGAGAAAAGAGAACAAAACTGATAACGAGGAAGATTGGTATAGTGGGTATGTGTTGATCTCACGGGGATACTAATATATCTCACCTCAGGTTTTGTAACATGTCACAAAGCAAAAGGAATAACATATAATAACCAAAAGTTTCACTCTAGTATCATTTGTGTGAGTATAGGAGTCAATATGGATCATTCAGTGAAAGGTATTTTCGTTCATGTCTATATTTCACCAAACCTGCAAGGTCACACGCTTAAGGGATTATGATCTTTTGAGTTCTATAGGAGTTAATAATATGAGAAAATAATACCAAAATAATTAGGCAATAAAAGCAATAGTGTTGAGAGAAAACCGAAAACGTTTGGAGTTACCAAAAGGGTTTTGGGGCATACCTGGTAATGTCGAGTAGGTAAAAAATGTTTCCAGGGACCTAATATAAATATAGGAGAGCTTCGGTATTTATCGAGAGCCCCCCAGGATTTTATTAGGCACCATGGTCTAAAATAAATAGCTAAAGGCCTGATAGGGAAGAGTTAATGGGTGGGCCCAATAAGGGTGTGGCACCCCCTTAGCTTGTTAGATAAGCTAGGGGGCGAAACCAGTTGGAGTAGGACTCCTCCTTCCCTAGTTGG
>NC_041381.1:55182512-55202129 GCF_002162155.2 Triticum dicoccoides | reverse complement strand
AGAGAGAGATGCCCCTTTGGAGCACACAAGTTCCTCCAATTCCGGGCAGCCCCCTTCTATCTAATTTTGACCTAGACTTGATCTAGTTCTATTTTTCTCTACTTCCTTATAATAGAGAAGCCTATGAGGTTCTCTTCTCCCTCCTCTATTTCTCCGGCAACGTCAAGCTCTGGATGGCGAAGAGCTGCAAAATCGTGAATCATGTACGCGCACAATCCGTAGAGAGACCGTGCACTTAATCTTTTGTTTGATGTATATATTCTTTTAAAGAGAGGGTGTTAACAATGAGACGCTCATACATACACACACATTTATTCCTATGAACACACGCACGCACATGCTCACCTCCGAGAGACTAAACCCACACCATTTTGAAATTGACAAAAATCGCCACAAACGCCTTCCTAGTCGACGGGAACGTCTCCTTTCACTGAACACACATCACCGAAAGGCCTGGAACAAATCCAGGAAAATGCAAGCACCAGTGTCAACTTTGGGACTTGAACCTTGAACTCTGTTGGGTTGACAATCCACTGTCCTCCTAATCATCTAATCACATGTTGGTTCGCGTCTTCAATCACTACATGGAAAGCGCTTATAGGTGGGGTTACATTAGTGACGGGCATAGTATAGAGCCTGTCACTGGTATTCAGCCTGCTAGCAGTGGCAGGTAGAAAAACGAGATTACCACTTGTTCTTTGGGCCCAGGTTAGTCATGCGATAACAATGCCAGTGGCGGGTCCTTGCGCCCCCATTGCGTCTTGATAGATTAAGTTCCTTTCTCCTACATATCTTGTTGTAAGATTTAACACCATGATATTCGTTTTTCTTGTTCCATTTTTAGTTCATGAATAAGTAAAATCCTTGAATATTTTGCAAATTCATGAATATTTTCTTAAAAAATCTAACATTTATATTAATGTATGACCATTTTTAAATTTGGAATAGTTTTAAAATTTAGTAACATTATCTTAAATGCGAAATGTTATTTAAATTCTATAGCATTTAATAAAATTGATGTAGATTTCTAAATTCAAGATCATTTTTGTAAATTTAAAAATATTCTGCAAAACCTACCGATTTTTTAAAATTATTGAATATTTTTATATTCGTGTATTTTTTATGGGAATTTATATTCGTGTAGTACAGTAGCACTTCTATGCCAAGTCGACAAAACCAAGGAACAACAAAATACCAGTAACGGCCCAGCACACGATGCATTAGTTATGCCTCTCCCGCTGAGGGGGCGCCAATGGGAACATCGTCTACTGATGTGTGGCTCGCTCATTGCGAGCGCTACGTAGAATACGATAAAAATAGGTATTTGAATTTATTTTTTTAGTAAAGTTAAAAAATGTTTGAGAATTTAAAACATGTTAAAATTTTAATAAATTATTTGTATAAAAATTCAAAATATTCATAAATTTGAAAACAATGTTTCCAAATACAAAAAAAATCAAGATTTTATTAAATTCCAAGAGCTTTTAAAAACATGACCACAAATAAAATGTTTGTGAATTTAAAAAGGTCCATAAATACAAAAAAGTTCGTGGTATTGAAAACATGTTTGCCAATTCAAAAAAAACATGAAGTCAAAACATTACATGGATTCAAAAATGGTTCAAGATTTTTCAAAAATGTTCGAGAATTGAAAAATGTATGTGCATTACAAAAATTGTTTCTAACTTTTTAAAAATATGCACTGTTGAGAAATGTTCTTGAATTAAAAAAAACAATTGGGCAAAAAATGAAAAACAAAACAAAGAAGATCAGGAAAATATGAAAGGCTAACCGAGAGAAAAAGGAAATATTCCGTGGAACTCAAAGAGATAAAATGAAAAGGGGAAAATCAAAATAGTAGGAAAAATAGCAAAAAAAACATACGATTAGGAAAAACATAGGATTATGAAAGGCTAACCGAGAGAAATAAAAGGAATATAAAGCCGAAAGAACCCAGACAAAAAACTACCACAAAACACAGAAAATAGTGTGGGAAAAAAACAAGACACGGAAAATTTGTGAAGGAAACTAGAAAAGAAAACCGCAGTTTGTCCAGCAGAACATTGCAGAAACAGGAAAGAAATCAAGTCCGTTACTTAGCTTACTGGGCCATTTTCCGCTTTCCCTTTTGGCGAGTGCGAGCAAGGCCGGCCCAGGCCCGCGGGTGGCCCTAGCCTCATTTTTCTTTTTTTTCTTTTTTTTCAATGTTGGTATATACACACACACACACACACACACACACACACACACACACACACACACATATTTCAAAACAATTAACCAAGCATTTGAAAATGCTAAATGTGTATAGAAAAATGTCCTGCATGTATAGAATGTGTATCAAAAAAGCTAATCATATATTTAAAAAATACTAAGCGACTAATTTAAAAATATTAATCAGTTATTTAAAAAATGTTAATCAAATATTTTAAAAATATTAAATGTGTATTGTTTTTTCATATATATGAAATAAATATACAAAAAAATGCAATTTGTATGGAAAATGTTGATCGTGTATTAAAAATGTTAAGCAAATTTTTAGAAAGAAAATATTCGATATAAACCAGAAATGTTCAATGTGTACTTTAAAAAGTAAACATGTAATATACTCCCTCTGATGGGAAAAAAGGGAGTATATTTTTTTACAAAATAAGAATCATGTATTTGAAAATGTTAAACATGTATATAAAATATTTTTCTAATGTATTGGAAAACTATTGGGTGTGTACTAATAAACTTTTTGAACAAAGAAGAAACCAATAAAAAATGACAGGGAAACAAATAAAAACAAAAAAAGCAAAGAATATATGAAAACAGAAGAAAACAAATGCAAAAGAATCAAAATAGAGAAGAGTGATAAATAAACGAACAAAATTGGTGAAAACAAAAAAAGAATCAAAAAATGATGAAAGATTAAGAAGTGAAAACAAAAAAAAACAGTGAAGCTGAGAAAGAAACAAAGAAAGTAAAGAAAAACAGTAACAAAAAGTGTAAAACCCGAAAATGAAACAAAGAAAACCACTGAAAAAAGGAAAAACAAACAATGACAAAAGGTGATGAAGAAAAAAACCAGAGAAAAACATCCAACTCAGCTACATTATTTTTTTTGAGCGAAAGCTCCCAAGCTCATTTATTCATACGCAAAAGAGGTTTTTACATAGCTGGGGGACTCCAAAAGCCGACAGTGTCGGCCTGGTGCTAAAACTAAAGAAGCTTTCGTGATGTCACAGCTACATGCGAGCCCGCGAGCGGACCAGCGCTGAGAACTGTCCGGCCCAGTACTGTTCAGCAGACGAAAATGCTTTTGCTGATTGGAAGCGGAAATCACTAGTTGAGGAGTACTCGTTGTAAAGATCACTGCAACTTCCCAGGCTGTGATAAGTGGTGCATATGCAACGCGCCACTTGTCATAACCTGAAAGTTTTTCCTTTTTTCGTAAATCCGTTTATTCAAAATGTTTTATCTCTCAACCGTGCGTCCAAATTCGAACCGCTTTCACTGTTGGATTCCTCACGTCAAGATCTTCAAAACTAGATCCCATATTGATAGGTTTTGACGAACTTTTTTTCATGAAAAAACCGAACGAAAAAAACCGAACCAGGAGCACAGGTTTTTTCCTTTCCGAAAGAGGCATGCCCGTGTCTCTCAAGAGATCACCACCGTGCCTCTCACGGAAGCAAAACCGTGACTCTCGCAGAAATAAAAAAATAAGAGAAAACGCGTTTTATTTTTCCGTTTCCGACGAGGCACGGCCGTGACTCTCGCGAAAGTACAACCACGCCTCTCGCGGAAGTAAAATCTTGACTCTCGCGAAAGAAAAAAAACAAAAAAACGTGCTATTTTCCCCCTTTCTGAGAGGTACGGCGGTGACTCTCGCGAAAGAAGAACCGTGCCTCTCGCGGAAGCAAAACCGTGACTCTCGTGAAAGGAAAAAAAAGAAAACGCGTTTTTTTCCATTTCCGAGAGGCATGGCCATGACTTTCGCAAAAGCACAACCGTGCCTCTCGTGAAAGGAAAACAGTAACTCTCGCGAAAGGAAAAAAATAGAAAACATATTTTTTTTCGTTTCGGAGAGGCACGACTGTGACTCTCGCGAAAGCACACCCGTGTCTCTCGCGGAAACAAAACCATGACTCGCGAAAGGAGAAAAAACAGAAAAAACATTTTTTTTTTGTTTCCGAGAGGAAAGACCGTGACTCTTGTGAAAGCAAAACCGCGCCTCTCGCAGAAGCAAAACAGTGACTCTCGCGAAAGAAAAAAAAAGAAAACACATTTTTTTGTGCAAATGTTTTTTGATCGAAAAGCTAAGAAAAACCGACGAAAAACCAAAACGTCGAAAAATAAAAAAAACCGTTTAAAAAGGCGAAAATGCCTGCAGAAAATTAGGAAAAAAATACGAAGAGAACGCCCAGAGCGCGACACGTGACGAATGACTGGTAGCGCGTCAACTGGCGCTGATCGTTGTGAGGCTTCCAAAAAAGCGCTCATTATTATTTTTTTGCGGGGTGAAATAGCGCTCGTTAACTAGTTGCTTTTTGGGAAGCTACTCTTGTTGTAAGCGAGATATGCTCTAGCTAGCGCTCGCAAAGGGGAGTTGCTATGTATCGCTAGCTACGGTAATTGCCAAGCAAATTCCCTGGGCAGTACAAGCGGCCTGGCCGAGGACCATGTGTGGTACTGTAGCAAGAAATAGCGAAAATCCCAAAAAATGGTGCACTTAAGAGGAAACGAACACGAAGACCTGCTGTTTGTGAACGTACACTGCTATCCAGAGAACCTGATGATTGTTAGTGACTAGGACAGAGCGCCCTCTTCAAGAACTATTGACAGCTGCAGATCTGACATTCTTTCAAATTTCAACAATGAATATTTTCTAAAGAAAATTTCATTTTTAAAAGAATGATTATATTTTTTAAATCAAGTTTTCTTCAAATGTGAACATTGTTTTGAAAAGGGTAATATTTTTCGAAATTCTAAACAAAATTTGCAAATGGAAACATTTTTTGAAGTCAATATTTTCCAAAAAAACAAACAATTTCTAAATCTACGATCATTTTTTGAAAGCGGAGAAAGTTTTAGAAACACGAACAAAATTTGCATATGTGAATTTTTTTTTGCATCAGTGAACAATTTTTGATATTAAGAACATTTTTTAGAACCCTGAGCAAAATTTGAAAAGTCAAACATTTGTTGCATCCGTGAACAATATTTGAGAACGAGAAAATGTTTTGAAACCTACTCAAATTTGAAAAGGCAAACATTTTTCGCATCCGTGAACAATTTTGAAAATGAAATTTTTTCTTAAAACTCCAAACAAATTTGAAAAGGTGGCCAGTTTTTGGTTCTGTGAATAATGGGATCATTTTTGGAAACTGTGAACAAAATTTGAAAACCTGAATATATTTTTTTCCAAACCTGTGAATGTTCTTTGAAATGCATGATTTTTTGGATAAACTACAAATTTCGAACAATTTTTGGAAGTTTGAACACTTTTTGAAACTTGTGAATTATGGAAAAATAAAAAGGAAAATATTAAATACTAAAAAATAAAGAAAATAAAAATTAAGAACTAACATTTGCTTTTTTGAAAAAAAATAAGGAAAGGAAAGGGAAACTAATGAAGAACAAAGAAAAGGGGGAAAACATTGAAAAAAAAGGTTGGTAGCTACTTGAGCCGGTCCATCTGCGGTTTATTCGATGCTCGCGTGTGCGAAGCAGCGATATTTTGCCACGGTGAGTGGCTTATAGGGTTAGGCCGCCACTACCGGCGACAACTAAGATAGGAGCACCTGCCACCGCACACTCCACCACTGACATGGGTGAAGCACACGGCCTATATGTGCCTTAACGTTTCTCGCTGGAGAGGCAACTATGTAGCCTGTCATCCAAAACCGCATCCCCAACATCAAGTGCTCTGAATCCACCCCGCCGCAAGCTTGCAGCCACCGACCGCCGGAAAACAAACGAGAAGGCGCCTTGTTCCACACCCCGGGACATCGCCTAGACTTGTGCCCACCCAGGAAAGGTCAGATCTGAATGCCAAAGCACCACCCTGCCAGCTTAGGCAAGGGTCAAGGTCTGTGATGGCGCACAACCACCAGAACGGTAGAAGGGATTAATCCGCGTATCGCTTGGAGATGGATCCACCGCCCTCGCACTGCTCATAACATTGGAGGGGTCCAGCCCTGTGCTTCTTCTAATCTAGAAAGGTATTGGACCCCCAAGTGAAGATGTTTACTGTAACATCCCAAATTTTCAATTTGGAATGTTATACATAGGTCATCATATGCATATCATATTTTAATTGCATTTTGGTTTTGATCCTGAAAATTCTAAGCAACTCAAGGACTCACGGAGAGAGTTGGGGATTTCATTTATTTTCATATTTGAATTTTTTCTCAAATTTTAAAATATGATCATTTTGGTTTTAATAAATTTTCCCTCCGTAATATTTCAAATATAAAAATAAAAGAGAGGAGATAATATGACTTCTCCAAAATAAAAGAAATATTGGAGAAAAAATGTTAAAATCAAATAAATATTTTATTGGATTTTATTTGGATTTTTATTCGGAGTTATTTTAATTAAATTAGGGAAAACCTGCATTTTTTAAAATTGCATTAGGTCCGGGAAAATTGTTCACTTTGTCCGAAATTTTATTAGAGAACCGTGAAAATTTATTTCGTAATTTTTGGACTCAGTTTGATATTTCTTTTTATTTATTTACTCCGTTCGTTTTAAAAAACGTGCGAACCGACTTTGGGCCGTACCCGAGCCGGACACGTCCCGCCCACGCCCTTTTATAAGCGCTCGAGGCCGCCGCCCCAGCTCCAAGCCGCCAACCCACCCGAGCCCCCTGGAAACCCAAGACGCCACCGCGCCGCCGTCGGAGTCCGCTGCCCCCGCCGCCGTCGCTGACTTTGTTGCCGCCATTTTTTTTCGGTTTTAGGTATATACCGTTCGGTTTTTTTAAAGCCCTAGATCGGTTTTTTAGTTCATTAGATCGGTTCGGTTTTTTCGGTTATTTTAATTTACGAACGTTCGTTCGTTAGTTTGTTTTAACGAACGAATTCAATCGTTAGTCTCTGTTAGCGGACGTTCGTCCGATATATTTTTCTTTTTCTGTTTTATTTTTCGCCAGGGACCTATCCGTGATTATTTTTATTGCAGATTAGCCCCTGATCTTCAAACCCACGTAACTTTTTAACCGTTTGTCCAAATCCAATGAAACCAATACCAAAATCTTCGTCTTGAACCCCTCTTTTTGGTTAATCAACTTGAACATGGTTTTGATAATTTAAAATTTGGTTTCAAGCAGATTTGAATTCGAAGTTCTTTTGACCATAGTTTTAGTTTCGTAGCTCAGATTCGATTGATTCCTTTTGCAAATCGAAGCTTTTCAGTTGAACTTTCAGATTGGATCTTCTTATTTGAGTTTTACCCTTGCATCTATGCTTGAGTGCTTATGTATTCTATTATTTGTTTGCGATAGAATTTCCGGAGTGCGAAGCATGCTACGAGTCTTTAGGTTTGCAGATCGTCAGCAAGGCAAGTAACACTTTGATCATATCCCTTTATTATCCGGTTTTTATGCATTAGTTTCAACCCTCAAACATTGCATGAGTAGGATTGATAACATGTGGGCATTGGGAAGTAGATTATGAGGTAATACCTATTGCCCTTTATTTCAAACCCTGGGAGTTACTTCTACATTATGCTTACACTGCTATGCTATGCTCGTACACTACAAAAAAAAGACACATCTGTGACATTTTGGGTGGAACAAATTTTTTTCTGTCATACATATGACACTTCTATGGAGATAATTGTGACAAAATCCGGTATCATCATAGATGTGGTGGGCTCCTACTTCTATGACAAAAAATCATGACAAAAAATGGGCTTTTCGTCCTGGGAGGGCCGGAGACGCAGCTGCATGACATTCTTTGGGCCGTCCATGACGAAAAAAAACATGGTAGAAGCGAGGGCGAGGAGAATTTCAGGGAGTTCCCGGTTACGGTGGGTGGTCGGGGGCTGAGCGATGCACGTTTCTCTCATACAGGTACGCGCGTGTGTGCGAGGTGTTGGCTCTAACTGAACCCGAGCGAGGCATTGGGCTCTAACTGAACCCGAGCGATTGCACTACAGGCTACGCGTTACTAAACCTGAGAGATCGATCGATGGCTGTTAACTGAACCCGATCGAGCGATTCCTTCGCTACTGCTGCTAACTGAAGCCGATCGATGCTACCTCTGGGATGAACAGTGAGCGTTGCGGGGAGGGGGGGGTGGATGAACAGTGAGTGGTGGTGTTGCCTCTGGATGAACAGGACCCCGATCGATCGAGCCGGTTGGGGCTGGATGAACAGGACCCCGTGGAGTGGAGGGCTGGATGAACAGTAGACGGTGAAGGGGTGCCCGTGGAGGGGTGGTTGAACAGTAGCCGATGGAGTAGCGCACGATGGAGGCTGGATGAACAGGAGCCCATGGAGGCTGGAGGAGGTCGAAGGTAGCCCGTGGAGGCTGGAGGAGGTCGACGGTGGAGATGAACAGTATCCCGTGGAGTCCCGTTTTGCGGTACGCCACACCCCTCCCAATGAACAGGACTCCGATTTCGACCGTAGCGCTCCAACACAAGTCCGTTTCGTCCATTTTGCGGTACGACACACCCCTCCCGATCAACAGGACCCCTGTTTCGACCGTAGGAGGTCCGTTTCATCCATTTTGCGGTACGCTAGACCCCTCCCGATGAACAGGGTCCCGTTTCGAACGTGGCCGGTCGAGCACAAGGCCGTTTCCTCCGTTTTGCGGTACGCCAGGCCTCGTTTCCATTGCTTGTTCCGTCCAAGCCAGTTGGCCCCACGCGTTCTGTGGCCTCCCGATGAACACGACGCATTCTGTTGCCTCCCCATGAACACGACGCATTCTGTTGCCTCCCCATGAACACGACGACGACGCTGTTTCTCCGTTCTGACCCAGCCATGTGCACGAGCCCTGGCCATACGTATGCGCGAGTTGGCGTTTGAGACCCCGCCAGTATGTACACATACGTGGCCGTATTTTCGTTCTTGCACACTGGCCGCTGTACGTACGTGTACATGCTACGTGCGCGCCTCTACTACGACATATACACGCCTCTACTACGACACGTGCGCGCCTCTACTACAACACGTGCGCGCCTCTACATCCACCAGTATGTACGTACACATTTGCGACCAGACTGACAACCTACGTATGCTTTGACCATGTGGGTCCCGACTGTCAGGCACTTCTTTGCGTGCGAAGATGTAGCTGGTGGGTCCCAGCAGTCAGGGGGACGAATCATTGTTTTGACCGAACGCACTTCCTTGCGTGCGAAGGTGTATCTGGTGGGTCCTAGTAGTAAGGGGGGAAACGTTTTTTTCATGAAATACGGTGGCCCGTCCGGTGGGTCCCTGCTGTCAGGTGGAGGAATAATTATTTTATGCATAATAAGGAGGCACTTCCTTGCGGCCGCCGTGGACCCAGCTGTCAGCCTCTCCACACACAGTACTCTTCCGATGGAAGTCGGTCGTTGACCACATTGACCACACCGCACCGAGAGCACCACGGTGGTGGACGACGGCGAGGCCTAGGAAGGGGACGATGCGGAGCCGGGGAAGACGCAGCAGTGGATGCCCGCGCGAAGAGGAGTACGGGGGTTCACTGGTTCGGCTGCGATGTGAGGTTGCCGTCGCCGCAAAATAACATGGGGTGTGGGTGAGTAGAGGGATGGCCTGGCCAGCGATGGGAGTAGTAGGAGGCGGTGAGGCCTCCGCGGTATCACAGCCAGCCACGAGAGGCAGGAGCATGCGACACGACCGGCGCTGCTTTGGGCGGATGGAGCACAAAGACCAGAGGTTGAAGAAGCACTATGGCCGTTGCATGGACATCGTACGGTCACTGGAGTATTGACTAAGTTGACAAAGCCCTCCGTCCCCGTCAACTTAGTAGGCCCACAAGTCAGCCTGCCACTATACTAGGCCCCAGCTAGCAGGGGGAGTATTCATTTTTTTTTTGTGCAATAAGGAGGCACTTCCTTGCGTACAAAGATATAGCTGGTGGGTCCAAGCTGTCAGTGGCGGTAACGTTTTTTTCATGAAATACAGAGGCCCTTTTGGTGGGTCCCAGATGTCAGGTGGAGGAATCATTATTTTGCGCGTAATAAGGAGGCATTTCCTTGCGTGCGGCCGTGGACCCAGCTGTCAGCCTCTCCACGTACAATCCACTTCAGATACATGTCGGTCGTTGACCACGTTGACCAGGACGCGCCAAGAGCACCAGGGTGGTGGACGACGGCGAGGCCTAGGAAGGGAACGACACGGAGGCAGGGAAGACTCGGCAGTTGTTTCCCACGCAGAGGGGATTACGACTGTATGAGGGTTTACTGGTTCGTCTGCCGTCGCCGGAGAATAACAGCAGCTGTGGGTGAGTAGAGGGATGGCTAGGCCAGCAATGGGAATACGGTGGGGCGGTGAGGCCTGCGCGGCAGCACAGCCGTCCGCGGGGAGGAGGGAGCAGGCAGTCTCGCCGACGCTTGTTTGAGCGGCTGGAGCAGGAAGAGCAGAGATTGAAGAAGCACGACGACTGTTGGATGGAAATCCAACAGTCACTGCTTGTGCGTCAACCTTTTTTTAGGAAAGCCTCAAATCTGTGGAAAACATCATACAACGCATCTGCCATTATTTCTAATAATTTACAGCCCATTTGCTAATTCTTAAGGTTTTTTTGGAGCCCATATTCTTTTTGTTAGCATTTACAACCCATATTGTGGTCATGGTTAAAAAATTATACGAAATTTGCATATTTCGGTGCGGTCTGAACTGTTTTTAATCCCGAAATTTCGAGTCACATTCAAAATGATTTTAAAAATAAATGTATATCAATATAAAATCCAACAAATTGTCCATACATAAAAATAAATGCAATTTAAAATCTCAAAATGAAAAAAGATATTTGAAACTAATTGCCGGTTTGATGTGTTTTAAAAATGTACAACCCATTTCTCATTACTGATAGGCCATTTTCTCGACCAGCCGAATGAAGCTCTCCTCGTCTTGAAAGATTTGCAGCTCAACAGGCCTAACAAAGCGACTTACTAGGCAAATCACAAAAAACGAGGCTGTGGCTGTGGACCCAGCTATCAGCCTCTCCACGTACAGTACTCTTCCGATGGAAGTCGGTCGTTGACCACATTGACCACGCCGCACCGAGAGCACCAAGGCGGTGGACGACGGCGAGGCCTAGGAAGGGGACGACACGGAGCCGGGGAAGATGCGGCAGTGGATGCCCACGCGGAGAGGAGTACGAGGGTTCACTGGTTCGGCTGTGGCGTGAGGCTGTCATCGCCGCAGAATAACAGGGGGTGTGGGTGAATAGAGGGATGCCCTGGGCCAGCGGTGGGAGTAGTAGGGGGCGGTGAGGCCTCCGCGGCATCACAGCCGGCCATGAGAGGCAGGAGCACGCGGCACGACCGACGCTGCTTTGGGCGGCTGGAGCAAGAAGACCAGAGGTTGAGGAAGCACTATGGCCGTTGGATGGACATCATACGGTCACTGGAGCTAGAATCGTTCATATTGACTAAGTTGACAAAGCCCTCCGTCCCCGTCAACTTAGTAGGCCCACAAGTCAGCCACCCACTATGGTGGGTCCCAACTAGCAGGGGGTATTCATTTTTTTTTGTGCGTAATAAGGAGGCAGTTCCTTGCGTGTGAAGATATAGTTGGTGGGTCCGACCTGTCAGCGGGGGGAACATTTTTTTTCACGAAATACAGAAGCCCTTCCCACGTACAGTCCACATACAGTGTGTAATAAGGAGGAACTTTCCTTGCGTGCGACCATGGACCTCGTGGGTCCTAGCCGTCAGGCTCTCCACGTACAGTCCTCTTCCGATGACTCTCGTATGTTGACCACGCCGCGCCGAGCGCACCGAGGCGGTGGACGACGGCGAGGCCCCAGACTAGAACGACCCGGAGATAGGGAAGACGCGGCAGTGGCGTCGCAAATGGAGAGGAGTGGGAAACTTGATTGGTTCGGGTGCGGGGTGGCCCTACACTCGGCAGAGAATAATAGGAGGTGCGGAGTGGAGGGATGGCCTGGCCGTCGGTGGGGTAGCGCTTCACTGAGGAGCACAAAACAACGCCGCTGGACGCCGAAGGCTGGAGCAGGCGGTCCTGGCAGCGCTGGGGGAAGAAGACGAGAGATTGAAGAAGAATGCCGGCCGTTGGATGTAAATCCAACGCCTTCTTAGGCTTCGACCTACTGGCCCACATGTTAGCCAGTCCATTTGTTTTTTAGTCCATTTGGTGGGCTGGGTACAACAATGATGTAGTATCTATGCAGTCCGTTTAAATCCCATTTGCATTTTTCTCAAAATCCGCGGACTTGCTGGGCTGGGTGAAAATATCATGTTGGGCAAGACGGAGAAATGTTATAAAAACATAAACACATGATTGCACGTCCTGCATTGGTCAGTAAAATCTTTGCAAGCTTATGTACGCAATCACTAGGAGTTAACTTGCCAAGTGATATACAAATAATTATTATTATTATTTTGTAAGAACTTTCAACTTATGAAATAAAATATCATTTAAATTTGATGAGTTAATAGTACATGGGATATTATTTTTTTAGGCTAGACGTGGGATAGTTGAGTTGGTTCTAGGGAAAAGTACTGGGAGAAAACTCAGTTTACATCGAAAAAGAAAGTGGGAGAAAATTCGGAGACCTGCTGGGTCCACCTGAGGAGGGGAATATGTTGGGAGGAAGGAGATTCAAAGCACGGCAGCCGAGTGAACTAGTTTTTTTTAATGGAGAAGTGAACTAGTTACATACATAAGCAACTAGCCACTAAAAAAAGCAATCAGGTTAATGGGTTCTTAAAAGAAATATTTCGGACAAAACAGATAATTACGACACATAGGCTAATGCATGAAACACTCAAATGATAAATGTGCTTATAAACAGATAAAGTACAACATCTAGACCTTCCTGGCACGCTTGATCATGACGCTGCGGCTGTCCGTATACTCGTCGGTTACGGGAAGCAGACATGCCCTCATGTCCAAGATCTGCCTGTACATGTCGTAGCATGCGTATGCGTCCTTGGCCGCGTAGGTTATGTAGGCTAGATTCAGAGGTACCTCCCACGTGTTTAGGTCCTTGGTATCATTGTCTTCTTTCATGTTGGCATATCAGGGGTTGATGATGGTCTCGACGAGGTCAACCACGAAGTCCTTCTCCTGCCCGTTGCTGACGATCTTGTATTGCTTCTGGATGTCGACAAGCTTGTTGCACCAGATGGCTGAATCGTCATGTTCTTCCTTCTCTCCACCGTAGCAAAGGTGTAGTCGGTGCTGCCGATGAAACGGACGAATGCTCCAGAACCTGGTGCAGCCATAGGACTGAGGCGAGGCAGAGCTTCACCGTGTCCGGATCGTTGGTATACATCACATTCAACTTGGTGCAGCCATAGGACTGAACGGCGAACTCAAAGGGGAACTCCTTGCTGAAGTCCATATCCAGCAGGCTCACCCCTCGGATCGCCATCGGAGTCTCTTCAAGTGAACGAGTGTGTAGGCGGCGGCAACAGTTCGTTTTTCAGCTCTTGGGGAAGTGGATTCAACAGTAAGCTGAGTGTGTACAGGCGACAACAGTTACTACCCCTCCCTTGTCTGCTGCATGCCCGGTAGAAGATGCACCCTCGGCGCATTCAAACGCCTCCATTAAGAAACCTACTCCGGCCACACGTTGGTTCATGAGCGGGTCTGTATTGGTACTGTAATAGCAAGAGTTAGTGGTCAGTTTACTTAAATTTAATTAGCTTTAATAGAAATTTATAGTTAAAACAAGCAATGCATTGGCTCGTTCTATCAGTGCCACAGGATCAACATGCACAACAATTAGAATTATTATTCTCAGGATGCACACGATCAGCACAGTTGTCGCACTTTCACAAAGATAATACTACCAAGTTTGAACTGTTTGTTATGGTTGTTGTCCTCTGCATCATCATGCCTTGTTTCCCAGCTTGCAAGATTCAGAACCAACAAATAAGATCCAAATAATAAGTACAACAAAGATGCCTACACATCTCATTGATTCCCAGCTTGCAAGATTCAGAACCAACAAATAAGATCCAAATAATAAGTACAACAAAGATGCCTACACATCTCATTGATTCCCAGCTTGCAAGATTCAGAACCAACAAATAAGATTCAAATAATAAGTACAACAAAGATGCCTACACATCTCATTGATTCCCAGCTTGGAAGATTCAGAACCAACCAACCTTTTGATAAAGTGAATATCAGGATTAAATCCATCTTGGCTAGCCATGTCATACAATCGAAGAACTTGGCGAATGCTCTTGACCGTCACAACATCTGTAGTTGAGTATTCCCGTTTGCACATCACAAACAAGGAGAGCATGATTTCGCTTTAATAGTGGCCTCCTTGAACTCAACCTGCAGCTCCACTAGGATGAGGTCTGCCTGGAGTTCCATGATTCAATGCATGCGCCTTTTTCTGCAGTTCACCTGAAATGAAGCAAGGATTGCATCATTCAGCTAGCAAGAAGTACTTGCTCTCGTGAGCTGGCAGGTTCTTCTTTAGTAGTTGCACTAAAATTGAGGAACATTAAGGTTGGCTGTCCGGCTCATGTAAGGTGCAACTATAATTTTCTTATCCTTTTGTGCAGTTCCACTAAAATAAAGTGCCATTGTGGTGACAGTGATGGCTCCATCTTGCAAAGGCTAATAAAATGTTGCACAAGATTACCAGCAGAACTTGATGGAGATTTTGGAAACTCCAATCACCATTTTGTGCAGTTCCACCAAAATTGAGAGATGTTGCCCACGTGACATTTTAGTTGAACTGCACAAGACACTCATTCCAAAAAAAAGTGTGTTGTGCAGTTCACCAAAAGGTCACCATAGCAACAAGGTGAAATGGATATCCCTATCCGCACAAAAAGATAGAAAGTAAACAGTTGCTGGTCAATAAGAATATACGAAACACATACAAAATGAAAAGAAGCATCTTAATTATGTTCATGGCAATCACGCAAGGACAGTAGAAATTTTAAAACGTCAGCAATGCTTCATGTTACCAGAAGCATTACGATCAACAATGAGATTCCTCAAATATGGGATTACTTTAATGGTGGCATTGCTTGTTTACCAGATACAGTAAATCAACATCAGCT
The DNA here is from genome assembly GCF_002162155.2 of Triticum dicoccoides. NCBI lineage: Eukaryota > Viridiplantae > Streptophyta > Magnoliopsida > Poales > Poaceae > Triticum > Triticum dicoccoides. Next base: position 55,186,907 of record NC_041381.1, on the reverse strand, counting down.
AAAGAGTTGGTTTAAGGGCATGGGACCATGGGGACACCCGGACGCTCAACAGCGTAAAGGAGTAACTTACTTATCATACTGGGGAAAACAGCAGGAGTGCCATTTGTAACACAGTTTAATTGCACCTTATCACTGGAGGCATTAGATTAACAATAACACTGGTTAGACATGTCCCTGAGGTAACAGTGTGATCGCTTCATTTTACATGCGCCCTTACATTAAGAACAACAAAAGGTTGGTATAAGGACATGCGACAGTGGACGCATCAGCACAATGTACCTACAAGGAGGCATAAAGTGGTGATGCCGAGTTTGTTCATGCTATGTGAGGGCAGCAAACCTAATCCTGGAGACCTTGTACTATGTGAGGGCAGCAAATCTAATCATGGAGACCTTTTACTATGTGAGGGCAGCAAATCTAATCCTGGAGACCTTTTACTATGTGAGGGCAGCAAATCTAATCCTGGAGACCTTTTACTATGTGAGGGCAGCAAATCTAATCCTGAGACCTTTTACTATGTGAGGGCAGCAAATCTAATCCTGGAGACCTTTTACTATGTGATGTCAGCAAATCTAATCCTGGACATACTCTGTTGACTTGTCCACCAGCCGCCACTTTCTATCCTTGTTTCAACCAATAATAGATCTGTTCCTTATCCAGTTTGTACTGCGTTTTCCCATTATCTCCCTTTTCAACCAAGAGACCGGTTGGGTATACGGTCTCTACTACTTTCACCATATTATTTCCTCTTTGAATCAATTCCTAGATTCATGCTACAACTTTCCCCCCTTTCTTCGTTATTTGAACAAAGCCCTAGATTCGAATGCATGAAGTAGCTTTACCTCTAATAATACTAAAAATTTAGGTGGCTTTGGAAGAGCTAATGGGAGTAGAAAAAGATGCACATGCAGACACGTGGGGAGCTGGGGCAGTAGAGCAAGGCCTCTTTCGAAGAACTTATACCTGAGGGTCGCCGGGATGTCGGCGGCGGGAGGTCGGATCTGTGGACAATACGGCAAGGAGGAAGAAGGGTCCAAGGACCTCCCGAGACAGTACTGTGTCGGAGAGAATGACACGGGCAGAGGATCAGGCCCCTCCGGCAGCTGTGAGTTTCCTCCCTCGGCGGCGATGACCACGTGAACGATGCACCTTTTAGTCCTCTACACACACCGGCCGAAGGGATCTGGTCAGATCTGTGACCAGTGGTGAGAAAATAGGAAATGTCACTACCGCTGTCTTGTTTATATCTGGAGAGGATGAGAGAATGAAGAGAGAAACCCTAGTAAAGGAAGTGCTCAGGCCCCTGCGTACATATATAGTGGAGTGATTATCTTTTTTCTCTCCATAACAAGCGTTTCAATTTGTGTACGTGGCATTAAAGAAAAGAAACTCTCTATTTTAAGGTGACTACTGTATGACTCCTACTTACTACTAGTAGTACTAGTATTGTTCACTTGTGCTCCCCGCCCCTCCATTCATTGAACAACCCCACGGGTGAATAAACATACAGTAAGTACTGTATTTATAAAGAACGAACAAGCTCGAACTATTTTCGCGTAGTTAAAAGTTGAGGGCGGGGCTTTTCCCGGGCAGTACGCGCGACAATTTTTGGGTAGGCGGTTTGACAGAGAGGCGAGGAGGGTGAGCAAGTGGAGGATTCTCAAACATACTGCAGAAAGGTCGGGCTGTGCGATTTGCGGCGCATTACTACTGGAAAGACTTGTGATATGACCACTCACTATAGTCATGAATTACAGGCGCTCTGACCGAGGTGATGCCCCCCTTCCGTTCCGCGCTCTAATCTGGTGCATGACACGTCGACCCGGATGCTGGATCTCCCACATGTCGGAGTAGTAAGAAGGAACAAAGAATGATGCGGTATATACTAGTACTACTACTTAGGTCGGAGGAGTGCGAACCACAGCAGCCCAGTGAACCAGCAGTGAGAACCACGGCAACCCAGTGAACCAGCAGTGCGAACCACGGTAGCCCAGTGAACTAGCAGTAGAAAACAATGTGGTGATATGGCCATAAAAAACAATGTGCTACGGTCCACACTGTAGCATGCACAGTAACACTCCTCTTTGTTTGGATCCCTGAGTTAGAGCTAGTTTGGGTTGAAATAGCCTCAAATTATCGAAACAAGAGGGGTTAGTTTGAGCTAGTTTGCTCTAACCCAGCTAAAAAACCTAGCCCAGTGGAGAGGTTCTAATTGGGTTAGTTATCCTCGGGCCCACTAAAAGAGAACTAAAAAATCTCCCCTGCCCACACCAGATCGCTCCCCCCCCTCTCGCACGACTCCTCTCTGTTCCCCATAGGCCGCCCGCCCAAGCGCCGCTCTGTGGCACCCCGGCTCAGAGCGACCGGTTCACCATGCATTGCTAGCCTAGAGATCTTGTCTTCTGGCAACACACAACAACTTGGTACAGAAAAACAACTGCTTTATTGATGCTAGCAGATCAGAGTTTATATTACAACAGTTAGCAAGGCCAAGCGGCACGAACGGTGTGGCTGAACAATATGTACATTATTTAGTGAACATAAAGGGGCCTCGATCATGACAACTACGCGACAGCGGAACAACGTCGTAGTGGAACTCCATAACACATGGACACCGATGTGGACACGATTTAGACTCGGACAACACTCCTTTCCAATGAGACTTTCCTGAAATCTGGCATGACACGCCATGTCAGTACATTGAATGTACTTGCAAGCTTACAACAAGCATAAACATAATGACAAACAATATCATGATATTTAACCATTTATTAACAATGCAACAACATATCCAACATGCTGTGACTATGCTCAAGTGCTACTCGTCCCTTGGACTAGCTTATCGGACATGATCATTTCCAGACCACAAACATGATGATCTCAAAGACAAACTCATGATCCTTACGGCGATCACAACCCGACCAATACATGGCCCGTGATCCTTACGACGATCACAACCCGACCAATACATGGCCCGTGATCCTTACGGCGATCACAACACGACCAATAAATGGCCCGTGATCCTTACGGCGATCACAACCCGACCAATAAATGGCCCGTGATCCTTACGACGATCACAACCCGACCAATAAATGGCCCTTGATGCTTACGGCGATCACAACCCGACCACACCTGGTCCAACTCAACAAGATGGCCTTACTGCCATCCTCAGTGCAAATTTAGTGTGCAAATTTATTAAGTGTTGACCCATGGTGTACCCTACTTTCGAGCGTGTCCGTAACTATGGACTCGGCTATCGATATATTAATACACTCTGCAGAGGTAGCGCACTGGACCCACACTACGGAACCCATGGCCTCGCACTCCCATTTGGGTGGACCAACGGCATTCCGACGAAACCACTTCATTGTCATGACACTCTCCCGGCCACTCCGACTCAATCCCCATCGGGCTAGTCCTGGGTGGCCCCGTGTCTACCTCAAGACACCTCGACCACCATCGTGGCCACGATCCACTCCGGGACCCGGTACCAAAACTTAACTTAACAACGGGCTCACAAGGTTATGCCTGCTTACCAGGCCAGGGTACAGCACGCCCATAACCTTCCCTAGATGAAGGCACCGACCAGAGGCACGACAATGAAACGCATTAAGGTCGTCCCATACCGGCAAATGTGGTTGCACTGGGAAAAACTCATTTCAGCGCACCATGACCCGGTCAACAACATATTCAAGTTGAGTTATTTATCAGGTTCAACTTAAACATCACTAACATATGCACCACATATCAATGAAAGTAACTAAATCAACTACGCTCCCATGGAGCCATCATCAAGTCATGATACTTCTCTGGTTAAAATCCAACCTCACTTAAACCAGAATCATTTCTAGCAATCTCATCATTTTTTATCATGCAAGAATAATAATTAAACTGATTATTAATCTCCATGACCATATCATTTTACCATTACTCATAACTAAATTCTTGTTAGCTTATCAACAAGATTCACTTCAAACTTTCTGTAAATCAAGCATATTTAACATGACAAGCATCTAACAGAATATAATTATCATAATATTAGTTTAAATGCATGAATAATCATAGGTTCAAGTAGGAAAATCACAAATATTGAAGTGGCACTATGAAAATGTTACTGTGCCTTGCCTTAGTGCAGATGAGGTTCACAAGCCTCCTGGTGATCCTCAAGACAAGCCCGCTCTTCTGAAAATAAATAAAACCATAAAAAGAAAACATCAAGAAACCTTCTGAAAATTACCAGAAAATCTAGACAGCAAGGAAAAATCCCATCTTTTTGGTGCTGTTAGATTTTTGGACAAAGAACACAATGCAAAAAGATTCAATGCATTTGGGCTTATAGATAAAAGGTTATGGTTGTTTGAAGTTCCCTGGATTTAAATGAATTTGAATTAAAAA
>NC_041381.1:55154066-55181963 GCF_002162155.2 Triticum dicoccoides | reverse complement strand
GAGAGGGGGGGGGGGTCGAAGGAGAAGAAGACGGCTGATACTCCATTTTTCATCATGCTTTTATGTCAATATTTATTGCATTATGGGCTGTTATTACACATTATATCTCATTACTTATGGCTATTCTCTCTTATTTTACAAGGTTTAACATGAAGAGGGGGAATGCCGGCAGCTGGAATTTTGGCTGGAAAAGGAGCAAACGTTGGAACCCTATTCTGCACAACTCCAAAAGTCCTGAAACTCAACCTTTTGGGATTTATAATAATTTATTAGCGAAAGAAATAGGCGAGGGGGCCCACACCCTGTCCAGGAGACAAGGGGGCGCCCCCCCTATAGGGCGCGCCCCCTATCTCCTGGGCCCCTTGGTGGGCCTCCGACGTCCATCTTCTGCTATATCATCACTTTTACCTTGGAAAAAATCGTGGGCAAGTTACGGGATGAAACTCCGCCGCGACGAGGCGGAACCTTGGCGGAACCAATCTAGGGCTTTGGCAGAGCTGTTCTACCGGGCACACTTCCCTCCGGGAGGGGGAAATCATCACCAACGTCATCACCAACGATCCTCTCATCGGGAGGGGGTCAATCTCCATCAACATCTTCACCAATACCATCTCCTCTCAAACCCTAGTTCATCTCTTGTATCCAATCTTGTATCCAAAACCACAAATTGGTACCTATGGGTTTCTAGTAGTGTTGATTACTCCTTGTAGTTGATACTTATTGGTTTACTTGGTGGAAGATCATATGTTCAGATCCTTAATGCATATTATTACACCTCTTATTATGAACATGAATATGCTTTGTCAGTAGTTACGTTTGTTCCTGAGGACATGGGTGAAGTCTTGCTATTAGTAGTCATGTGAATTTGGTATTCGTTCGATATTTTGATGAGATGTATGTTGTCTTCTCCTCTAGTAGTGTCATGTGAACATCGACTACATGACACTTCACCATTATTGGGCCTAGAAGAGGGCATAGGGAAGTAATAATTAGATGATGGGTTGCTAGAGTGACAGAAGTTTAAACCCTAGTTTATGCGTTGCTTCGTTAGGGGCTGATTTGGATCCATATGTTTCATGCTGTGGTTAGGTTTACCTTAATACTTTTGTTGTAGTTGCGGATGCTTGCAATAGGGGTTAATCATAAGTGGGATGCTTGTCTAAGTAAGGGCAGTACCCAAGTACCGTTCCACCCACATATCAAATTATCAAAGTACCGAACGCGAATCATATGAGCGTGATGAAAACTAGCTTGACGATAATTCCCAATGTGTCCTTGGGAGCTCCTTTCTCATTATTAAAAATTGTCCAGGCTTATCCTTCGCTACATAAAGGATTGGGCCACTTGCTGCACTTTATTTACTTTATTTACTTGTTACTCGTTACTATTTATCTTATCATAAAACTATCTATCACCACAATTTCAGTGCTTGCAGAAAACCTTACTGAAAACCACTTATCCTTTCCTTCTGCTCCTCGTTGGGTTCGACACTCTTACTTATCGAAAGGACTAGAATAGACCCCCTACACTTGTGGGTCATCAAGACTCTTTTCTGGTGCCGTTGCCGGGGAGTGTAACGCTTTTGGTAAGTGGAACTTGGTAAGGAAACATTTATATAGTGTGCTGAAATTTTCTGTTACCTGTCACTATAGAAACTAATCCTTTGATGTGCTTGTTTGGGGTATCTTCACCCCAACAAGAAGAGCAAAGAGTTGCTCCTCAACCTACTGAACTTTATGAAAATATTCACTTTGAGATTCCTTCGGGTATGATAGAAAAACTGCTAGCTAATCCATTTGCAGGAGATGGAACATTGCTTCCCGATTTACACCTTATCTTTGTGGATGAAGTTTGTGGATTATTTAAGCTTGCATGTATTCCCGATGATGTTGTCAAAAGGAAGGTCTTCCCTTTATCTTTGAAGGGAGATGCATCGACCTGGTATAGGCTATGTGATGATACGAGATCTTGGAATTATAAGCGATTGAAGTTGGAATTTCACCAGAAGTTCTATCCTATGCATCTTGTTCACCGTGATCGTAATTACATATATAATTTCTGGCCTCACGAAGGAGAAAGTATCTCTGAAGCTTGGGGGAGTCTTAAGTCAATGTTATATTCATGCCCCAATCATGAGCTCTCTCGGGAAATGATTATTCAGAATTTTTATGCTCAACTTTCTCTTGATAATCGCAACCTGCTTGATACTTCCTGTGCTGGTTCTTATATGCTGAAGACTATTGATTTCAAATGGGACTTATTGGAAAGAATTAAACGCAACTCTGATGATTGGGGTTTCGACGATGGTAAGGAGTTAGGTATGACACCTAAGTTCGATTGTGTTAAATCTTTTATGGATACCGATGTTTTCGTGGATTTAGCTCCAAGTATGGACTTGACTCTGAGATAGTAGCTACTTTTTGTGAAAGTTTTGCTACTCACGTTGATCTCCCTAAAGAGAAGTGGTTTAAATATAATCCTCCTGTTGAAGTGAAAGTAGTTGCACCTATTACAGTCGAAGAAAAGACTATTACCTATAGTGATCGTATTGTTCCTACTGCTTATGTTGAAAGACCTCCTTTCCCTGTTAGGATAAATGATCATGCTAAAGATTCGACTGTTGTTCGTAAGAGTAATACTAGGACTTATACACCTCCTGAGAAAATTAATGTTGAACCTAGTATTGCTATGGTTAAAGATCTCTTGGATGAGGACTTAGATGGGCATGTCATTTCTTTCTTGGGTGAGACTGCTAATATTGCTAGACCTGATACTAAGACACGTAGAGCTGTCGTAGGCACACCTGTTATTTCTGTTAAAATAGGAGATCATTGTTATCATGGCTTATGTGATATGGGTGCTAGTGCCAGCGCTATCCCTTATGATTTATATAAAGAAATTATGCACGACATTGCACCCGTTGAATTGGAAGACATTGATGTTACTATTAAGCTTGCTAATAGGGATACCATTAAACATGTTGGGATTGTTAGAGATGTTGAAGTTTTGTGTGGGAAGGTTAAATATCCTGCTGATTTTCTTGTTCTTGCTTCCCCACAAGATGCCTTTTGTCCAATTATTTTTGGTAGACCCTTCTTGAAGACAGCTAGTGCTAAGATTAATTGTGAAAAGAATATTGTCACTGTTGGCATAGATGGTATGTCTCATGAGTTTAATTTTGCTAAGTTTAGTAGACAACCTCGTGAAAGGGAACCACCTAGTAAGGATGAGATTATTGGTCTTGCTTCCATTGCTGTTCCTCCAACTGATCTGTTAGAACAATATTTACTAGACCATGAAAACGATATGTTTACGAAGGAAAGGGAAGAAATAGATGAGGTGTTCCTTAATCAGGAACCTATGCTGAAACATAACCTTCCCGTTGAAATTCTTGGGGATCCCCCTCCACCCAAGGGTGATCCCGTGTTTGAACTCAAACCATTACCTGATAATCTTAAGTATGCTTATCTTGATGAAAAAGAAATATATCCTGTTATTATTAGTGCTAACCTTTCAGAGAAAGAAGAAGAAAGATTATTGAAAACTCTGAAGAAGCACCGAGAAGCTATTGGATATACTCTGGATGATCTTAAGGGCATTAGTCCCACATTATGTCAACACAAGATTTCAGTGGAGAAAGATGCCAAACCAGTTAGAGATCCTCCAAGACGATTAAATCCCAAGATGAAGGAAGTGGTAAGAAAGGAGATACTAAAGCTCCTTGAGGCAGGTATTACTTATCCCGTTGCTGATAGTGAATGGGTAAGCCCTATCCATTGTGTCCCTAAAAAGGGAGGTATTACCGTCGTTCCTAATGATAAAGATGAATTGATCCCGCAAAGAATTATTACAGGTTATAGGATCGTAAACGATTTCCCTAAGTTAAATAAAGCTACTAAGAAAGATCATTACCCTTTACCTTTTATTGATCAAATGCTAGAAAGGCTATCCAAACACACACATTTTTTCTTTCTAGATGGTTATTCTGGTTTCTCTCAGATACCTGTGTCAGTGAAGGATCAATCTAAAACTACTTTTACTTGCCCTTTTGGTACTTTTGCTTATAGACATATGCCTTTTGGTTTATGTAATGCACCTGCTACCTTTCAAAGATGCATGATGGCTATATTCTTTGATTTTTGTGAAAAGATTTGTGAGGTATTCATGGATGACTTCTCTGTCTATGGATCCTCTTTTGATGATTGTTTGAGCAACTTTGATTGAGTTTTGCAGAGATGCGAAGACACTAGTCTCGTCCTGAATTGGGAAAAGTGTCAGTTTATGGTTAATGAAGGCATTGTCTTGGGGCACAAGATTTCCGAGAGAGGTATTGAAGTTGATAAAGCCAAAGTTGATGCTATTGAAAAGATGCCATGTCCCAAGGACATAAAAGGTATAAGAAGTTTCCTTGGTCATGCCGGTTTTTATAGGAGGTTCATTAAGGACTTTTCTAAAATCTCTAGGCCTCTGACTAATTTATTGCAAAAAGATATTCCTGTTGTCTTTGATGATGATTGTGTAGAAGCGTTTGAAGTGCTTAAGAAAGCTTTGATCACTGCACCTATTGTTCAGCCACCTGATTGGAATTTACCTTTTGAAATTATGTGCGATGCTAGTGATTATGCTTTGTTCTAGGGCAAAGAGTTGATAAGAAATTTAATCTTATCCAGTATGCTAATAAGACTCTTGATACTGCCCAGATAAATTATGCTACTACTGAAAAAGAATTCTTAGCAGTTGTGTTTGCATGTGATAAGTTCAGACCTTATATTGTTGATTCCAAAGTTACTATTCACACCGATCATGCTGCTATTAAATATCTTATGGAAAAGAAAGATGCTAAGCCTAGACTCATTAGATGGGTTCTCTTGCTCCAAGAGTTTGATTTGCACATTATTGATAGAAAGGGAGGTGAGAACCCCGTGCAGATAACTTGTCTAGGTTAGAGAATGTTCTTGATGACCCACTGCCTATTAATGATAGCTTCCCTGATGAACAATTAGGGGTCGTCAATGCTTCTCGTACTGCTCCTTGGTATGCTGATTATGCTAATTACATTGTTGCTAAATATTTACCGCCTAGTTTCACATACCAGCAAAAGAAGAAGTTCTTTTATGATTTAAGACATTACTTCTGGGATAATCCACACCTTTATAAAGAAGGAGTAGATGGTGTTATTATACGTTGTGTACCTGAGCATGAACAGGAACAGATCCTACGCAAGTGTCACTCTGAATCTTATGGAGGACACCACGCTGGAGATAGAACTGCACACAAGGTACCACAAGCTGGTTTTTATTGGCCTACTCTCTTCAAAGATTCTCGTAAGTTTGTCTTATCTTGTGATGAATGTCAAAGAATAGGTAACATTACTAGACGTCAAGAAATGCCTATGAATTATTCTGTTGTTATTAAACCGTTTGATGTTTGGGGCTTTGACTATATGGGACCTTTTCTTGCCTCTAATGGTTATACACATATTTTAATTGCTGTTGATTACGTTACTAAGTGGGTAGAAGCTATTCCAACTAGTAGTACTGATCATAACACTTCTATTAAAATGCTTAAAGAAGTTATTTTTCCGAGGTTTGGAGTCCCTAGATATCTTATGATTGATGGTGGTTCACATTTCATTCATGGTGCTTTCCATAAGATGCTCGCTAAGTATGATGTCAATCATAGAATAACATCTCCTTATCATCCGCAGTCTAGTGGTCAAGTAGAGTTGAGCAATAGAGAGCTCAAATTAATTTTGCAAAAGACTGTGAATAGATCTAGAAAGAATTGGTCCAAAAAACTTGATGATGCATTATGGGCCTATAGAACTGCATACAAAAATCCTATGGGTATGTCTCCGTATAAAATGGTTTATGGAAAAGCATGTCATTTACCTCTTGAACTTGAACATAAAGCATATTGGGCTATTAAAGAGCTCAATTATGACTTCAAAGTTGCCGGTGAGAAGAGGTTATTCGATATTAGCTCACTTGATGAATGGAGAACCCAAGCCTATGAGAATGCCAAGCTTTTCAAAGAAAAAGTCAAACGCTGGCATGATAAAAGGATACAAAAGCATGAGTTTAACGTAGGAGATTATGTTTTATTATTCAACTCTCGTTTAAGATTTTTGCAGGAAAACTTCTCTCAAAATGGGAAGGTCCCTATGTTATTGAGGAGGTCTATCATTCTGGTGCCATAAAAATCAACAACTTCGAAGGCACAAATCCGAGGGTGGTAAACGGTCAAAGAATTAAACATTATATTTCAGGTAATCCTATCAATGTTGAAACTAATATTATTGAAACCGTAACCCCTGAGGAATACATAAGGGACACTTTCCAGAACGTTCCAGACTTCGAAAAGGCATAGGTATGTGGTACGGTAAGTAAACCGACTCCAAAATAACTTCAATGGCAATATTTATCAGTTTTGGAATATTTAAGAATTTTAGGAAGAAAAAAGTAGTCCGAAAGGGACACGAGGCTCCTACGAGAGTGGAGGGCGCGCCCCCCTGTAGGGCGCGCCCCCTATCTCGTGAGCACCTCGTGTGCCTCCCGGACTCCGTTTTCTTGCACGTTACGTATTTTGGTTGGTAAAAATTCATTATATATACTCCCGAAGGTTTTGACCACCGTATCATGCAAATTTCCTCTGTTTTTGTTTCGAGCTGTTCCTGTTGCAGAATTAAGCAAGATGTCTTCTCAGAAGTCAGTTGGGGAGAGCCGGGTGTCTCACCCAACGCCAGGTCCAGGAGCGAATAGCGATGCCTACCACTTTGGACCATCAACGGAGGATGAGATGGAGGCTGATTTGAAAAGGATAGATGCCATGGAAGAAGATGAAGAAGTCACATCTCGTCCCCGAGCAGAATTCATGATAGGGGAACTACCGAGCATGGCTATTCCAACTTCGGTCATCCCTTCCAATTCTAAATTTCTTTCCTATGAAAATATGAAAAAGAGTTTCACTTGTTCTCCAGAAGCTATGCAGCATCTTTGGGTAAAAGGAGCTTTGGCCGTTACAGGTAAGCTCCATAAAGAGATTATGGATCTCAAACAACAAGTCAATAAGCTCGAGGAGGAGAACCACATCCTAAAGGGCATCATCACCAAGAAGATCATAACACCAACCGTGAAGAAGGAGACATAATCACATGGGTATGGGCACTCCCCTTGGCATTGCCAAGCTTGGGGGAGGTGCCCCGGTATCGTATCACCATCACACTCCTATCTTTATCGGTTTATTTAGTTCGATCCTTTTAGTAGTATCTTGATCTAGTAGATTGAAGTTTTGATATCAAGTAGTTTGAATTTTGCTTTGTGATCTCTTTTTATATTCGAGTCCACGAGCTATCTATAATAAAGATTAGTGTTGAGTCAAGGGCTTTGCTATGTGCTATGATCTTGAGAAAGTAGAAAGAATAAAAGAGTTCATATTGAACTTATGGATAGTGATAACTTCACACATAGAAAGTATGAGGCATAAAAATTGTTGGGAGTTGATGAACGTAGTTTTGGTCATCGTTGCAATTAATAGGAAGTGATAAGGAAAGAGAGGTTCACATATAAATACACTATCTTGGACATCTTTTATGATTGTGAGCACTCATTAAGTATGACATGCTAAAAGAGTTGACGGTGGACAAGGAAGACAACGTAATAGTTTATGTTTTCTCAAATCTCAGTTAAAGTATGTTGTCATTGACCTTCCGAACATGTGAGCTTGCCTTTCCCCCTCATGCTAGCCAAATTCCTAGCACCAAGTAGAAATACTACTTGTGCTTCCAAATACCCATAAACCCAGTCTTGTCATGAGAGTCCACCATATCTACCTATGGATTGAGTAAGATCCTTCAAGTAAGTTGTCATCGGTGCAAGCAATAAAAATTGCTCTCTAATTATGTATGACTTATTAGTGCGGAGAAAATAAGCTTTGTACGAACTTGTTGTGGAAGTAATAAAAGCGCCGGACTGCATAATAAAGGTCCACACACAAGGGGCAATATAAAGTGACATTCTCTTGCATTAAGATTTTATGCATCAACCCTAAAAGCGCATGACAACCTCTGCTTCCCTCTGCGAAGGGCTTATCTATTACTTCATGTTTTTTACTTTATGCTTTTATTTTATGCTTGAAGGTGATCTCCACCTTTCCCTTTTTCATTTTATCCTTTGGCAAGCTCTTCGTGTTTGAAAGATCATGATATACATATCCAATTGGATGTTCATTAGCATGGGCTATTATTGTTGACATCACCTAAAGGTGAATACATTGGGAGGCAACACAATAAGCCCCTATCTTTCTCAGTGTCCGTCTAAAACTCCCTAACCACAAGTATTGCGTGAGTGTTAGCAATTGTAGAAGAATATATGATAGTTGAGTATGTGGATTTGCTGGAAAGCTCTTTTATTGACTCTTTCTGATGTTACGATAAATTGCAATTGCTTCAATGACCGAGATTATAGTTTGTTAGTTCCCAATGAAGTTTTTGAACCATCCTTGACATTGTGAATTGCTTGTTACTTGAGCATAAGGAAATCATATGACAAAATCTATATATGTTGCTGTTATTAGAATGATCATGATGCCCTCATGTCCGTATATTATTTTTATCGACACCTCTATCTCTAAACATGTTGACATATTTTTCGATTTCGGCTTCCGCTTGAGGACAAGCGAGGTCTAAGCTTGGGGGAGTTGATACGTCCATTTTGCATCATGCTGTTATGTCAATATTTATTGCATTATGAGCTGTTATTACACATTATATCTCATTACTTATGGCTATTCTCTCTTATTTTACAAGGTTTACCATGAAGAGGGGGAATGTCGGCAGCTGGAATTTTGGCTGGAAAAGGAGCAAACGTTGGAAACCTATTATGCACAACTCCAAAAGTCCCGAAACTCCACGAAACAACATTTTGAGATTTATAAGAATTTCTGAGCGAAAGAAATAGGCCAGGGGGCCCACACCCTATCCAGGAGACATGGGGGCGTGCCCCCTATCTCCTGGGCCCCCTGGTGGGCCTCTGGCGTCCATCTTCTGCTATATCATCACTTTTACCCTGGAAAAAATCATGGGCAAGCTTACGGGACGAAACTCCGCCGCCACGAGGCGGAACCTTGGCGAAACAAATCTAGGGCTCTGGCAGAGCTGTTCTGCCAGGGACACTTCCCTCCGGGAGGGGGAAATCATCACCAACGTCATCACCAATGATCCTCTCATTGGGAGGGGGTCAATCTCCATCATCATCTTCACCAGCACCATCTCCTCTCAAACCCTAGTTCATCTCTTGTATCCAATCTTGTATCCAAAACCACAAATTGGTACCCGTGGGTTGCTAGTAGTGTTGATTACTCCTTGTAGTTGATACTTATTGGTTTACTTGGTGGAAGATCATATGTTCAGATCCTTAATGCATATTATTACACCTCTGATTATGAACATGAATATGCTTTGTGAGTAGTTACGTTTGTTCCTGAGGACATGGGTGAAGTCTTGCTATTAGTAGTCATGTGAATTTGGTATTCGTTCGATATTTTGATGAGATGTATGTTGTCTTCTCCTCTAGTGGTGTCACGTGAACATCGACTACATGACACTTGACCATTATTGGGCCTAGAGGAGGGCATAGGGAAGTAATAAGTAGATGATGGGTTGCTAGAGTGACAGAAGCTTAAACCCTAGTTTATGCGTTGCTTCGTTAGGGGCTGATTTGGATCCATATGTTTCATGCTATGGTTAGGTTTACCTTAATACTTTTGTTGTAGTTGCAGATGCTTACAATAGGGGTTAATCATAAGTGGGATGCTTGTCCAATTAAGGGCAGTACCCAAGTACCGGTCCACCCACATATCAAATTATCAAAGTACCGAACGCGAATCATATGAGCGTGATGAAAACTAGCTTGACGATAATTCCCAATGTGTCCTCGGGAGCTCCTTTCTCATTATTAGAAATTGTCCATGCTTATCCTTTGCTACATAAAGGATTGGGCCACCTTGTTGCACTTTATTTACTTTATTTACTTGTTACTCGTTACTATTTATCTTATCATAAAATTATCTATCACCTACAAATTCAGTGCTTGCAGAAAACCTTACTGAAAACCGCTTATCATTTCCTTCTACTGCTCGTTGGGTTCACACTCTTACTTATCGAAAGGACTACGATAGACCCCCTACACTTGTGGGTCATCAATGGCGCACCTGCCTGTACCCGTGGCGTGGCTAGAGGTGGTCGGACGGCGTCGGAAACGACCTCTCCAGCGGAGGCAGAGGGCAGCGGTCGCCGGAGACGAAGACGACGACGACTCGGGGCGGTTCCGGGGGCTCCAACAGGGTGGAATGGCTTCACCAAAGAGTGGCGGAAGCCCTGGCAGGGTTGCCCTGGCCTGGGAGGGGTTGGAGCTGCAGGGACGATCCGAAGGGGATCACCGGCGAGCTCGGGCTTCGGGATGATAGCCCGCGGCCTGCCCAGCTGGGCTGCGGCTTCTACTAGCTTGTGGTGGGTGTGGGAGTAGCTGCGGGTGCTCGAGGAGGCTGGGGTGGCAACATTTATATGTGAGTGGCGAGGGGGGTTCGGGCTCCGCCGGAGGACACCTGTCCATGGCGCCCGGCGACGAACGACGCCCGTGAGAGAGGGGGAAGAGGACGGACATCACGCGAGAACTATTGGCGGGCGCGGACGAGCACAGGGGCAAGGGGGAAGACGACAAGCACAGTGCGCCGTGCACTGTGTCATTGGTCGGACCGTGCTTGTCCCCGCCGCGGCGAGCTCCGGTGTGGGCGAGTGCCAGGGGGGAGTTAAGGGAGTGGATACGGGGATGGCGGCGAGGTTTGGCATGCTCGGACAGGCTGGGCAGCGAGCACAGGCTCAACAGAGCGCTAGGCGGCACACAGAGCGCGTGTTTTGCATGCCAGCACGCCCGGACGAACGTGGTCACCGCGTGAACTATGACACCAGGCCACCCTAAGCGCTAACATGATGTCTGGCATGTAGTCCTTGGTAGTTTGGAGTGTTACCACGGTTGGGCTTGGTTCCAGGTGCAGTAGAAATGAATTTGTACTGCAAGCAAGTTTCTGGACAGTAACTTTGGAGGTTTACTATGGTCAAACCATTGGGAGTTAATGGCCGGGCTTTGGAGGCTAGCTAACACTTACTAAGGTAAATAGGCACAAGAAAAACCAGCTACAATGGAGCTAGTAAAATGGTAGTTGCTGTAGAAACTACCATTTCTGTCCATAAATGAAATTATTTTCTGTATCCAAAATATTCAAAAGAGTGATGAATTATTTTTGCTCAGAAAGGTGCCCAAGGGTTCAAAGAATAATTGGGATTTTTCTCAGGATTTTAGGGGCAAGAAAAATTAGGGTTGCTTTGGAGCACAAAGGGCTAGGGTTTTGGAGGGCAAAATGAATATTTTTCATTTAAGAAAAATATTCCAAGCAATATTTTGAGATGATCCAGAGGTGAAGTGATGGTTTGAGAAGGAGAAGAAGCACTTGGGTGAAAGTCAAGGGGTACCCAAGTGGTTAAGTCCAAATGAAATGATTCAAAACCACCAAACTCAGAACCAGCTCAACTGAAAACCAGGCAAAAAGAAAAGAGGGCAAAAACCAGGCTGTCACAAACCTCCCCCACTTAGAATGAATCTCGTCCTCGAGATTCGGTTGCTTGGGAAAACCATTCTGGATAACATGCCCTTAGAAATTCTTCTGATTCCCATGTTGATTCTAACTCTGTGTGATGCTTCCATTGGACTTTGTAAAACTTCCATGCTTTACTGCGAGTGACTCTTTCCATCTGATCCAAAATTTTCACCGGCCTCTCTTCATATGTTAAGTCCTTTGCTAGCTCTATTTCTGACAAATCAGTCTTTCTCTTAGGCGGCGATATGCACCATCGTAATTGTGAAACATGGAACACGTTGTGCACGTCCGACAATTCGGGGGGTAACTCCAACTGATATGCCACAGCACCCACTCGTGTCATAACAGGAAATGGACCAATAAATCTGGGTGCCAATTTTCCATGAGTTTGAAACCTCTTGATACCTTTCATAGGCGTGACTCGAAGATAGACATGTTCTCCGAGTTCAAAGCTGATCTATCAGTGCTTTGCATCATAATAAATTTTTTGTCGTGATTTGGCCAACTGCAGTCTGTCTCTAATTTCCTTGACTTGCTTCTCGGCTTCCAGCATGAGATCTGTTCTGAAAATATGGCTATCTCCGGTTTGTGACCAATTCAATGGAGTGCGGCACTTACGGCCATACAAAGCTTCATACAATGACATCTTTAAACTGGTCTGGAAGCTATTGTTATACGATAACTCGGCGTACGACAAGCAATCTTCCCATTTTGGGCCTTGGGCCAAAGCACAGGCTCCCAACATATCTTCGAGGATTTGATTTACCCATTCTGTCTGTCCATCAGTCTGAGGATGATAAGCGGTACTGTATTTCAGTTCCGTCCCTAAGGCTTGATGGAGACGGGAACAAAAAGAGGAGGTAAAAAGTGAACCTCGCTCAGAAGTGATGGTTCGGGGAACTCCATGCAGACTGACTATTCTGGATACATACAGTTGTGCAAGATCATCTGCTCGATATGAGGTTCTGATCGGGAGGAAGTGGGCTACCTTGGTTAATGTATCCACTATGACCCAGATTGCATCATTGCCCCGTCATCCTATGATGAAATCCATAAAGACATCATCCCATTTCCATTGTGACACTGGCAGCGGTTGGAGAAGTCCGGCTGGCTTCTGATGTTCTGCCTTTACTTTGTTGCATATGTCACAACAGGCCACGGAATAAGCAATGTCTTTCTTCATTCCATCCCACCAGAATATTTGTCAAAGGTCTTTGTAAATTTTTGTACCTCTAGGGTGAATTGAATACGAGGATTCGTGGGCTTCTAACAGGATCTTCTGCTTCAATTCCGCTTGATTAGGCACACAAATTCTTCCCCTGAATCGGAGGGTACCGCACTGATCCTTCAAGAAATCGGAAAGCTTGACACATTTCTGCAGATCGGCATCGCCTGGCTGGGTCTTGCGGATTCCTTCCTCAAGTGTAGGGGTAACTTTCAGAATATTGGCAAGTCTAGCCTCAACTATGACCAGGTTGAGATGAGAAATCTCTTCTTTAAGTTCGGGAGGCAAAGATTCCAATATGACATTTAAACTGACGGGCTTTCGACTGAGTGCATCGGCAACCATGTTGGCCTTACCCGGATGGTAATTTATTCCAAGGTCATATTCCTTGTCCAGCTCAAGCCATCTTCGTTGACGGAGGTTTAAATCCGGCTGAGTAAATATATGTTTGAGGCTTTTGTGATCGGTAAAAATTTGGCACCTTTTTCCGATGAGGTAGTGTCTCCAAAATTTTAAAGCATGAACCACTGCGGCCAATTCCAAATCATGAGTGGGGTAATTCCCCTCATGGGGTCATAGCTGTCGTGAGACGTAAGCTACTACCTTGCCATCTTGCACAAGTACGCATCCCAGTCCTTGCTTGGAAGCGTCGTAGTACACATCAAAGCTGCAGTAGATATCTGGAAGTGTTAATACTGGTGCATCTATTAGGCATTTCTTTAACTCAGTGAAACTTTTCTCACAGTCCTTAGTCCATTCAAACTTCTTATCCTTTTTGAGCAGCTCTGTCATGGGTTTAGCAATCTTGGAAAACCCTTCAATGAAACGGCGGTAATATGCGGCTAATCCAAGAAAACTCCGGATCTGAGATATGGTTGCGGGTGGCAAACAATCGAGTACATCCTTTACTTTGCTGGGGTCCATGGCTATACCTTCGCCGGATAGCACATGTCCGAGGAATCCAACTTGCTTGAGCCAGAACTCACATTTACTAAATTTGGCGTATAACTGATGCTCACGGAGTCGTTGTAACACTGCTCGGAGGTGTTCCTTATGCTCTTCTTCATTTCTTGAGTAAATGAGTATATCATCGATGAAGACTACCACGAACTTATCAAGGAAGTCCATGAATACTTTATTCATCATGTGCATGAAGAAAGCAGGGGCGTTGGTGAGGCCAAAAGACATAACTGTATATTCATAGAGACCATAGCAAGGGTGAACGCGGTCTTGGGAATATCCTCCTTTTTGAATTTTGAGCTGATAATATCCAGTCCGTAAATCAATCTTGGAAAACACCTTGGCCCCACTGAGCCGATCGAACAAATCATCAATTCTTGGCAGAGGGTATTTGTTTTTGATTGTGACATCATTCAGCTGACGGTAATCCACACACATGCGGAGGCTGCTATCTTTCTTGTCCATGAAGATAGCCGGTGATCCCCATGGTGAGGAGCTAGGGCGGATATACCCTTTCTGGAGCATTTCATCAAGCTGTTTCTTTAGCTCCACTAATTCTGATGACGGCATTTGATAATACTTCTTGTGTATTGGTGTGGTTCCGGGCACAAGATCTATTGCAAACTCAAGCTCTCGATCAGGTGGCATGCCTGGCAGTTCTTCTAGGAATACATCAGGGAACTCGCTGACCACCGGAATTAATTCCATTTCAGCCATTGCTGTAAAGACCATTTCCTTGGAGGGTATGCTTCTATGAGCAATAAATTTTGTAGTCTGTCCCTTGTGGCCGGTCAAGTTGACTTCTCGGGTCGCACAATTTATGCACACTTGATACCGAGTCAGCCAATTCATACCCAAGATAACATCCAACTTATCAGACTCAATAAGTATAAAAGAAGTTAGAAAACAAACTCCGTTGATATTGACTTCCAGATTGCGGCAGACCAGATTGCTTCTGATTAGAGATCCTGGGTTTGTACCAGCATATTCTTGCCCAAAAGCGAACAAGGAAATTTGTTTTGGGCAACAAAACTCCGAGAAATAAAAGAGTGGGAAGCCCCAGAGTCAAATAAAATTACTGCAGGTATGTTATTTACAGGGAAGATACCAATGACGTCTTCGGGGTTTTCTTGGGCTTCATTGGCGGAGATGTGATGAACGTATCTCGTCATTTCATGCTGATTTGGGCATGCCTTCATATAATGGACTTGTGGCTTGAATGTAGCATTTGTCCAGTTGTTCCTGGGGCACTGTTTGGCATAATGTCCGGTTTGTCCACAACTGTAACAAGAATTGCTGCGCAGACGATTCTCTAGAATTGGGTTGAGCACATCATTCTTGACTTGGGTTGTGGCCTTGTTAACATTTTTTTGCCAATTTGGCTTGTATGCTACTTGAGTCAGCTGCCAGGTATGAGCCTTCTGCACTGGTTGTCTCCCTGGCAGCGCTTTCTTTAAAGCCATTAAGCTAGGCATATAGTGCTCAAGTAATGAATCCACCCGGATCCAAAGGTATATCAAAGCCAATTTTAATTAACAATGATTTGTAGTTTAGTAGTGAGCACAAAGTTACATATATCAAGCAATGACGAAGTCTAACTCTCTTCCTATGCATCGACATGTCATAAAAGAACAATTCATGCACACATAGTAAAGGCCAATGCATAGTATAAACAGTTTCTTGCAATTCTATCGTGTTGGAAACATAAAGAGGCGGAGATGTAGTTCCTCTCTCATAATAAATGCAAGTAGGAGCAGCAAGCACATGCATATTATATCTATCAAAGTCATCATGCGTAGTAGTAAAACACAACCCATCAATATAATCCTTAATAAGCACAAACTTCTTCGATATAGTGTAGTAGGGAGAATTCAAAAAGATAATAGGACTATCATGCGTGAGTGCAATAGCAACAATTCCATGTTTAACATAAGGAACTATAGCAAGTTCATCTCCATAAGCATAATTCATATTGGCATCTTGGCCACAAGCATAATCAAAAAGGGATATTTCAAGAGAATCAACGGGATCATAGCAATCATCATAGCAACCATCCTTCGGTAAGCATGAAGGGGAATTAAACAATGTATGAGTTGAAGAGTTACTCTCATTAGAAGGTGGGCACAGGTGATCAATCCGCTCTTCCTCCTTTTGTTCTTCGCTCTCCTCATCATCTTTTTCATCCAATGAGCTCATAGTTTCATCCATTTCTTCTTCCAGAGCTTCCTGCAAAATATTAGTCTCTTCTTGGATAGCAAAGAATTTCTCAATATATGGTTTAACATAGGCATTAGAAGCATAATTATAATAACAATATTCAAGTATGGCAATTTTTTCAGATTTGTAGAGAGTAGCATCATACTTTTCAATCAAAGAAGCAATTTCATAAGCACCCTTAAAAGCAACAAATTCTTCAATTTGTTGAACATCATAGTAATTATAAACACCCTTAGCATACGAAGATACAATTCCATTATCAATAAACTCACATTGGCAGGGAAGGTGTTTCTTAGGGTTTTCAGAACAACAAGTAAAATCATAAATTTCACATAAATTCCAAGCATAGCATTGCAAACGATATATTTGATCCAGTAAAATTTCCCCTTTTTTAGATATACGGTGTTGCACATAACAAGCATGCTCATCTAAAAATTTGCCCTCAACTAAGCTAATTGGGGTTTCAGCACGAGCACAAAGGGATCAAAGATGATCCAAGTAAAAAGCTTCAGGAGTGTGATAGATTTTGAGTGGTTCTTCAACCATTGGTTCAGTAGGTACAACTAATTTTTTTGGTATTTTGCGTTTCCTACCCATAACTAAAGATAGAAAACAACTAAGAACAGCAAATAAGAATTACTTAGTGATAAAGCAATAAAGCACACACGAGAATATTCACCCCACGCTATGACTCCCCGGCAACGGCGCCAGAAAAAGGTCTTGATAACCCGCAAGTATACGGGATAGTTGTAGCCTCTTTCGATAAGTAAGAGTGTCGAACCCACGAGGAGCTAAAGGTAGAACAAATACTCTCTCAAGTCCTATCGGCCACTGATACGACTCTATGCACGCTTGACGTTCGCTTTACCTAGAACAAGTATGAAACTAGAAGTACTTTATAGGTGTTGTTTGATAGGTTTGCAAGATAATAAAGAACACGTAAATATAAAATAGGGGTTGTTTAGATAAAATATGCAATAAAGTAAGTATTAGTAGAGAGCATTTTGTTATGAGAAAGTTATTTGTCCAAGGCAATCGATAACTAGACCGGTAATCACTATTGCAATTCTATTTGAGGGAGAGGCATAAGCTAACATACTTTCTCTTCTTGGATCATATGCACTTATGATTGGAACTCTAGCAAGCATCCGCAACTACTAAAGATTCATTAAGGTAAAACCCAACCATAGCATTAAAGTATCAAGTCCCCTTTATCCCATACGCAAACAACCTACTTACTCGGGTCTCTGCTTTTGTTCAGTCATGCCACCCACCATAAGCAAATCATAAACATATTGCAAACCCTATAGTGGGGATCCCTCAGGCTTGCGCGACACAGAGAGCACCATAGGACAGCACCAATAATAAAACATGCAACTCAAACCAATCACGATCATCAATTAACCCATAGGACAAAACGGACCTACTCAAACATCATAAGATAGCCATACATCATTGGGAAATAATATATAGCATTGAGCACCATGTTTAAGTAGAGATTACAACAGGTAAGAGAGAGGTTACACCGCTGCATAGAGGGGGGAAGAGTTGGTAATGAAGGCGGTGAAGTTGTTGGTGAAGATCGCGGTGATGATGATGGCCCCCGGCGGCGTTCCGGCGCCACCGGAAGAAAGGGGGAGAGGGCCCCCTTCTTCTTCTTCTTCCTTGACCTCCTCCCTAGATGGGAGAAGGGTTTCCCCTCTGGTCCTTGGCTCCCATGGCGTGGGAGGGGCGAGAGCCCCTCCGAGATTGGATCTATCTCTCTATTTCTGCGTTCGCTGGTTCTACCCCTTCACCGTTTCTTTAATATCCAGAGATCCGTAACTCCGATTGGGGTGAATCATTCGCCCAGATTTTTCTCATAAAATTAGCTTTTTGCGGCAAAAGAAGGGCATCAACCGCCTTATGGTGGCCCACGAGAGTGCCAGGCGTGCCCAGGGGGTGTGGGCGTGCCCCCTATCTCGTGGCCACCTCGAACACCGTTTCGCGTTGATTCTTCCTACGGAAAATCCCAAATATTTTAAAATAATTCTCTGTCTGTTTTTATCCCATTTGGACTCCGTTCGATATTGGTTTTATAAGAAACATAAAACATGCAACAAACAGGAACTGGCACTGGGCACTGGATCAATATGTTAGTCCCAAAAATAATATAAAAAGTTGCCAAAAGTATATGAAAGTTGAATAATATTGGCATGGAACAATCAAAAATTATAGATACGACGGAGACGTATCAGCATCCCCAAGATTAATTCCTGCTCGTCCTCGAGTAGGTAAATGATAAAAAAGATAATTTTTGATGTGGAATGCTACCTAGCATAATCTTGATCAAATATCTAATCATGGCATGAATATTAAGACATGAGTGATTCAAAGCAATAGTCTATCATTTGACATAAAAACAATAATACTTCGAGCGTACCAATAAAGCAATCATGTCTTTTCAAAACAACAAGGTCAAAGCAAGCTTATCCCTACAAAATCATATAGTTTGGCCATGCTTCATTTTCGTCACACAAAAATGCTCCCATCATGCGCAACCCCGATGACGAGCCGAGCAATTGGTTCATACCTTTTAACGCGCTTCAGCTTTTCAACCCTCATGCAATACATGAGCGCAAGCCATGGATAGATCACTATAGGTGGAATAGAATATAATGGTGGAGGTTTATATGGAGAAGACAAAAAAGTAGAAAGTCTCCCATCGACGTGGCTAATCAACGGGCTATGGAGATGCCCATCAATTGATGTCAATGCGAGGAGTAGGGATTGCCATGCAACGGATGCACTAGAGGTATAAGTGTATGAAAGCTCATCAAAAGAAACTAAGTGGGTGTGCATCCAACTTGCTTGCTCATGAAGACCTAGGGCATTTAAGGAAGCCCATCGTTGGAATATACAAGCCAAGTTCTATAATGAAAATTCCCACTAGTATATGAAAGTGACAACATAGGAGACAATCTATATGAAGAACATGGTGCTACTTTGAAGCACAAGTGTGGAAAAAGGATAGTAACATAGCCCCTTTTCTTTTTCTTTTTTTTCTTTTTTTCTTTTTTTCTTTTTGGGTGGGCTTCTTTGGCCCCCTTTTTTATTTAGGCTTCTTTGGCCTTTCCTTTTTTTTATTTTTTTTCTTTTTCCTTTTTTTGGGGCAATGCTCTATAATGATGATCATCACACTTTTATTTACTTACAACTCGATATTACAACTCGATACTAGAACAAAGATATGACTCTATATGAATGCTTCCGGCGGTGTACCGGGATGTGCAATGATCTAGCATAGCAATGACATCAACGGACAAGCCATGAAAACATCATGCTAGCTATCTTACGATCATGCAAAGCAATATGACAATAAATTCTCAAGTCATGTATATGATGATGATGGAAGTTGCATGGCAATATATCTCGGAATGGCTATGGAAATGCCATGATAGGTAGGTATGGTGGCTGTTTTGAGGAAGATATAATGAGGATTATGTGTGATAGAGCGTATCGTATCACGGGGTTTGGATACATCGGTGAAGTTTGCACCAACACTCGAGGTGAGAAAGGGCAATGCACAGTACCGAAGAGGCCAACAATGATGGAAAGTTAAAAGTGCGTATAATCCATGGACTCACATTAGTTATAAAGAACTCATATACTTATTGCAAAAGTTTATTAGCCCTCGAATCAAAGTACTACTACGCATGCCCCCAGGGGGTAGATTGGTAGGAAAAGACCATCGCTCGTCCCCGACTACCACTCATAAGGAAGACAATCAAAGAAACACCCCATGCTTCAAATTTGTCACACAACGGTTACCATACGTGCATGCTATGGGACTTGCAAACCTCAACACAAGTGTCTCTACCATCCACAACCACCCACTAGCATGACTCTAATATCACCATCTTTATATCGGAAAACTATTGCAAGGAATCAAACATATCATATTCAGCGATCTACAAGTTTATGTAGGAGTTTATGACTAACCATGTGAATGACCAATTCCTGTCATCTCTCTAAATAGATATAAGTGAAGCAAGAGAGTTTAATTCTTTCTACAAAAGATATGCCCACGCTCTAAAAAATATAAGTGAAGCAAAAGAGCATTCTATAAATGGCGGTTTTCTATGTGAAGAGAAACATGCAATCCAAACTTCAAATGATATAAGTGAAGCACATGAAGCATTCTATAAAGCCATACTCAAAAGATTTAAGTGAAGTGCAATGAGCATTCTATAAATCAACTAAGGACTATCTCATACCAGTATGGTGCATAAAATAAAAGTGAAAACTAAATGCAAAAGACGCTCCAAGACTTGCACATAATGCATAAACGAAACGAATACGAAAACATACCAATACTTGTTGAAGAAAGAGGGGATGCCTTCCGGGGCATCCCCAAGCTTAGATGCTTGAGTCTCCTTAATATTTACTTGGGGTGCCTCGGGCATCCCCAAGCTTGATCTCTTGCCTCTCTTCCTTTTCCTCATATCGAGACCTCCTCGATCAAACACTTCATCCACACAAAACTTCAACAAAAAACTCGGTAAGATCCGTTAGTATAATAAAGCAAATCACTACTCTAAGTACTGTAGCAAACCAATTCATATACATTTTTTTGCATTGTGTCTACTTTAATATAAATTTTCCATGGCTTAATCACTGATATAAATTGATAGATTCATCAAAACAAGCAAACTATGCATCAAAAACAGAATCTGTCAAAAACAGAACAGTCTTTAGCAATCTGAACATTCACCATACTTCTGGGACCCCACAAATTCTACCAAAATTAGGAAAAATAAAAAAGTTGTACAGCAAGACAGTGCAAAAGGATTCAGTACCATTTAACGTTCCAGATAAAAATGAAAAATCGCGCACTACAGCCAAAGTTTCTGCCCTACACCGTACAAACCAACAAGCATTTTGAACATCCTAAAGGCAAACCTCGGCACATTATTTTTATAATACAATGGAATTGTACAAGGGGATAATTATTTTTGATGAAAAGTTTCTGTAATCAAGATTCACAAAGTTTCCATGAGCATGAACAAAGTTCAAGGCTAGCTCCCACTTCAACAATGCTTGTCTTTCTCACTTTCACTTTCCTTTTTGAATTTTTTTTAGGTTCCCCTCTTTATTTTTTTGTTTTTAAACTATACGAAAGCACACAACAGAAATAAATGACTCTCTAAAACTTCCGGGTTGTCTCCCTGGCAGCGCTTTCTTTAAAGCCATTAAGCTAGGCATATAGTGCTCAAGTAATGAATCCACCCGGATCCCAAGGTATATCAAAGCCAATTTTAATTAACAATGATTTGTAATCTAGTAGTGAGCACAAAGTAACATATATCAAGCAACGACGAAGTCTAACTCTCTTCCTATGCATCAACATGTCATAAAAGAACAATTCATGCACACATAGTAAAGGCCAATGCATAGTATAAACAGTTTCTTGCAATTCTATCGTGTTGAAAACATAAAGAGGCGGAGATGTAGTTCCTCTCTCATAATAATTGCAAGTAGGAGCAGCAAGCACATGCATATTATATCTATCAAAATCATCATGTGTAGTAGTAAAACACAACCCATCAATATAATCCTTAATAAGCACAAACTTCTCCTATATAGTGTAGTAGGGAGAATTCAAAAAGATAATAGAACTATCATGCGTGGGTGCAATAGGAACAATTTCATGTTTAACATAAGGAACTATAGCAAGTTCATCTCCATAAGCATAATTCATATTGGCATCTTGGCCACAAGCATAGCAAGCATCATCAAAAAGGGATATTTCAAGAGAATCAACGGGTTCATAGCAATCATCATAGAAATCATCCTTCGGTAAGCACGAAGGGGAATTAAACAATGTATGAGTTGAAGAGTTACTCTCATTAGAAGGTGGGCACGGGTGATCAATCCACTCTTCCTCCTTTTGTTCTTTGCTCTCCTCATCATCTTTTCCATCCAATGAGCTCATAGTTTCATCCATTTCTTCTTCCATAGCATCCTGCAAAATATTATTCTCTTCTTGGACAGCAGAGAATTTCTCAATATATGGTTTAACATAGGCATTAGAAGCATAATTATAATAACAATATTCAAGTATGGCAAAATTTTCAGATTTGTAGAGAGTAGCATCATACTTTTCAATCAAAGAAGCAATTTCATAAGCACCCTTAAAAGCAACAAATTCTTCAATTTGTTGAACATCATAGAATTATAAAAACCCTTAGAATACGAAGATACGATTCCATTATCCATAAACTCACATTGGTAGGGAAGGTGTTTCTTAGGGTTTTCAGAACAACAAGTAAAATCATAAATTTCACATAAATTCCAAGCATAGCATTGCAAACAATATATTTTATCCAGTAAAATTTCCCCTTTTTCAGATATACGGTGTCGCACATAACAAGCATGCTCATCTAAAGATTTGCCCTCAACTAAGCTAGTTGGGGTTTCAACACGAGCACAAAGGGATCGAAGATGATCCAACTAAAAAGCTTCAGGAGTGTGATAGATTTTGAGTGGTTCTTCAACCATTGGTTCAGTAGGTACAACTAATTTTTTTTGGTATTTTGCATTTCCTACCCATAACTAAATATAGAAAACAACTAAGAAAATAAAATAAAAATTACTTAGTGATAAAGCAAACAAGCACACACGAGAATATTCACCCCACGCTATGACTCCCTGGCAACGGAGCCAGAAATAGGTCTTGATAACCCGCAAGTATACAAGATAGTTGTAGCCTCTTTCGATAAGTAAGAGTGTCGAACCCAACGAGGAGCTAAAGGTAGAACAAATACTCTCTCAAGTCCTATCGGCCACTGATACGACTCTACGCACGCTTGATGTTCGCTTTACCTACAACAAGTATGAAACTAGAAGTACTTTGCAGGTGTTGTTTTATAGGTTTGCAAGATAATAAAGAACACGTAAATCTAAACTAGGAGTTGTTTAGATAAAGATGCAATAAAGTAAGTATTAGTAGAGAGCTTTTTGTTACGATAAAGTTATTTGTCCAAGACAATCGATAACTAGACCGGTAATCACTATTGCAATTCTATTTGAGGGAGAGGCATAAGCTAACATACTTTCTCTTCTTGGATCATATGCACTTATGATTGGAACTCTAGCAAGCATCCGCAGCTACTAAAGATTCATTAAGGTAAAACCCAACCATAGCATTAAAGTATCAAGTCCCCTTTATCCCATACGCAAACAACCTACTTACTCGGGTCTGTGCTTCTCTTCACTCACGCCACCCACCGTAAGAAAATCATAAATATATTGCAATACAGTGGGATCGCTCACGCTTGCGCGACATGGAGAGCACCATAGGACAACACCAATAATAAAACCTGCAACTCAAACCAATCATGATCATCAATTAACCCATAGGACAAAACGGATCTACTCAAATATCATAAGATAGCCATACATCAGTGGGAAATAATATATAGCGTTGAGCACCATGTTTAAGTAGAGATTACAGCGGGTAAGAGAGAGGTTACACCGCTGCATAGAGGGGGGAAGAGTTGGTGATGAAGGCGGTGAAGTTGTTGGTGAAGATCGCGGTGATGATGATGGCCCCCGGTGGCATTCCGGCGCCACCGGAAGCAAGGGGGAGAGGGCCCCCCTTCTTCTTCTTCTTCCTTGACCTCCTCCCTAGATGGGAGAAGGTTTTCCCCTCTGGTCCTTGGCTCCCATGGCGTGGGAGGGGCGAGAGCCCCTCCGAGATTGGATCTATCTCTCTGTTTCTTCGTTCGCTGATTCTACCCCTTCACCGTTTCTTTATATCCGGAGATCCATAACTCTGATTGGGGTGAATCTTTCGCCCAGATTTTTCTCATAAAATTAGCTTTCTTGCGGAAAAAGAAGGGAATCAACCGCCTTACGGGTGGCCCACGAGAGTGCCAGGCGCGCCCCCTGTCTTGTGGCCACATCAGACACCGTTTCGCGTTGATTCTTCCTCCGGAAAATCCCAAATATTCCAAAATAATTGACCATCCGTTTTTATCCTGTTTGGACTCCGTTTGATATTGGTTTTATGCGAAACATAAAACATGCAACAAACAGGAACTGGCACTGGGCACTAGATCAATATGTTAGTCCCAAAAATAGTTTAAAAATTTGCCAAAAGTATATGAAAGTTGAATAATATTGGCATGGAACAATAAAAAATTATAGATACAACGGAGACATATCAATCAATGGCCTAACTGAAACTGGGAGGCTTAGTCCTTTGGAAATCTGATAGCTTGGAGTGAGGACCGGGCTGATTTCCATTCTGTCCAACCACAACTTGAATACTTCTTAGTATTTCCACCAGATCATTATTTCGTCTCTCCTCAAACATACACAGAATTTGCTCGGTGGAGGGCGTATTTGGCGGTGGAGGAAGTGGTGGAACGTACGGCTCGGGTGATTGTCCTGTTTGTCGTGCGGAACAACGAACAGGAGAACCCTCGCGAACGTTGCTACTGGAGCCTCCCCGCGTCATCCTAATATGATTTTTTCCCAAGGCAACACGACCGAGATGAGAAGCATTCAAAATAAACTGGGGAGAAGCCAGCAACAAAAATCTGAGTAAAACCGAGATGGCAAAGAAAATACGGCGAATAAAATAAAGTTCCAACATAATTATACATAGACTCATACATGAAAGATAACAACATGCCAGGTCCAACTACCCTCATACATGAAACGAAACATCATGACTTGTACGACTACATCCAAACTCCATCCTGACGACTGCGAATACTCGGAAGCTCTACTGCTCTACTTGTGCTGCGGGGTCCTCTCCTGAAGCGGACTCAGATCTTGAACTGACGGGGTTAACTGAGACCTCCGGGTTAAAAATGACACGACGATGCTGCGTCGAGGGCTCTCCCTCCGGGGCAGGTGGAGGGTGAATCATCGGGGCTACAGGAGTGGTGAGGAGTGAAACCCACTCAGTAGAAGCACTAAGTGGACTCATAGTCGCGGTGCCCGAGCTACTCGGAGGAGTAACCGGAGAAACAGGGGATCTAGAACTGGCAGGAAATATAGGGAGTACATCCTACAGATGTTGAAGTAGTGGCTGAGCTAGCAGAGACTAAAGCAGAGGCTAAAGCAGTACGGGCACGACTCAGCTCACGAGCCAGCTCGTAGATCAGAAGATAGCTAGCAGTGATATGGCGAGAAAGGTGGCTAGCTACACTATCAGACTCCGGATCAATGACAGTGAAACGGACACGACCATTATCGTGGAGAGAAGGATAGTAGTGGAAACCTGGGTGGTTCTGCATCCGGACCTCGTTGTAGGGGAGCTCAACAAGTACCTCGAATGCAGCAAACTGGACAGCCTGAGAAGCGATAGAAGCGTAGCCGCTTTGAGAGGTACGAGTGTAAGTGCTGGAATCGAAACTGGTGTGCAGAGTAACCATGGCGTGATACTCATACACTGAGTTAGCTAGACGCTCCCGGTACACACGATAGACTGGATCATCACCGTGGGGGTACAACCAACGCCACACGTTATGAAGAAGATGCGGCGATGTGTACGACATCAGCTGCAACTGGCACGGATACAACACCGGAGCCATCTACACTCACAACCATTAGCAAGTTAGCATAAAAATAAAAATCAGTGCATGCAATGCAACAACAAGCTACAAATATTACCGACACTCAACTACAACACGTATCTAACGTCCAGTTAACTCAGCTTAGTCTAGCGTGGCCTACAGTCAGCGTGGCTCTAATACCAACCGTTGTGGCTCTCCAGCTCAGAGCGACCGGTTCACCATGCATTGCCAGCCCAGAGATCTTGTCTTCTGGCAACACACAACAACTTGGGACAGAAAAATAACCGCTTTATTAATGCTATCAGATCAGAGTTTATATTACAACAGTTAGCGAGGCCAAGCGGCACACACGGTGCGGCAGAACAATATGTACATTATTTAGTGAACATATATAGGGGCCTCGAGCATGACAACTACGCGGCAGCGGAACAACATCGTAGTGGAACTCCATAGCATAGGGACACCGATGTGGACACGATCTAGACTCGGATAACACTCCTTTCCAACGAGACTTTCCTGAAATCTGGCATGACATGCCAGGTTAGTACATTGAATGTACTTGCAAGCTCACAATAATTATAAACATAATGACAAACAATATCATGATATTTAACCATTTATTAACAATGCAACAACATATCAAACATGCTGTGACTATGCTCAAGTGCTAATCGTCCCTTGGACTGGCTTACCAGACATGATCATTTCCAGATCACAAACATGATGATCTCAGAGACAAACTCGTGATCCTTACGGCAATCACAACCCGACCAATACATGGGTCGTGATCCTTACGGCGATCACAACCCGACCAATACATGGCCCGTGATCCTTACGGCGATCACAACCCGACCAATAAATGGCCCGTGATCCTTATGATGATCATAACCCGACCAATAAATGGCACATGATCCTTACGGTGATCACAACCCGACCAATAAATGGCCTGCGATCCTTACGGCAATCACAACCCGACCACACCTGGTCCAACTCAACACGATGGCCTTACTGCCATCCTCAGTGCAAACTTAGTGTGCAAATTTATTAAGTGTTGACCCATGGTGTACCATACTTTCGAGCGTGTCCGTAACCGTGGACTCGACTACCGATAGATTAATACACTCTGCAAAGGTAGCACACTGGACTCACACTATGGAACCCATGGCCTCGCACTCCCATTCGGGTGGACCAACGACATTCCGACGAAACCACTTCATTGTCATGACACTCTCCCGGCCACTCGGACTCAATCTAGTCCTGGGTGGCGTCGTGTCTACCTTAAGACACCTCGACCACCATCGTGGCCACGATCTACTCTGGGACCCGGTACCAAAACTTAACTTAACAACGGGCTCACAAGGTTATGCATGCTTACCCGGCCAGGGTACAGCATGCCCATAACCTTCCCTAGATGGAGGCACCGACCAGAGGCACGACAGTGAAACGCATGAAGGCCGTCCCATACCGGCAAATGTGGTTGCACTCGAAAAAACTCGTTTCAGCTACACCATGACCCGGTCAACAACATATTCAAATTGAGTTATTTATCAGGTTCAACTTAAAGTGAAAGTAACCGGTGTCATAATGCCATGACATGCATCACTAACATATGCACCACATATCAATGAAAGTAACTAAATCAACTACGCTCCCACGGAGCCATCATCAACTCATGATACTTCTCTGGTTAAAATCCAACCTCACTTAAACCAGAATCATTTCTAGAAATCTCATCATTTTTCATCATGCAAGAATAATAATTAAACTGATTATTAATCTCCATGACCATATCATTTTACCATTACTCATAACTAAATTCTTGTTAGCTTATCAACAAGATTCACTTCAAACTTTCTGTAAATCAAGCATATTTAACATGACAAGCATCTAACAGAATATAATTATCATAATATTAATTTAAATGCATGAATAATCATAGGTTCAAGTAGGAAAATCACAAATATTGAAGTGGCACTATGAAAATGTTGCTGTGGCTTGCCTTAGTGAAGATGAGGTTCACAAGCCTCCTGGTGATCCTCAAGACAGGCCTGCTCTTCTAAAAATAAATAAAACCACAAAAAGAAAACATCAAGAAACCTTCTGAAAATTACTAGAAAATCTAGACAACAAGGAAAAATCCCATCTTTTGGGTGCTGTTAGATTTTTGGACAAAGAACACAATGCAAAAAGAATCAATGCATTTGGACTTACAGATAAAAAGTTATGGCTGTTTGAAGTTTCCTGGATTTAAATGAATTTGAACTAAAAATAAAA
>NC_041381.1:55147858-55153783 GCF_002162155.2 Triticum dicoccoides | reverse complement strand
CTGCTAGTCAGGTCAGAAGGAGGGGGAGAGGGAAACAGGGGAAGGCGGAGCTTTGCCGGAGTGCACGCCGGCGGCGAGGGCTCTTGGGTCCAAACGAGAGGGGGGGATCGAAGGAGAAGAAGATGGCGCTCCTGCCCGTACATGTAGCGTGGCTAGAGGTGGTCGGACGGCGTCGGAAACGACCTCTCCAGCGGAGGCAGAGGGCAGCGGTCGCCGGAGACAAAGACGACGGCGGTTCGGGGCGGCTCCAACTGGGCGGAATGGCTTCACCGAAGAGTGGCAGAGGCCCTGGCAGGGTCGCCCTGGCCTGGGAGGGGTTGGAGCTGCAGGGACGATCTGAAGGGGATCGTCGGCGAGCTCGGGCTTCGGGCGGCAGCCCGCGGCCTGCTCGGCCGGGCTGCGGCTTCTACTAGCTTGTGGTGGGTGTGGGAGTAGCTGCGGGTGCTAGAGGAGGCTGGGGGTGGCGACATTTATAGGTGAGCGGTGAGGGGGGTTCGGGCTCCGCCGGAGGATACCCGTCCACGGCGCCCGACGACGAACGACGCCAGTGAGAGAGGGGGAAGAGCACGAAGATCACGCGGGAACTATTGGCAGGCGCGGACGAGCACAGGGGCGAGGGGGAAGACGACGAGCACAGTGCACCGCGCACTATGTCGTTGGCCAGACCGTGCCCGTGCCCACTGCGGCGAGCTCCGATGTCGGCGAGTGCCAGGGGGAGTTAAGGGAGTGGAGACGGGGATGTTGGCGAGCTTTGGCATGCTCGGGCAGGCAGGGCAGCGAGCACGCGCTCAACAAAGCGCTAGGCGGCACGCAGAGCATGTGTTTTGCATGCCAGCACGCCCGGACGAACGTGGTCACTGCGTGAACTATGGCTTAGGTCACCCTAAGCGCTAACTTGATGTCTGGCGTGTAGTCCTTGGTAGTTTGGAGTGTTACCATGGTTCGAGGTGCAGTAGAAATGAATTTGTACTGCAAGCAAGTTTCTGGACAGTAACTTTGGAGGTTTACTGTGGTCAAACCAATAGGAGTTAAGTGCCGGGCTTTGGAGGCTAGCTAACACTTACTAAGGTAAATAGGCACAAGAAAAACCAGCGACAATGGAGCTAGTAAAATGGTAGTTGCTGTAGAAACCACCATTTCTGTATAGAAATGAATCTATTTTCTGTAGCCAAAATATTCCAAAGATTGATGAAATATTTTTGCTCAGAAAGGTGCCCTAGGGTTCAAAGAATAATTGGGATTTTTCTCAGGATTTTACGGGCAAGAAAAATTAGGGTTGCTTTGGAGCACAAAGAGCTAGCTAGGGTTTTTGAGGGCAAAATGAATATTTTTCATTTAAGAAAAATATTCCAAGCAATATCTGGAGTTGATCCAGAGGTGAAGTGAAGGTTTGAGAAGGAGAAGAAGCACTTGGGTGAAAGTCAAGGGGTACCCAAGTGGTTAAGTCCAAATGAAATGATTCAAAAACTCCAAACTCAGAACCAACTCAACTGAAAACCAAGAAAAAAGAAAAGAGGGAAAAAACCAGGCTGTCACACGCTCGCCCTCTCTCTCCTCCGGCCGTCCTCTCCTTCCGGCCTCCGCGCCCTACTCCGGCCGCCCTCTCCCTCCGACCTTCGAAGGTCGCCCCGCTCCCCCTTCACCGGTTGTTTTTCTCCCTCTGTCGTGTGCGGCGGTGGCGCATCTACCAGGGAGGTCGCTAGAGGGGTGAGTTTGTTCGTTCCTTCTCTGTCTCACAACCATATCATTGATCTTGCTCGCTCTAGCGCTAATTCTGATTTGGAAAAGTAGATCCTGATCAAACTTGGTATAGATTTGTGGTGCACGCATGGAATTGTTTGATGCTGCTTGAGGAGGTAATAAATCTTTCTAGAGGCCCAAAGATTCAGTTCACCTTTCTAGGTATTTCAATTTCAGGCTTGCATTATTTCTAGATGTCCAAAATCAGTTCACCTTTCTAGGTATTTCAGTTTCAGGCTTGCAGTATTTCTAGAGGCTCAAAGATTCAGTTCACCTTTCTAGGTATTTTAGTTATAGGCTTGCATTATTTCCAGAGGCCCAAAGATTAAGTTCCCAGTCAGGGGCAAGCGGCCCTGCTACCCATGCCGGTGTCGACCTCAACTCGCAAGGGCCGGCGTCGGAGGGGTTCCCGGGGCTTGGGCTCTACACGGCCTTCCTCCAGAGCGACGATGGCGAGTTCCTCCCTCGATGCGTGTGGGGCTCCGGGCTCCCTCTCTATCGTGAATGACTTCCGTGATGAGTTAGCTCATGCTTTGTTTCATGAAGTGTTTTTTTTGTGAAGCTTGATTGACGACTTGTATGTTTAAGTGGTATATCTCATTTGTATGGACAAAGTAAAAATTATCATGTTTTGCATGCTTGATTTGTATAGATGGTTCGTTTATGTCAATTGTGAGCGGGAGGAGGCCACAGAAGAGCCGACCACACCAAATCCGACAGGAAATAGGGTCCAAAGTAGTCAAATGATTGAGAAAGATCATTTATTGTCAATCTAACCCTGCCATCCATACACCTCTTTGGTTTAGAGTTAGTTCAGGGTTAGAATCTAACTCTAACCTCTAATTGAGTTAGAGTTCTCCTCGTCTTGGTTCATCGCCATCATACTTTCCCCGATCCTATGTTTTTAGTATCCTGCGAATCAAAGAGGCCCTTTTTTGCAGGAAAAATCAAAGAGGCCCTTAGACTGGTTTAGGTCCGGTCATTTTTTGTAAATGTGTTATGCCCAAAATTTAATGAACGTGCTCCGGTTTCTACGAAAATAATCCGGTTTCAGTAGTAATTCATTCATTTATTTATTCTTCTGTGGGGGTTTGCATGTAATTTGTGAGGTCCAAAATGTAAAGTACCCCGGCATATGCTCCGAGTCGTGCATGCACTACGAACCAGATGCTCTATGTCCCACATGTCGGCGAATGGGAGCACGTGGAAATAGCCTAGGAGTACATATAGGAGGATAAATGCGTGAAAAATATGTACTGTGAAGCGTAGCTGCGGTTCGAAAAGGAGACCTAAAGTGATGATAGCTATAGGTCGCACGCACCCAACTAGTGCTACTAGACATACGACTAATTTTTCCCTCAAAAAAAGAGGCACGAGTTCTCAGTACTCCTATTCTATAAACACGAGTCCCATCTGACAACAGCGTCCGTGCTACAGCTAGCTCTCCTCCCTCGTTTCTCTCTTCTAATTCTAAACTCGGCCGACGCCGGGTGGGCGGGATGGGTTTGCTCAACAGCGGCCCCACCTCATAGTGTAAAACTTACGACTGGAATAAAAATGACATATACTCCCTCCGTTCCTAAATATAAGCCTTTTTAGATACTATCTCAAATGGAATACAACATACAGATGTATGTAGACATAGTTTAGAGTGTAGATTCACTCATTTTGCTCCGTATGTAGTAGTCACTTGCTGGAATCTTTAGAAAGACTTATATTTGAGAACGGTGGGAGTACTATACTAATAAAACATAAAGGCCATGAGGCGATGCCGTGCTGGTTACAAGAGGCAAGAAGAAGAGATGCATCCATCGATGATGTCCACCTCATCGACTCAGGGCACCGGCCCATAGAATGGCGCCTAAGTAGCAGTGGCTTTCGTGGCCAGGTCGACGTGCTTCTGAACAATGGCGTCCAAAGATTCCAGCCGTTGGAAGAAGGCCAACGTATTTCTGTCCTTGCTTGCCTTGAAGTGGCCTATGTAGACGATTTCCTCGTAGAAGTGGATGTGCAGGTCGACGGTTTCTTGCATGGCGAGGCGATGCGCGGCGAGCGCGGCCTCGAGGTGCACATTCTTCGTCGCAAACTCCGGCACCTGCAGGACCATCAGGGCTTGAAAGAGTTAATCACCATGGAGGCCGATGAGGGTGGCAGGCAATGAGGAGCCTGGGCACGCGGGCTGGAGCAGTACGGCAAGGTCGTCCGCGCGCTTTTTGACGGTGGTGTACTTGTGGATGGAGTTGACCATCATGTTGTCCATGCGAGAGGCGAAGCCGGCGTCAGCGAGGGCTACGATGCTGGCGGTCGCCAGCACCATCTGGAAACGCTGCGCGGTGAGGGGCCGCAGGCCGGCGCCTTGGATGATTTGGCACAACCGACTGCCGCTTGCGTCCATCGCCTCCATAGGTGCTTGTGGCTTCTGGTCACTTGGTCTTGGATTGGAGTGAGCAGTGTTCTGCAGAGACTTGGGAGTAGATGGATTGGAGTGGTGGGGCGCCTTTATTATATGAGAGTCCAAACTCTGTTGCATTCACATCATGCTGGCTCTATTCCGCTTCCCCAATTAATTCCCTCTGTATGTAATGGATGATGCATCATTGACCGTTCAACATCTCGGGAACCGCTACCCTCTCCCTCCTTGGCGTTCAAGCACCTATGGACCCGTCGACGACGATGTGCCTATGGTGACTTCGTAAATTTCAAGATGATAGTACCGTGCGTGTGTGCATTCATAGGGGTGAGTGTATGCGCGTGTATATGAGCACTTCATCTGTACTGTGTCAAAAAAACATAAATGCATGTCAAAAAGAGACCAGTCAGTATACTCAATAGTGTGCACCTCGGAGAGGAAAATGATAGAACTAGTATGTATTTATTTACGGTGTAGATTCACTCATTTTGCTCCATATATACTCCGTCTCGGTGTAGTCTAGTCACTTGTTGAAATCTCTAGAAGGGCAAATACTCCTTTCTGGTTTACAGGGCTATACTAGCAAGTAGTTGTATGTACTAGTACATAGTAGGCTCACATAGCAATTTGTCTCATGCAAGAGCCTGGCTATATGCGTGCTCCAATGTTCGCAACTGCAACATTCGGTTTGGGCTTGGCTCTTCGCCTCTTCGAGAAGATGAACAATGATGTTACTACTACTGCTTCTACAGTGTCGAATCCACTACTGCATATCCGTCCACTGCGAGCGGGACGGATAGCTTGTTGTATAAGTACTACTAAGCAAAAGCCTGTCCTCGTTTGCGAGCAACCGCGCGCATGGGCAAGGGAGAAGGCATGTAGTAGTAAAATCAAGCTTCTCCTCATTGTACAAGTTGACACGACACATCATAGCACTGGCCCCACATGCTTGCCTCTAAACTTGGCTGAAAGACCCGCAGTGTACAATATATTTGTTGCGACCTCTAACATTTACCCACCAAAAATTAAAATATATGTGGCCGTATGCACCGTTCTGATGCAGAGGCCAGGGAGTCCTTCTTTTAAAAAAAACAAATTAAAAAATATATCCCTATCTTGACCAGATGAGCGTGCAAACTACAATCACCAGGGTGACAGGTAGGGCTAGAAGACTATTTTTTTAAAAAAAACTTCGAGACGGCCACATAGCATGGAGCCGACCCCAACGATTTTAAGCTTACAAGCACGGTACATGCTATCCTATAATCACTACAAAAAAATGACACATCCGTGACATTTTGGGCCGAACGGATTTTTTTCCTGTCATACATATGACACTTCTATGACGATAATTGTGACAAAACCCGGTATCATCATAGATGTGGTGGGCTCCTACTTCTATGACAAAAAATCATGACAGAAAATCATCCTGGGCGGGCTGGAGACGCGACTGCATGACATTCTTTGGGCCGTCCATGACGGAAAAAACCATGGTAGAAGCGAGGGCGAGGAAAATTTTGGGGAGTTCCCGGTTACGGTGGGAGGTTGGGGGCCGAGCGATGCGTGTTTCTCTCATACAAGTACGTGCATGTGCACGAGGCGTTGGCTCTAACTGAACCCAAGCGAGGCGTTGGGCTCTAACTGAACCCGAGCGATTGCACTACAGGCTACGCGTTACTGAACCCGAGTGATCGATCGATGGCTGTTAACTGAACCTGATCGAGCGATTCCTTCACTACTGCTGCTAATTGAAGCCGATCAATGCTGCCTCTGGG
>NC_041381.1:55142153-55147391 GCF_002162155.2 Triticum dicoccoides | reverse complement strand
AGACGATGGAGGGGTGCTCGTGGAGGGGTGGATGAACAGGACCCTGTGCTGTGGAGGGCTGGATGAACAGTAGACGGTGGAGGGGTGCCCGTGGAGGGGTGGTTGAACAGTAGCCGATGGAGTAGCGCGCGGTGGAGGCTGGATGAACAGGAGCCCGTGGAGGCTGGAGGAGGTCGACGGTAGCCCGTGGAGGCTGGAGGAGGTCGACAGTGGAGATGAACAGTATCCCGTGGAGTCCCGTTTTGCGGTACGCCACACCCCTCCCGATGAACAGGACCCCCGTTTCGACCGTAGGAGGTCCATTTCGTCCGTTTTGCGCTACGCCACACCCCTCTCGATCAACAGGACCCTGTTTCGACCGTAGGAGGTCCGTTTCGTCCGTTTTGCGGTATGCCACACCCCTCCCGATCAACAGGACCCCCATTTCGACTGTAGGAGGTCCGTTTCCTCCGTTTTGCGATACGCCAGACCCCTCCCGATGAACAGGATCCCGTTTCGAACGTGGCCGGTCGAGCACAAGGCCGTTTCCTCCATTCTGTGGTACGCCAGGCCTCGTTTCCATCGCCTGTTCCGTCCAAGCCCTCCCGATGAACACGACCATGTATTCCGTTCCGACCCAGCCGGTTGGCTCCCACGCGTTCCGTTGCCTCCCGATGAACACGACGCATTCCGTTGCCTCCCCATGAACACAACGCATTCCGTTGCCTCCCCATGAACACGACAACGACGCTGTTTCTCCGTTCTGTCCCAGCCATGTACACAAGCCCTCGCCGTACGTATGCGCGAGTAGGCGTTCGAGACCCCGCCCATATGT
This sequence comes from Triticum dicoccoides, assembly GCF_002162155.2. Classification (NCBI taxonomy): domain Eukaryota; kingdom Viridiplantae; phylum Streptophyta; class Magnoliopsida; order Poales; family Poaceae; genus Triticum; species Triticum dicoccoides. Next base: position 55,146,577 of record NC_041381.1, on the reverse strand, counting down.
ACACATACGTGGCCGTATTTTCTTTCTTGCACCCTGGCTGCTGTACGGATGTGTACATGCTACGTGCGCGCCTCTACTACGACACGTGCGCGCCTATACATCCACCAGTATATATGTACGTACACATTCGCGACCAGAATGACAATGCTACATATGCTTCGACTAGGTGGGCCCCGACTGTCAGGCACTTCCTTGCGTGCGAAGATGTAGCTGGTGGGTCCTAGCAGTCAGGGGGGCGAATCATTTTTTTTGCCCCGACGCACTTCCTTGCGTGCGAATATGTAGCCGGTGGGTCCCAGCAGTCAGGGGGGAGAATCGTTTTTTTTCCTGGACGCACTTCCTTGCGTGCGAAGGTGTAGCTGGTGGGTCCCAGCAGTCAGGGGGGCGAATCGTTTTTTTTGCCCGGACACACTTCCTTGCGTGCGAAGATGAAGCTGGTGGGTCCCAGCAGTTAGGGGGAAACGTATTTTTCCTCGAAATACAGTGGCCCGTCCGATGGGTCCCAGTTGTCAGGTGGAGGAATCATTATTTTCCGCGTAATAAGGAGGCACTTCCTTGCTGCGGCCGTGGACCCAGGTGCTAGCCTCTCCACGTACAGTCCACGTCCGATGGAAGTCGTTCCTTGACGATGTTGACCAGGCCGCACCGAGAGCACCACGGCGGTGGGCGACAGCGAGGCCTAGGAAGGGGACGACGCGGAGCCGGGGAAGACGCGGCAGTGGAAGCCCGCGTGGAGAGGAGTACGAGGGTTCACTGGTTCGGCTGTGGTGTGAGGCTGCCGTCTCCGCAGGGCCTGGCTAGCGGTGTGAATAGTAGAGGGCGGTGAGGCCTCCACGGCAGCACAGCCGCCATGGGAGGCAGGAGCATGCGGCACGACCGCGCTGCTTTGGGCGGCTGGAGCAAGAAGACCAGAGGTTGAAGAAGCACTACGACCGTTGGATGGACATCGTACGGTCACTAGAGCTAGAATCGTTCATATTGACTAAGTTGACAAAGCCCTCCATCCCCATCAACTTAGTTGGCCCACAAGTCATCCTCCCACTATGGTGGGTCCCAGCTAGCTGGGGGGTATTCATTTTTTTTTGTGCATAATAAGGAGGCACTTCCTTGCGTGCAAAGATATAGCTGGTGGGTCCGACATGTCAGCGGGGGAACGTTTTTTTTGCAAAATACAGAGGCCCTTCTAGTGGGTCCTAGCTGTCAGGTGGAGGAATCATTATTTTGCGCGTATAGTCCACGGCCGATGGATGTCGTTCATTGACCACGTTGACCAGGCCGCGCCGAGAGCACCATGGCGGTGGATGACGGCGAGGCCTAGGAAGGGAACGACACGGAGCCGAGGAAGACTCGGCAATGGTTGCCCACGCGGTGGGGAGTATGAGGGTTTACTGGTCCGGATGCCATCGCCGGGAAATAACAGGAGGTGTGGGTGAGTAGAGGAATGGCCTGGCCAGCAATGAAGTAGGGTGGGGCGGTGCGGCCTGTGCGGCAGCATAGCCGGCCACGGGAGGCAGGAGCAGGCAGTCCCACCGGAGCTGGTTTGGGCGGCTGGAGTAAGAAGATCAGATATTGAAGAAGCAGCACGGCCGTTGGATTAACATCCAACGGTCACTGCTGCTAGAATTGTTTGTGGACTAAGTTGACAAAGCCAAAGTACACGTCAACCTAGTAGACCCACAAGTCAGCCTCCAAATCTGTCCCAAACATCATACAGCCCTAAATTTCTAGCCACATTCAAATTAATTTTAAATCTAAATATACCTTAATTTAAATTCAATGAAATTTTACCCGCACAAAAACAATGAAATTTAAAATATCAGAATCCGAAAGAAAACAATATTTTGGAACTAATTGCCTGTTTGCTGTATTTTTTTCATTTTACAGCCCATTTATTATTACTTATAGCCCATTTCTTATTACTTATAGCCCATTTCTTATTACGTATAGCCCATTTTCTGGGCAAAATGCATCCCTCATCGTCTTGAAAGATTACCGGCCCAGCAGGGAGTAGAAAACCAAGTAGGCCTATGTTGGTTATTTTGCAAAAAACAAAATTGCTGGCCAGCCATTTTTCATAAAGGAAAAAACAAACTAGGCTGGTCATTTGCTAAACATATAAAATAAAAGCCTGGGCTTGACGGGCCATGGGTCCCGCACAACCCAGTTGATACCCTTCTCTGTCCCAAAAAAACAAAATTACTATGCGCACTGCTGGGTCCCTACTGTCATCCTCACCATGTACAGTCATCTCCTTATTCGTCTCGGTTGTTGACCATGTTGACAACATCGGAGGGCGGCAACGTGGCGAGCGAACCAAGGCGGAGGACGATGGTGAGGCCTCGGATGGGAATGAACAGGAGCCAGGGAAGATCACAGCCAGTCGTGGGAGGCGGGAGCAGGCGGTCCCGCCGGCGCTGGTTTGGCTTTGGCGGCTCGAGGAAGAAGAGACTGAAGAAATGGGACAGACGTTGAATGTCAATCCAACGGTCAAGGTTGGCACAATCATTTTTTTTGACTAAGCGGACACCAAGTAGCATACGTTTTTATATATAGGAAGAAAACTGCGAGGAAAATGCGTTTGTCTGCCGTCCTCCTCACAGGGAAAGTTCGCCACATAAGTGACTAGCACCCTTGGTTTTCAACCGAGAGGTCTTGGGTTCGAGTCCGAGGAACTCTCAATTTTGTCCTCCTTCCTTCCTCACAAAAAAAGGGAAAGAAAATCAAAGACTTGGGAAGGCGTACAGAACAAGCTAGTGTACCAGTAAAGAGACGTTGCCGAGTTTTAGAAAAAAGAAAGACGTGCTCCTGTAGCTGGTTCAAATCCAAACCTAGACTATGACTATATTCTATATATGCTACTATGCTACTCTGCAAGTAATGAAACTGACATATCCAACGTTCGCTTCTCCTCTTATCTACTTACTCTGCCTAGCATCAGAAGCTCTGGCCACAGCAACCATGTCCGCTGGCTGCTCGTCCAGCTGCTCTTCAGCACGCAACAACCAGATATGCGCCAAGTCGCCACCCGTACCATCGCCTGTGGGTCTCATCACACCCCCGCCGGCACGCGCACCGCAGCCGATCGCTCATCGCAACCCGCTGCCATTGGTGTGGTGCCACTGCTGCAAATCACGCAGAGTCATCCGTCGCGTCTCAACCAAAATCCGCAACCCTGGCCGAGTCTTCTACAAATGCCCGAATCATGGGGTAATAATATGTTTAAGTGTTGTTCTACTGCTTTCAGTTGTTGATTTTTTTAATAGTTTGGTTGATGATCTTCCAATTTGATTCGTGCATAAATGGGAAGATTCGTGTGATTTGTATTTCTGGGAAGTTGCTGATGTGGGGGAATGCAACTATGCTGATTATTTGGTTAGTCGAGGAATCCCAATACAAGAAGGTTGGGGTGTTGGACAAGTAACTGAAGGAACGATAGAAGATGAAGATGCAGAGCAGAAGGTTAAAGATGCAGTTCCTCTAATCATGGCCAAGCAACAGCAGCTGAACGGCCTTGACAGCAATGAGGAGATAAAAGAGCTTGTGAAGATAATGGGCAAAATCAATATGCTCTGTAGGATGATTGTCTCTTTATTTGCAGTGTATGTAGCACTCGTGATGTATTCGGTGGCTACGACATGATCACTTTGCTGAAACTAGTAATGAATGAAACCTGTGTAGCAGGCTGGGCGTAGTTGTAACGCCCCGGATGCGTTGCACCAGGTGTCCGCCAGTTATTCGCTGCCATTGCCATGTCATTTGCTTGCGTGTTGCATTTTATCATGTCATCATGTGCATTTCATTTTGCATACGTGTTCGTCTCAGGCATCCGAGCCTTTTCCCCGTTGTCCGTTTTGCAATCCGGCGCTCCTATGTCCTCCGGCGTCCCCCTCTTCTCTCTTTTTGTGAGTGGGTGTTAAACGTTCTCGGAATGGACCGAGGCTTGCCAAGTGGCCTTGGTATACCGCCGGTAGACCGCCTGTCAAGTTTCGTGCCATTTGGAGTTCGTTTGATACTCCAACGGTTAACCGGGTAACCGTAAAGCCCCTCTCTCTTTGCAGCCCAACACCCTTCCAAAGTGGCCCAAAACCCATCTAACTCCCCTCCATGCTCTCGGTCGTTCGATCACGATCGCGTGGGCGAAAACCGCTCCTCATTTGGACTCTCCTAGCTCCCAAAAACTATAAATATGCCCTCCCCGTCCAAATTCGCGGACGAATCCCCCGAAACCCTAGCTCCTTCTTCCTCCGCGCGCCGGACGCGTCAGCCCAGTGCCGGACATGTCCGCCGCCGACCCCTCGTCCAATCCCAGAGCGCCACCTGTCTCCGCCGGCCCTCTCTCTCTCCTCCCACCGCCGCGGCCCGCCCGGCCCACGGCCGGCCCGTCCCGGGCCGCGACCGGGCCAGCACACCGCCCACGCCCCGTG
>NC_041381.1:55068186-55141641 GCF_002162155.2 Triticum dicoccoides | reverse complement strand
CGATGCTCCCCTCCGCCGCCGGCGCCCCGAGGCGCCCGCCTCCCGCTCGCCTCCCCGCGCCCCGGTGCTCCCCGCCGCCGCCGCACCCGTATACGGCGAGATCCGGGCGAGATCAAGCCGCCGCCGCCGCCATGCCTCGCCGGCCGGCAAGATCCGGCCGCCCAGACGCCGGATCCACCCCTTCCGGTGCCCCCGTCCATCTCCTCCATCGGCGCCATTCCCCGACGTCGTCGGAGTGCCTCTCCTTGTCCTCTCCAACTCTGGCGAAGTTCCGGCGAGATCCGGCCCTGCCTCGGGATCCGTGCTGCCTCAGGTTGACTTCCCCCTCTGAAATTCCACTAAGTCCCCGATTCTGCAGTAATTTTGATGCCATGTTTGACCTGTTGTATCTCTGCATCCGTAGCTCCATTTTGTGCGTGTAATATGTCATATTGTTCGTCTCAACGAGTAAATCATTTCATTCTATTGCATCATATTCATTTGAGGTCATCTAGATGCCTGAATCATCGTTGCAAGAGTGCTTCATAATGTTTTCTGCTGTTTCTTAACAGAACGAGCTGATTTGTGATTTTTGCCATGATTGATGTGTGCATCCTATGAGGTTGATGTCTACATGTGTTTTGATCTATGCTTTGAGTAGAATCATGCCATGCCTTTGTTCGCCATTATAAGTTCCTGTAACATGTTGTTTGATAGCTCTAAACATTGCATCGTGATGTTATTTTCTGCAAAGTCTGAAATTGTTATTACTTGCAATCTTACCATGTGCGTTTGAGCATGTTCTAGTGATTTCTGGAGATAGCTCAGTGTTCATGTTTTGTAATGCTTTACCTGTACTTCAAGTCCATGCCTTTTGTTATTATGTTGGGGTGCTGTAGCATGTAGTTTTCATGCTTGCAATATGCCTAGTTGCTGTTTTGGACAGCTTGTCCTTTAAACTTGTTTCATGTGTGTGTTGAACCGTTGCTCCGTTTTGAGTGTGCTCTATATGAAACTTGCTTAGAATTGCATGTAGTTTCATATTATCATGTTGCATCCATGTTTTGAGGTGTTTTCTTGATGTTTGAGTGCATTTTGCATCAATGCCATGTTTAACTTGTTTTGCTCATATCTTCTAGGCCGTAGCTCCGAACTAAATGAACTTTATATGTAACTAGACTAGAATCTCGTGTAGATCATATTTGTGCATCTTAACTTGCTGTTTAACAACTTGAACATAAGGTTTATTCAGATCTGAACCATTTTCGAAATATGCATATGAGGACTTACCGGAATTGTTATATGTTGTTCCCGGCCTCATTTAAACTTGCCTTGTTGTGTTGCTCTTGTTTGCACCATCTCTTGCCATGAGTAGCTTCATGTAGCCGTGCCATGCATCATACTTGTATTGTGCATCATGTCATGTTCATGTGTGGTGTGTTTACTATGTTGTGTGCTTCTTTTCGATAGTTCCTGTTTCTTTGCGATCGTGAGGATTCGTTCGTCTACGCTTGGTTCGTCTTCGTGGCTTCATCTTATTCATGGACTCGTTCTTCTTCCTTGCGGGATTTCAAGCAAGATGACCGCTACCCTGGATCTTACTACTATCATTGCTATGCTAGTTGCTTCGTTCTATCGCTTTGCTGCGCTACCTATCACCTGCTTATCAAGCCTCCCATAATGCCATGAACCTCTAACCTTTGATACCTTTCCTATGCAAAACGTTGTTTGGCTGTGTTACCGCTTTTGCTTAGCCCCTCTTATAGCGTTGCTAGTTGCAGGTGAAGTTGAAGATTTCTCCATGGTGGACAGGATTTTGGTTGGGATATCACAATATCTCCTATATTATTAATGCATCTATATACTTGGTAAAGGGTGGAAGACTCGGCCTTATGCCTAGTGTTTTGTTCCACTCTTGCCGCCCTAGTTCCGTCATACCGGTGTTATGTTCCCGGATTTTGCGTTCCTTACGCGGTCGGGTGATTTATGGGACCCCCTCGACAGTTCGCTTTGAATAAAACTCCTCCAGCAAGGCCCAACATTGGTTTTACCATTTGCCTCACCTAGCCCCTTTTCCCTTGGGAGTCGCGCTCTCGAGGGTCATCTTTATATTATCCCCCCCGGGACAATGCTCGTCGTGAGTGTTGGTCCAACCTGTCAGCCGCCGGTGGCCACCAGGGGCAACTCTGGGCTGGCCTACCGGAAGTTTGGACAATCCGGTGTGCCCTGAGAACGAGATATGTGCAGCTCCTATCAGGATTTGTCGGCACATTCGGGTGGCTTTGCTGGTCTTGTTTTACCATTGTAGAAATGTCTTGTAAACCGGGATTCCGAGTCTGATTGGGTCTTCCTGGGAGAAGGTCTATTCCTTCGTTGATCGCGAGAGCTTGTCATGGGCTAAGTTGGGACACCCCTGCAGGGTATAATCTTTCGAAAGCCGTGCCTGCGGTTATAGGCAGATGGGAATTTGTTAATGTCCGGTTGTAGATAACTTGACACCAGATCCAAATTAAAACGCATCAACCGCGTGTGTAGCCGTGATGGTCTCTTTTCGGCGGAGTCCAGGAAGTGAACACGGTCTTTGGGTTATGTTTGACGTAAGTAGGAGTTCAGGATCACTTCTTGATCATTGCTAGTTTCACGACCGTTCCGCTTGCTCTCTTCTCGCTCTTATTTGCGTATGTTAGCCACCATATATGCTTAGCCGCTGCTGCAGCCTCACCACTTTACCCCTTCCATTCCCTTTAAGCTTTACTAGTCTTGATACCCAAGGTAATGGGATTGCTGAGTCCTCGTGGCTCACAAATTACTACAACAACAGTTGCAGGTACAGGTTTCGCGATGTTCATGACGCGAGAGCTATGTTTGCTTGTATTGGAGTTCTTTTGCTTCTTCTTCGATCAGGGGATAGGTTCCAGGTCGGCAGCCTGGGCTAGCAGGGTGGATGTCGTTTGAGCTTCTGTTTGTGTTTCATCCGTAGTTGGATGTTGCTCTTATGTATTGTGATGTTGTAGTCGTGCGGCATTGTATGCCTGTTGTATGTATCCCCATCTATTATGTAATGTTGATGTAATGATATCCACCTTGCAAAAGTGTTTCAATATGCGGGTCTATCCTTGGTGGGACCTTCGAGTTCCTTTTGGATAGGGTCGCATATTGGGCGTGACAAGTTGGTATCAGAGCCTCGACCGACCCTAGGAGCCCCCTTGATTGATCGTGTAGTTTGGCCGTTGTTGAGTCTAGAAGAAAACTGATTTCGGAGTCTAGTTATATCGGAGAGTAGGAATTCTTTTTACTCCTCAGTCCCCTTCGTCGCTCTGGTAAGGAATCTTGACGTAGGTGTTTTGAATTACTTCTCTTCCCTTTCAAATTTTTCTTTAGGATCACGCAGTTGGTTTTTCGGTAGTTGTTCCTCAGCTCTTTTCATCCGGTGCATTTCTCGTCAAGTTGACTCGAGCCTCTTCATCATTGAGTTTAATCCTCAGTTGTTTTCTTTCCCACCCACCCACCCCTTTTCATCTTGGAACTGGAGTCCGTAATCGAGTATCCATCCTACTCGTGCGAAGTCTTTGCTTTCTTTCCTCAATGATTTCAACCGGTGTTTTCTCTTCAAGATATTCGTCGTTTCCCCTTCCAAGTTGTCTTTGTTTTCCCGCCCTCCCACCCTCTTCTTCCCGGAGCCTGAGTCTGTTTCGAGCATCAATTTCATTCGTGCGGAGCCTCTTCAGTCTTTCGTAAATCATTTCAACCGGTGAATTCTCGTCTTGTTTGACATTCTTCATCTCTTTTCCTTTCCGGTGGACTCAACTCAAGTTTTTCGGGTTGATCACATTCTTTTCCTTGGATCAAGTATTCTCCCTGCTCGTTCGTCTCTCGCCAGTTTATCCTTTCGGAGTGTTCAAGACATCTCAGGAGATTCGTTTGTGTTACAATTAATTCGAGGTTGTCACCTCATTCAAATATTTCAATTGTTTCGGTGCATCACCTATCTGTTCAACATCCCTTTCCAACGGTGTTTTCTTCAGTGGGCCCTAACCCACAGGTCTTTTCCCAGGATCTTACCTGACTCTTCTAATTCCCCCGGAGTTATTCTCAATTCTTTTCAAAGTGTGACGTAAGAATGAATTTCATCAGTCAGATGCCTTTCCAAGATCGTTTTCAAACTCTTTTCATTGTTGGCTCAACCTCTTCGCTTTTCATTATCCCGGAGTATCTCAATAATTTTTGTGGTGTTTCTCGTCGTCATTTGAAGAACGAAGAAGAGTTTTCCTCTAAATCTTGTCTGTTCTCCTGATGTTTCGTGGTTCTAGCTTCATGTTATCCTCTCGAATTGTTTCATTTGTCAGATATCCTTTTCTTACCCATCCGGAGTTTGTCAGCAGTTGTTTTTCGGAGGCCATCATCCCAGAAGAATTCTTCGTCCTCACATTTCAGCTTCCGTTATCCAATTATCCCGGTGCTTCGCTCAAGTGTTCTTAATCAGCTCATGATCTCTTTATTTTTTTGCATCTAAATCCCCTCTAGCATATTTGTTCTTCTAATTCTCCCGGTGATTCCTTCTCTTTCGTCAGTCATTTTCGAATTCTTACGGTGGTTCGTTCAAGATTCTTTTCTTTGATTATCATTTTAATCCATTCGTTGTTTTCAATCCTACCGGTGGTTCATGAAGACCTTCTCAAGTTTGTGATATGTCACTTCTCAATCCTTTTCAACAAGAATAAGTAATATGCAAAATCCATTGTTTGTCATCAATTTAATTTGATGAAGGATAAGCATACAATGAATCTTATTCTTATTTCATTCAAGTGAGTAATCCTTTCCTTCGGAGTTTGTTCATGATGAATAAATTCTAGGTCCAAGTCTTTTCGTCTTTTCTTTTCCAGAGTTCAATTTCCTTAGCTATTTCGTTGGAACCTCCATCTAAATCATCGCAATGCTCATCTAATTCTTTCATCCTTCATTTTATCTTGTAATCCTTTTGTTACCGGAGTTCTTCAGGGTGGTTCTTCATGATTTAATTCATTTTTCAAGAGTTCATCAAGATCTTGTTGGTGGAGTTCAAGTATCATTACTTCTCGCGTATTGAAGCGCAAATAATTCTTCATTTTCTTTTGAAGTGGAGTTTGCATTTCTTCGTTCTTCTCAGTTATGCAATCATTTCCGTTTGCGACTGGTTATCACCTCATAATTTCTGAGAGGTTATCCATAAGTCCACAACAAGCTTATCCTTTCGTTGTTGATTTTCTCAACAAATTCGTTCAACCTTTCCTTCTAAATTCTTTTCATTCCATTCTTCAATTCTTCCTGAGGCTTTGCATTGTTCATCTCATCAAGTGCCATCCCATCGTGTGAAGTTCATGTTCTTTTCCTCCCATTTTCAGTCGAAGTGCTGCCTAAATCCTTTCAGTCTTATTCGTTTCTTATCTTGTTCTAACCGGAGTGCTTTCATAGTCTATCTGATTCCATGAGCTTTCGATTCTCGTCATTCTCGTCGTTCCTCTCTTCTTCTCGAGTGCTCTCGATTCTTTGCTTCTTCTTGAGTTCTTGTTTCACCTCATCCCTTTTCCCTTCTGTCTCGGTCCTAAGATCTCGGGACGAGATCTCTTGTTAGTGGAGGAGTGTTGTAACGCCCCGGATGCGTTGCGCCAGGTGTCCGCCAGTTATTCGCTCCCATTGCCATGTCATTTGCTTGCGTGTTGAATTTTATCATGTCATCATGTGCATTCCATTTTGCATACGTGTTCGTCTCAGGCATCCGAGCCTTTTCCCCGTTGTCCGTTTTGCAATCCGGCGCTCCTATGTCCTCCGGCGTCCCCCTCTTCTCTCTTTTTGTGAGTGGGTGTTAAACGTTCTCGGAATGATCCGAGGCTTGCCAAGTGGCCTTGGCATACCGCCGGTAGACCTCCTGTCAAGTTTCGTGCCATTTGGAGTTCGTTTGATACTCCAACGGTTAACCGGGTAACCGTAAAGCCCCTCTCTCTTTGCAGCCCAACACCCTTCCAAAGTGGCCCAAAACCCATCTAACTCCCCTCCATGCTCTCGGTCGTTCGATCACGATCGCGTGGGAGAAAACTACTCCTCATTTGGACTCTCCTAGCTCCCAAAAACAATAAATATGCCCTCCCCGTCCAAATTCGCGGACGAATCCCCCGAAACCCTGGCTCCTTCTTCCTCCGCGCGCCGAACGCGTCCGCCCGACGCCGGACATGTCCCCCGCCGCCCCCCTCGTTGAATCCCAGAGCGCCACCTGTCTCCGCCGGCCCTCTCTCTCTCCTCCCACCGTCGCGGCCCGCCCGGCCCACGGCCGGCCCGTCCCGGGCCGCGACCAGGCCCGCGCGCCGCCCGCGCCCAGTGCACAGCTCCACCACCCCGCGCCGGAGGCCTCGCTCCGCCGCGCCTCCACGCCTCCCGCCCCGGTGCTCCCCTCCGCCGCCGGCGCCCCGAGGCGCCCGCCTCCCGCTCACCTCCCCGCGCCCCGGTGCTCCCCGCCGCCGCCGCGCCTGGATCCGGCGAGATCCGGGCGGGATCAAGCCGCCGCCGCCGCCATGCCTCGCCGGCCGGCCAGATCCGGCCGCCCGGACGCCGGATCCGCCCCTTCCGGTGCCCCCCCGTCCATCTCCTCCGTCGGCGCCGTTCCCTGACGTCGCCGGAGTGCCTCTCCGCCGTCCTCTCCATGTCCGGCGAAGTTCCGGCGAGATCCGGCCCTGCCTCGGGATCCATGCTGCCTCAGGTTGACTTCCCCCCTCTGAAATTCCACTAAGTCCCCGATTCTGCAGTAATTTTCATGCCATGTTTGACCTGTTGTATCTCTGCATCCGTAGCTCCGTTTTGTGCGTGTAATATGTCAAATTGTTCGCCTCAACGATTACATCATTTCATTCTATTGCATCATATTCATTTGAGGTCATCTAGATGCCTGAATCATCGTTGCAAGAGTGCTTCATAATGTTTTCTGTTGTTTCTTAACAGAACGAGCTCATTTGTCATTTTTGCCATGATTGATGTGTGCATCCTATGAGGTTGATGTCTACATGTGTTTTGATCTATGCTTTGAGTAGAATCATGCCATGCCTTTGTTCGCCATTATAAGTTCCTGTAACATGTTGTTTGATAGCTCTAAACATTGCATCGTGATGTTATTTTCTGCAAAGTCTGAAATTGTTATTACTTGCAATCTTACCATGTGCGTTTGAGCATGTTCTAGTGATTTCTGGAGATAGCTCAGTGTTCATGTTTTGTAATGCTTTACCTGTACTTCATGCCCATGCCTTTTGTTATTATGTTGGAGTGTTGTAGCATGTTGTTTTGATGCTTGCAATATGCCTAGTTGCTGTTTTGGACAGCTTGTCCTTTAAACTTGTTTCATGTGTGTGTGTTGAACCGTTGCTCCGTTTTGAGTGTGCTCTATATGAAACTTGCTTAGAATTGCATGTAGTTTCATATTATCATGTTGCATCCATGTTTTGAAGTGTTTGCTTGATGTTTGAGTGCATTTTGCATCAATGCCATGTTTAACTTGTTTTGCTCATATCTTCTAGGCCGTAGCTCCGAACTAAATGAACTTTATATGTAACTAGACTAGAATCTCGTGTAGATCATATTTGTGCATCTTAACTTGCTGTTTAACAACTTGAACATAAGGTTTATTAAGATCTGGACCATTTTCGAAATATGCATATGAGGACTTACCGGAATTGTTATATGTTGTTCCCGGCCTCATTTATACTTGCCTTGTTGTGTTGCTCTTGTTTGCATCATCTCTTGCCATGAGTAGCTTCATGTAGCCGTGCCATGCATCATACTTGTATTGTGCATCATGTCATGTTCATGTGTGGTGTGTTTACTATGTTGTGTGCTTCTTTTCGATAGTTCCTGTTTCATTGCGATCGTGAGGATTCGTTCGTCTACGCTTGGTTCGTCTTCGTGGCTTCATCTTCTTCATGGACTCGTTCTTCTTCCTTGCGGGATTTCAGGCAAGATGACCGCTACCCTGGATCTCACTACTATCATTGCTATGCTAGTTGCTTCGTTCTATCGCTTTGCTGCGCTACCTATCACCTGCTTATCAAGCCTCCCATATTGCCATGAACCTCTAACCTTTGATACCTTTCCTATGCAAACCGTTGTTTGGCTATGTTACCGCTTTTGCTCAGCCCCTCTTATAGCGTTGCTAGTTGCAGGTGAAGTTGAAGATTTCTCCATGGTGGACAGGATTTTGGTTGGGATATCACAATATCTCCTATATTATTAATGCATCTATATACTTGGTAAAGGGTGGAAGACTCGGCCTTATGCCAAGTGTTTTGTTCCACTCTTGCCGCCCTAGTTTCCGTCATACCGGTGTTATGTTCCCGGATTTTGCGTTCCTTACGCGGTCGGGTGATTTATGGGACCCCCTCGACAGTTTGCTTTGAATAAAACTCCTCCAGCAAGGCCCAACATTGGTTTTACCATTGGCCTCACCTAGCCCTTTTTCCCTTGGGAGTCGCGCTCTCGAGGGTTATCTTTATATTATCCCCCCCCTCGGGCCAGTGCTCGTCGTGAGTGTTGGTCCAACCTGTCAGCCGCCGGTGGCCACCAGGGTCAACTCTGGGCTGGCCTACCGGAAGTTTGGACAATCCGGTGTGCCCTGAGAACGAGATATGTGCAGATCCTATCAGGATTTGTCAGCACATTCGGGCGGCTTTGCTGGTCTTGTTTTACCATTGTCGAAATGTCTTGTAAACCGGGATTTCGAGTCTGATCGGGTCTTCCTGGGGGAAGGTCTATTCCTTCGTTGATCGCGAGAGCTTGTAATGGGCTAAGTTGGGACACCCCTGCAGGGTATAATATTTCGAAAGCTGTGCCTGCGGTTATAGGCAGATGGAAATTTGTTAATGTCCGGTTGTAGATAACTTGACACCAGATTCGAATTAAAATGCATCAACCACGTGTGTAGCCATGATGGTCTCTTTTCGGTGGAGTCCGGGAAGTGAACACGGTCTTTGGGTTATGTTTGACGTAAGTAGGAGTTCAGGATCACTTCTTGATCATTGCTAGTTTCAGGACCGTTCCGCTTGCTCTCTTCTCGCTCTTATTTGCGTATGTTAGCCACCATATATGCTTAGCCGCTGCTGCAGCCTCACCACTTTACCCGTTCCATTTCCTTTAAGCTTTGCTAGTCTTGATACCCATGGTAATGGGATTGCTAAGTCCTCGTGGCTCACAGATTACTACAACAACAGTTGCAGGTACAGGTTTCACGATGTTCATGACGCGAGAGCGAAGTTTGCTTGTATTGGAGTTCTTCTTCTGCTTCTTCTTCGATCAGGGGATAGGTTCCAGGTCGGCAGCCTGGGCTAGCAGGGTGGATGTCGTTTGAGCTTCTGTTTGTGTTTCATCCGTAGTTGGATGTTGCTCTTATGTATTGTGATGTTGTATTCGTGCGGCATTGTATGCCTCTTGTATGTATCCCCATCTATTATGTAATGTTGATGTAATGATATCCACCTTGCAAAAGTGTTTCAATATGCGGGTCTATCCTTGGTGGGACCTTCGAGTTCCTTTTGGATAGGGTCACATATTGGGCTTGACAGTAATGTTGTGAACATCTAATGATTTCTATTAACGGAAATCAGGGGTATCCCCTTTTGCTCATATAAATAAATAAATAGCAGAGGCCCTGTCGGGTCAGCTTCGTTCTCATTCGAAGACGTCGAGCAAATTGCAGTGCAACAACAAACTATGTCATCAAATTCAAGTTTCACAGCCAAATATGAGTACAACTACACAACAATGTAATCATGTTTTAGTTGTCATACAATCACCAAACGCAAATCAGCATACATAACAAGTGATGTTCTCACAGCAAAATACTAAACACCATGTTCATCAGGTTTCAGTTGTCATAGCAAACACAATTTCACATAGTAGATAAAACAACGTCTTCTGATAGGCAAATACGACAAAAGCAATGTAATCATCATCCGCAGCAGCAGCGTCAAGATCTTTGCCATGTGTATCAGTCTGAATCGTAATTCCCCATGGTGTCATCTTCTTCTTCGTCCTCAACGTCCTCGAACGTTGGCCTCTTCTTGATCAACTCTTATATGTCCATAGCACGATAGGCAATCTTTTCGCCGACGTCATTGACGTGATGGTTCTCAAAGATATTAGGAACATCTGTGTTATCTTGTACATCAGGAGCAGTGTAAGCATCATCTTGTTGTGGAACTTCATTAAACGAATTCCTCTGCTCAAACCTTTGCAATACTCTCCAGTCTTTGCTACGAGCAAATGTGTCTTCCAAGAAAAATATCTGTGTTGCTTGATTTGCCAAAATAAAAGGCTCGTTGCTCTGGTACGCCGCCTTGACATTGATGGATTTGAAATAATCATCAGCTCTGGGTTTTGCGATCCTGGAAAACAGGTTATACCAATGTTAGCACAACAGAACCACACACCAATGATCCTCGAAACTGGAGATATACTGCAACTGAACAATGTCTGTTATGTTAGCATACATTTTAGTTGTATCTTTGCCATACGTATTCGTGCTCATCATGGCACTGTTTTGTGTCTTCCTTCCTTCATCTCGTGCAAGGGTGTTGTAGCGCACATCTCCAACAACGCAAGATTCATAATGTCTTACCCGAGTATCAGGACCCATTGCTAGTGAGTAAAGGGCATCATCAACTGCCTGCCCATCCTCCCACATCTTCTTAACCTATGATTAGAAAATAGACAAGCTGATCATCTTATGTACTCAATTTATTAAAAAAACTGACAGTGCACTTCAAAAGCTTACATGGTTCTTGAACCATTTCGCAAATCCTGCCATAACCAGTTTGTCAATGTTTCTTGGATTTTGCGGTAGTAACTCCTCTTTGTAGATGCTGCACAACATAGTGATCGCGTCAAACATCTAAATATATAAGAATGTGCTGCAAGTTTAGTAGATTACGATGTATAAGCTGCAGTACTGCACTTACTTGATATAAGGTAGTATCTCAGGAAAGTTATTCAACACATACCAAACCATTTTGTCCAAATCTTTAGGTTTGTCCTCTTGTCGACTCTTCCCTGTAACTCGAACAGAATAATCGAAAACATTGAGCTCGGGATTGTCTTCACCCACCTCTTTGCTAAGCTGATCAGCTGTTTCAATGTATTTTGAGCAGAATGTCAATGCTTCTGTAGCAATGTAGGCCTCTGCAATGGAACCCTCGGGTCTAGCTCCGTTCCTAACATAGCCTTTGAAAGTTCCTAGCTGCCTTTCAATAGGGTACATCCAGCCATACTGTACTGGACCTCTAAGTAGTGCCTCATCAGGTAGATGAACAACCAAATGCACCATCACATCAAAGGAGGCTGGAGGATATATCTTCTCAAGGTCGCATAGGATAGTTAGTATCTTGTCTCTAAGACGCTCCAAAGCATCTATCCTGATATTTCTACTGCAGAGTTCCCTGAAGAATTGTTCCAACTCTACAACTGCTCTGTATAAGTCAGGGCGGCCCAATCCTCTAAGGATAATAGGTAAAACCCTTTGAAGTAGAACGTGGCAGTCATGAGTTTTCAACAATTGTACCTTGTTTCCATCTGCACTGACTCTCCTTTCAGGGTTTGAAGCAAATCCATGTGGGAATCTCACACGTGACAGGACCTCGCAGAATTCTTTTCTTTTTACCTTGTCCAAGATGTACATAGCTGGTGCCATATCCCGTGGTTTACCTTCATCTTGCACCTGCAAATCCTTTCTGATACCCAGGTATGTCAAATCAATCCTAGATTTTAAGGTATCTTTCGTCTTGCCTTCAATGTTAAGAAGTGTGCCGATAATGCTGTCACATATATTTTTCTCGATGTGCATCACATCAAGATTATGCTGCAGATCCAAATCTTTCCAATACTCCAAGTCCCACAAAGTGGACCTGCGGGTAAACAATAATCTCCCTTCTACTGTGCCACGCTTCCTTTTCCCACTACCATTACCAGGATGGTTTCCTGGTGTAATATGCCTGACCTTCTCTAATTCCACTTGCAACTCATCGGCGGTGAGCCTCTTTGGCGCATCACGGTTTTCATGCTTTGCATTGAACACATGTCTTCGGTATTTCTACGATGCGGCTTGTCCTTGGCAAGGAAACAATGGTGTCCAATGTAACTGATCTTGCTAAATATTGCGTATGACAGTGGATTCCTGTCACAGCGAACACATGCATTGTAACCATGTGTCGTTCGCCCTAACATAGTGCCCAAAGCCGGATAATCATGGATGCACCAAATTACAATAGCACGCAGAAAGAAATCAGCTGGTGGGCTGCTATATTGGTCTCGAGTGAGAACACCCTTCCATAGCTGTTGAAGTTCCTCCACAACAGGCTCCATGAACAAATCAAAATCCTTTCCAGGACTTTTTGGACCTGGGATGAGCAAGGCCATCATGTAGTTTGATTCTTTGGTGCAGACATTTGGAGGCATGTTGTAAGGGATAACAAGCACTGGCCACATGCTATATGTGGCGCTCTGGTGGCCAAATGGGTTAAATCCATCTGAAGCTAAGCCAAGTCTAATGTTTCTCGGGTCAGCAGCAAACTCTTTGTGTTTATCATTGAAGCTTTTCCACTCACTACCATGAGATGGATGGCTCATTACATTCTGATCTCTGTACTCCTGGTTCCTATAATGCCACATTACATCCTCTCTTGTTTCAGCATCATGAAAGAACCTCTGCAATCTTGGTGTAATTGGAAAATGTCTAAGAACATTATGAGGAATCCTCTTCACAACATCGCCATCTTTCCATCTTGATGATTTGCATTTCGGGCATTCACTTAAGTTGGCATAATCCTTCCAGAACAGAACACAATTATTCTTACAAACATGGATCATATCATATCCAATTCCAACTGCACGAAGGAAATTCTTCATTTTACTGTAGGCGTGTGGCAGCCCAGACACATCTAGGAAAGATTTGCGGAAAGCAGCCAACATTGCATCGAATGATTTGTTGGTCATCCGCTCAGATGTCTTCACCTGAAGAAAGGTGACCATAGCTGAGAATACTGACAGCTTATTTCCTGGGGTGACAGCAACGTTGCATTGTTCCAACATGCGGGCCCACCGTTTTTCTTCTGCAGGTGAAAGTTCACGGAATGCACGAGCATTTCGTAGCATTGTTTGAATGTTGGTCAATCTCACTGGCTCCGCCACCACCACCACCTCCTCCTCTTCCACCTGAGCATCAGGCAGATCAAGATGGTGATCTGCTGCTTCCATGTAGTCAATAAAATTTATGTTCACAGCTTCACCATGATGAACCCACCTTGTATATGTGACCGACATCCCATACAAGTGTAGATGATTTTGCACAGTTGACTGGGGTCTTGTAACTGAATTCATACAACTGCTACACGGGAAGAGCACATCTGATTTCGGACCACTGTACTCAGCTCTGATAAAGTTCATGAAGTTTTCAACCCCCTCGACATATGTAGCAGAGAATCTTCGAACAGAAGTTATCCAAGTCATGTCCATCTCTTAGACATACAAATTAGTTCTTCTACAAGATATTACAGGAAAAACATATATGCTTTTTTATGAAGTCCCAAAACAATACCTAGGTCGATGTCTAAATATATGGCAAGATATTTGGACGAGCAGATCTAAGTAACGAAATATATGTGAAGCTAATTCAGCAAACAGATTTGAGTGCTAAATTATGGCAGGCTGTTTCAGCAGTCAATGAGGCCGAGCACACAGCCATCAAACTATCAAAGGCCATTACAGCAACAAAGATCGAGTATAAAACGGTGTAGAGCTATTTCACCTAACAGATTGGCTACTAGACCATGGCAATCTACGCCACAATAAATATATGGCAGGATATTTTAGCAACTAATCGGCCTTGGCATGCCATCTCACCTAAGCAGATTGAGTGCAGAACAGGGCAAGGAAGCTTCTTAAGCAGAGCATATTGACAGTAAACTACTTCGGCAAATAGTGAGATTAACAGCGTCTATCAGCTAACATTCAACGCTACACCGACATGAACGGGGCCTCAGTCTAGAATGCGCGTACCATGGGAGAAGCTGACCGCCGTGCGTCTCCACACGAACGTCGCCAGCGGTGGCGGCGCTGACTGCCGTGCGCCTCCACAAGAACGTAGCCAGAGGTGGCGGCGCGGCTAGAGGATGACAGTCTACGAGAGCGTACTATGGGAGCGAGAGGATCGCCGAACCGCGGGTATCGGCGCGGCGGGGAGGGTGGCTTTGGTAGAGCGAATGGAGTGGAGGGGGACAGGGGGGGAGCGGGGTTTGGGGAATATTATTGGCTAGTTGGCCGAAGGGCGGTTGAATCGGATTTGGGGGGAATTTTTGGGTGTGGAGGGGGAGGATTTTCGCGCGGTGGGCGGGGGGAGTTTGGCGCATGGTCGGTTTCTCCAAATGCAGTCCCATGTGTCAGTGAAGAGGCAAGCCGAAGCGCGTTCCGTTTGCATGAGCCGTGTGTAGGACCGAACGTGTGTGGGGTGCAATGCGACCGCGACAGGAGTGCTGTCAGTGTACCGCCTTTTTTCCTTTTAAACTAGGTGCTTCGCCCCCTCAATTTTTTTGTTGCTTCACGCGATCCATCGATACTACTACTAGTAATCTGGTAATACCGACTAAAAGGGCGCGGCCGGGTCTTTTCCCGCGTGATATGCTGGGAGATTGGCTTAGTTGGGTTTTTAGGACGAGTAATGCTACACCTACGTAATCCCAGCTACGTAATTAACGTAATGTGAAACGTGTGAGCTATTGATTGTAGATTGGGGGGAGGGAGGGGCCCACCACCATGAAAATCAGGGGAGGAGAGAGAGAGGCAATTTACGTTAACCCTTTCGTAGGTTCCCGTAGATGTAGAAAGATGTGAAATGCGTGAATGTGTAGTGGAGGTACTATTGGAGTGCCTAAGATAATTTGTGTATGTATAGACCCTATGTGTTTATTTTACTTCGCATGTTAGATTTGTCTCAGTTCAATAAAAAGCAGAGTTGGTGATGATGGTGTGCCTGTCATCCTGCAATATAGGCCGTCCGATCTATATCTAACGGATAGGAAGGAAACTATGACAATTTACCCGCACTCCTCTCCACATTTGCAGATAAGGCTTTCCCTCGTTCATCCTTTTCTCCCATAAGATCTTGATCTTCCGTGCAACGCACGGGCATCTTGCTAGTACTCCTACAATATGTATATTATTGTGAAAGTTCATATACACTGGCCGAGATTAATGCAAACACGACAGATTTTCATTCCATTTTGAACTTTTATAGGATCAAAAAATAAAAGAAACCTGACCCTAAACTTATTCTACGGTGACCGACGTCCTCCATCTGCGATCTCTATGTATGGGGGCGGGGTTCAAGACCCGTGAAGTGAAGGTGCGGTCTCCGGCGAGGAAGAGTAGAACATGGGATACAGACCGGCCAGTTGGCACACCATGCCCTGCCGCCTCCCATGCCCTACTCATCCTCGGAGGAGTGCCCGGCTTCGGCGGTGCCGGACGTTGGACGGCGGCAAGTAGGAAGTGTGGCTGACGGTGCTCCCGTTGTAGGCCACCAGCGTGGCCACCGCTTGTGCGGTCATGTCCGCGTTCGGCTACGCCGCTATTGCGTCGCGAGAGGCGACTTGAGTGAGGGCGGCGACCTCGAGCTTCATCCACGAAGACAAGCTCTCCCACAGAGCGTTCGCACTTGCGGTCATGGCGGATGTGGTGCCAGGTAGGAGGATGATGCGCTATAGTGTGGAGGTTAGCTGGGTGTTTCTGCTTTAAGTAGCGCATTCCGGTGAGGCCAAGCGTCCAGGTGCGTCATTAATTTGCCGGAGTTGGTTCCTCGGGTACCGAGCCTTTTAACGTCGACATACGAACGGAGGGCATGAATGCGGGTAGCTGGCGCCGGCTAGGAACGCACCGCGCGACGGCGCGAGGGACGAGGGTTTTGGTGTGCCAGGGTAGTCAGTTGTGGCCGTGGCAACGTTGGAGATGCCCTTTGCTCGCATGCGATCCCCGCATGTCATTGAAAAAGCAAGACGACCCGGCATGGTCTTAGGTTCAGAGGATGTAGTTGGCTGCGCTACACCACTCTGCGGACGCATCGCGGCGCCCCGTGCATCCTCGACGAGCCGGGTGTTGGGGTGTGTTTGGATTGTGGCCAAAGTGCACCTTACCAAAATTTTGGTCATGACCCAAAGATTGGTCTTTGTTTGGATGGTTGCCATTTTTTGGCATGCCAATGAACTCTAGCCAACTCTAGTTCATTTTTCTTGCCAATGTCGGCCAAATTATGGGCAACCAATACCTCAACCAAAATTTTGGTCATGACCCCAAGATTGGTGTTTGTTTGGATGGTTGCCATTTCTTTGGCATGCCAATGAACTCTAGCCAACTCTAGTTCATTTTTCTTGCCAATGTCGGCCAAATCATGGGCAACCAATACGTCAACCAAAATTTTGGCTACACAATGCTTTGATGGGGAAACCTTGGGCACAAACCAAACACCACCCTCGGCACACTCAAACTGACTGTGTCTAACGACGATATGAGCGTGTCGCTCACCGCTTTCGCTGTGTCCAGAGGAGGTGCTGGAGCTGCGCCCCGTTGTTGGCCCCAATGACCCACATGAAAGGTTGTCAGTGGCGAGGAGGTCGTGGGCCAGCTCCTCCATTGGACTAGTCCGCGTTACGTCGTCCCGACGGGTGTGCCTCACATGTCGGTTTCCCTGTTTTCCCGGCCATATTCGAGCGTCAGTGCTCCGCGTTGTGCATTAGGCCTTTCACTATGTAGGCCAAGCGAGACAACTTGTTGTTTATTTGAGCCGTTCAAGTACAATCATGTGGCGTTTGCTTATTTCTCATTCCTCTCCAACCTTCTTCTCCATCGATCATGTCGCCCTCCAGTCGAGTCCATCCTCCCGCATGCCTCATTTGAACATTCCGCCGAGTATCATTCGCATGTACCCACCCTAGTCCTCTTTCAATAGATCTCCGGACCACGAGATGAAATCGAGAGGGAACGAGTGGGGCACGTGATACGTAAGGCGGATTCAAAATTTTGAACCGGTGATCATAGCATCCGCAAATCATATATAAAGGGTATTCAATGTTCGTTTCGTTTTTGAAAGTAAAATATACTCCCTCCTATCCTTTCTAGTTTACATATAAGATTTATGTGTAGTCAAAGTATCTCTACTTTGATCAAAAAGGTATCAACATTCAACAACGCCCAATCAATATTGTTAGATTCGTATGTACTCCTAGATTTGTACTCGAGATGGTTTCCAATTTGACTATTGACAAGATTAATATTACATGAGATGTATAATCTGAAAATTATATCATTGGAAACTCCTTTCACATACGAATTTGACCGTATGCTTTGTGTAAGTTGCATGTCATATATTATTACTCTAACATTTGGTCAAAGTTAGCCTCGAAAAATGCATTAGACCCTATATGCTTTGTGTAAGTTGCATGTAATATATTATTACTCTAACATTTGTGTAAGTTGCATGTCATATATTATTACTCTAACATTTGGTCAAAGTAGTATAGTGGAAGTGGATCCTCTGACGTAGGTATCCCTGCCTTACCCTCCCTTTCGGTCACTTACTGGCGGACCCCATGCTTGCTAGGCCCCGCATGTCAGTTACTCAATGGGTTCGGCCATGTCAGGGGATCCTCATCTGTAGTATACTCCCTCTGTTTTTATTTACTCTGCATAAAACGAAGGGAGTGGTGGTATAATAAATGACGCGGGCGGGGGACGGGGAGGGACGTCGGTTTGCTCTCAACTGCGGTCCCACAAGACGAAGCGCGTTCCATTCGGTGATTGACGTGGAGGGTCCAGCGTGCCGGGCTGCAACGCGAATGCGACAAGAGCGATGTACAGTCAAATCCGATTGACCGGTCGTCACCGGAAGCACTATTCACACCAGAACCTTCGCTGCTCGGCCTACGCCAGCCACTGCCCTAAAACCACACGAAATCTCCAGCCCATTCCCCCACCTTTCGATCCCCTAGCCCGCATCAAGCGTCCCCTAGTTCGCCGGAAAGCCATGGTGCACCACAAGATCACTTACTACAAGATGCTGACGCCGGAGCACCGCGCAGAAATCGCGGTGGCGGTCGACGCCACAGACTTCCGTTCCCAAGCTCGCTTTGCGGCGGGCCAATCCCCGAGTTCTCTGGAGCCAAGCTACGAGGAGGAGGAAGCCGATCCAATTTTCATGGCGGAGGTCGCGGCGCAGAAGGCCACCAATGGGTATGAGACGATGGACGTCGACTTCGTGCCGGCGTCCGAGTCCCCCATGGTGCAGGAGGACCAGCGGTTCAACATGGCGATACTAAAGGAGGACCGGGAGGCAGAGGCTCAACTCAACGCGGAGCGCGCGCATGCCGCTGCCATCGAGGCTCTCCTGCAGGCGGAACCGAATGTCGTGGATGTGAACCGGGCGGCGGAGGCTCAAATTGAGGCAGAGCGCGCGGATGCCACTGCCATCGAGGCCCTCCTGCAGGCTGAACCGGACGTGCTGGACTTGAACCGGGCGACAAAGGCACGACTCGACGTAGAGCGCACGTATTCCGCTCTCATCGACACCCTCCTGCAGGCAGAACCGAACGTCCTGGACTTGAACTGGGCGGTGGAGGCTGGACTCGACGCGGAGCGCGCGGATGCCGCTCTCATCGACGCCCTCCTGCAGGCGGAACCGAATGTCCTGGACTTGAGCCGGGCGGCGGAGGCTCGACTCGACACGGAGCGCACGGATACTGTTGCCATCGAGGCCCTCCTGCAGGCCGAACGGATGTCCTCAACTTGAACCGGGCTGTGCTCTTGTCCGTGCAGAGCGCCCGCACGCTCCGCTTGAACGAGTAGCTGGAGGCCGAGGACAACCACGGTGCGGAGACACACATCAGCAGCGACGGCTGGTTCGCACCGGTAGCCAAAGACGACGAGGCCGTCTCTTTCCACGAGCAGTGATAGTTTTTCTTTATGTTGTTGTTTTTATGGATGTTTTGCTGTGTAAAAACATATATTTGTTATGCAAGTCGCCTGACTTGGGTCAGTCTACCAT
This sequence comes from Triticum dicoccoides, assembly GCF_002162155.2. Classification (NCBI taxonomy): domain Eukaryota; kingdom Viridiplantae; phylum Streptophyta; class Magnoliopsida; order Poales; family Poaceae; genus Triticum; species Triticum dicoccoides. The sequence continues at coordinate 55,122,569 of NC_041381.1, read as the reverse complement.
TTCAGGCGGTTGGATGAATATCCTACGTCTCCTAACCCTTCTTTCCTTCTTCCTCACCTCTTCTTCTTCCCCAACAGACCACCGCACGGGCCGTACGGATACTCCCCAACATGAGGTTGGATAAACATACTCTATGAACGAAAATTATGTGTCAGCGATAGCATGGATGAGTTTGGTTTGTTCACATGCGACAACACGTGTCAGTGAGGGTGCGTTCCCTTGGTTGGGTTTGCGGCGTGCAGGAGCGACTGTGTGAGGGTGCGGTGCGACCGCAGCGTGCAGGAGCGACCATGTGAGGGTGCGGTGCGACCGCGACAACCGTGCGCAAGTGTACCTCCTTCTTATTTTGAAAACTTTAGGCAAGCTTGGCAAAAATGTGTGGCGAAGTTGGGCAATGCAAGGCCTAGACCCAAACAGGATAAGTACGTATGTAGTAGGAGTACTAGTAGTGTTAAAAAAGAAAGGCGGGGTTTTCCTTCGTGGGATTTAATCGATACAAATCCTTGTTTCACGTGTCAATTAATGTGTATTTTTTTCTCCAAAGACCAAAGAGCTAACCATCTCACTCCTCATCGCTTGATTAATGCAGCGCCATGCAAACCAACCTTCTCACTTCCGCATGCATGCAGGGGATATTAATGTCCTTGGTTGCTAACCCCATCAATTTTGCCTCGATTAGTGTTAGTGCCCCTTTGCAAATTGTAATTTTGATATACTGGACTTGTGTACACAAAAGATGGAGGTAGTAACTATATTTGACTTCCTTCCCCATTACGGTGACGTTGATGATATCTTATTTTTTGTGGTTTGGCGAAGTGCATTCGACGGAGAACACCACTAAGGGAGACCACTGTAGGACCTTGAGAAGAAGTAAATAAGTCTAAAGAGGGGGGGTGATTAGACTACTTGACCAATTAAAAACTATGCCTTTTCCCAATTTTAGACTTTGGCAGATTTTAGCTATCTTGGCACAAGTAAAGCAATCTTTATACAATTTAAGAAAGCATGCAAAAGAGTATATGGGCAGCGGAAAGTAAAGCATGCAACCTGCAAGAATGTGAAGGGAAGGGTTTGGAGATTTCAAACACAATTTGGAGACACGGTGATTTTTGAGCCGTGGTTCCGATAGGTGGTGCTATCGTACATCCACGTTGATGGATACTTCAGCCCACGAAGGGTAGCGGTTGCACGAGTCCACGGAGGGCTCCACCCACGAAGGGTCCACGAAGAAGCAACCTTGTCTATCCCACCATGGCCGTCGGCCACGAAGGACTTGCCTCACTAGCGGTAGATCTTCATGAAGTAGGCGATCTCCTTGCCCTTACAAACTCCTTGGTTCAACTCCACAATCTTGTCGGAGGCTCCCAAGTGGCACCTAGCCAATCTAGGAGACACCACTCTCCAAGAAGTAACAAATGGTGTGTTGATGATGAACTCCTTGCTCTTGTGCTTCAAATGATAGTCTCCCCAACAATCAACTCTCTCTCATAGGATTTGGATCTGGTGGAAAGAAGATTTGAGTGGAAAGCAACTTGGGGAAGACTAGAGATCAAGATTCATATGGTAGGAATGGAATATCTTGGCCTCAACACATGAGTAAGTAGTTCTCTATCAGAAATGGTAAGTTGGAAGTGTATGTTTGTTCTGATGGATCTCTCCACGAATGAAGAGGAGGTGGAGGGGTATATATAGCCTCCACACAAAATCTAACCATTACACACAATTTACCAATCTCGGTGGGACCGAATCAACAAACTCGGTCAGACCGATTTAGTAACAATGTGACCGTTAGGGTTTTCGGTGGGACCGAAATGCAACTCGGTAGGACCGATATGGTTAGGGTTAGGGCATAACGTAATCTCGGTGAGACCGATTACACAAACTCGGTGAGGCCGATTTTGGTAATTAGCTAACTAGAGAGTTGGTCAGGCAAACTCGGTGGGACCGATTACTCAAACTCGGTGGGACCAATTTTGGTAATAAGTTAACCAAAGAGTTTGCATTGTAATCTCGGTAGTACCAATTACTCAAACTCGGTGAGATCGATTTTGATAATGGACATACACAGAGAGATTACAATCCCATCTCGGTGAGACCGAGATACCTATCGGTGAGACCGATTTGCCTAGGGTTTGTGGCAGTGGCTATGACATGTGAACTCGGTGGCGCCAGATAGAAAGAATTGGTGGGGCCGAGTTGGACTTTTGGTTTAGGTCATATGTGGATGTGGGAAAGTAGTTGAGGGCTTTGGAGCATATCACTAAGCACCATGGAGCAAGAAACTCATTAAGCAACACCTCATCCCTTCTTGATAGTATTGGCTTTTCCTATAGACTCAATGTGATCTTGGATCACTAAAATATAAAATGAAGAGTCTTGAGCATGAAGCATGAGCCAATCCTTTGTCATTAGCATCTTGAAGGGGTTCCACATCCTTTAGTCCATGCCACTCCATTGTTGAACTTGTCTGAAATATACTAGGTAAAAGTGTTAGTCCAACAAGAGATATGTTGACATTAATTACCAAAACCACCCAGGTAGCACTTGTGCTTTCAATCTCCCCCTTTTTGGTAATTGATGACAACATACATCAAAGCTTTAGATAAAGATAAAGAGAACAATAAGCAAAGCTTTGGAAAGACATGTAACAAGCATAGGCTCCCCCTACATGTATGCAATCAAGTGAATATGGAATATAGAAGCATGTGAGAGCATAACCATGATAGAGTAGGCAATGTGTTACATGTATCTTGGCCATATGCATCAGAGCGAAGAATATTAAAAATATACCTTCATGCTCATGAGTCCTTCTTGCAAACAGTATGTACATCAACAAGAATTCCTCATACACATGATTGTGATGCATATACTTACCTTGTGGTCTTGAGTTGGCTTAGGATGGAATGAACCTGCGTAAACAAGGTTAGATAACACAGATACACCTACTAGCCAGAGCAAACAGAAGAAGCCACAAGAATACCAAGACTGGGATGACATGTAGAGAGTGAGTACTAAGTACCACATTGGATTAGACATGTCCCCAAGGGTAAAGATATGCAATGAATTTAAATGATTTCTTTCCCTTAGATGTCTTGCTCCCCCTGAATCTAGCATGGGATACTGGGAGAATATAGGGAACAGAAAATCAGAGCTGAAAGGAACAAATGAACAGAGCTAATGCAAATAAGCACATATGAACATGTCTTTCCCTTTAGGAAGACATGTGATCTCTCCTCTTGAATACCAAGCATCTGGGATCCTTGAGAATTACTCCCTTCTTGAGTATTTTCTCCTCTTGGAGGTCTCTCTCTCCCCTGTGGAAGTGATACCCTCTCTCCCTTTTGGAAGTGATAAGCTTTGATGTGATCTCTCTCTCCCCCTTTGACATCAATTTCCAAGAAGGGCCTTCTGGAATTTGTCGTGAATGGGCTTGGTCCTTGAGTCATAGCACAAATCACTAATAAAAATGTGATGCTTGTAGAGGAGTCGGTCTCAAAACCGGCGGATCTCGGGTAGGGGTTCCCGAACTGTGCGTCTAGGCGGATGGTAACAGGAGACAAGGGACACGATGTTTTACCCAGGTTCAGGCCCTCTTGATGGAGGTAAAACCCTACGTCCTGCTTGATTGATATTGATGATGTGGGTATTACAAGAGTAGATCTACCACGAGATCAAGGAGGCTAAACCCTAGAAGCTAGCCTATGGTATGATTGTTGTTCGTCCTACGGACTAAATCCATCCGGTTTATATAGACACCGGAGAGGGCTAGGGTTACACAGAGTCGGTTACAATGGTAGGAGATCTGCATATGCGTATCGCCAAGCTTGCCTTCCAAGCCAAGGAAAGTCCCATCCGGACACGGGACGAAGTCTTCAATCTTGTATCTTCATGGTCTTGGAGTCCGGCGGATGATGATAGTTCGGCTATCCGGACACCCCCTAGTCCAGGACTCCCTCAGTAGCCCCTGAACCAGGCTTCAAAGACGATGAGTCCGGCGCGCATGTTGTCTTCAGCGTTGCTAGGCGGGTTCCTTCTCCGAATAATTTATAGAAGATTGTGAACACCAGGATAGTGTCCGGCTCTGCAAAATAAATTCCATATACCACCATAGAGAGAGTAATATTTACACAAGTTCTATCTGCTGACGTATTTGGTGGCGTGACGTCACACCACTACCAAGCCTTTACTCGAATCATTTTTATTGTACCACCTCGGTGTGTTTAGCGAAGCGGTTTCCTTGGCACGTCTTGTCGAAGCAGAGATCGTGTTCCCCTTATTCTAGGATTCCCATCAATACGGACATGGGTAACACAACCGCGCCATTGATTGCGGCGCTTGGGAGATAAGCGAGTTTTATCAGGCAGGTGGGGATGCATGTTTCCATCCGCCCATATAAGGGGATAAAGATCCAACCCTTTTACCCGCACCTTCTTCCTCCTTGGCTTACCCATCTCCGCGAACTCGAGCTCCAGCGCCCAAGTCCGCACATCTCACCTCAACCTTCTCCAACTATGTCCGAAGCGGGAGGCAAGTGGATGGCCTCCTCCGTTACGGAGGGACACATCCAGAAGTTGCGCAGCGCCGGAGATCTGTCCAGCGACATCGCGCACCGGCTCCCCGACGAGGGAGAGCTCATCCCCACCCCCAGGCCCCAAGAGAGGGTAGTATTTCTTCCCCATTTCCTCCACGGACTGGGCTTTCCACTCCATCCCTTTGTCTGGGGGCTCATGTTCTACTACGGCCTGGATTTCCATGATCTGGCCCCGAATTTTATCCTCAATATCTCGGCGTTTATCGTCGTGTGTGAGGCCTTCCTCTGCATCCAGCCCCACTTCGGCTTGTGGCTCAAGACCTTCAGTATCAAGCCGAAGGTGGTAAAGGGCAGCCAAGCGGAGTGCGGAGGCGACATGGTGGGCAAGATGCCCAATGTTACTTGGCTTGAGGGCACTTTCGTGGAAACCATTAAGGGGTGGCAATCGGGGTGGTTCTACATCACCGAGCCGCGTGACCCTGAATGGGCAGCGGCCCTCGAATTCAGATCTGGCATCCCCATACGGCTCACCTCCTGCAAAGAGAGCGGTCGGACATGGGGTGATTCGGAGGAGCTGACCGGACTCCAAGCCTGCATCAAAAAGCTAGTGAAAAGGAAGCTCAAGCTTGTCAACATAGTCCAGGTCATGCTTATCCGCCGGATTCTCCCGTGCCAATGACGGGGCTTCAGTATGTGGGAGTTCGATTCGGCGCAGCACCAGACTTTGAGCGGGCTCTTCGACACTACGTACGAAGATGTCTGGAGGGTGCTGTTTAAAGGTGCCGAGGCCCCCGCATCCACTACCAAAGATCGCGGATTCAGCTTGCAGCGTCCGGCTAGCGAGGTAAGCGATTTTTCCCTTTATGGGACACTTGCTTTCCATAGTTTGACTCTATGCGGGATCTAAACTCCCTCTCCTTTGACATGACTGGCTGGAGAAGGCTGAACAGACTATCTGTCCGGCCCCATTGCCAGAGGACCCAGCGGACGCCCGCTTAACGGGGCTGCTGGCTCCGGCACCCCACGTGGTGCCGGAGAAGAAGGCCAAGAAGAAGGCCACGGGCACTCGGAAGAGTTCCCGTTTTCAGGTGTCATCGGACGATCACTCCGAGGCAGACTCCTCCCACAAAGGCGAGGAGGAGAAGAAGAAGGCCTCTCCCCCAGCGGGGGGAGGGAGGAAAAGGAAGGCTTCCCCAACTGGGGAGGCCGAAGGGTCCAAGAAGGGAAAGACTCTTCCCCCGGACTGCTCTGCCAACGCCAGTGATGACGACGAGGATTGGCCTCCAAGGGCCAAGCCCCTGGCGAGATCGTAAGTATCCGGACTCCCGAATAACTTCATGGTTTTTCTTTTCGCCACATAGTGTCTTTCTAATGCCGCATACAACCCTGCAGTCCGCCCAAGGATGATTTTCCCGCTTCGTCGAGCGGGTCCTTGGGTGCGCCGGATATGGATTCCCTTACGACCGCCTCCACCCCTCGTGACGCGGATGATGCCGAGGCGGGATCCCGGGAAGGGACCCGCCAGGAGGAGGAGGCCCCGGAGGTGCCGCAGGGCAACCTCCCGTACTTTGCGCCGGACTCCGCACCGGAACCTAAAGTGGCTCCAGAGTCCGGCGGGCGGCCCCTTCGTAAGAAGGGCAAGACCGCGACGCCAACGGCCTCTGTCCAACCGGAGGCGCCGGATAGCTTGCTGGAGGCGCTCAACAGCGCCTCCATCAAAGAGGAACACCTCACCTTCATGAGTGCGGTGATTCAGAAGGTTCAGCTCGCCAAGAGCGGGCTGACCGAAGCCTGCAGCAACCTTCTAACAGGCTTTGAGGTAAGAATTTTGATATATGTAGCATAGTACCGCATAGACAGTAGCCCCTCATGCTCGGTTCGGTATTCGGAAAGAAAAGCCGGACTGAGGATCTAAAAAGATATACGCAGGAGTCATGAAATATGTCAATATGGGGTTGCAGGTTGTGCTGCTGACCTCTGCCGCACTGACTGCGGAGGTCAATACTTTGAAGCAAAGCCTCGAGCGGTCCGAGAACAAGCTCGGCCGTGCCAAGAAGTAGCTCGAGGACAAGGAAGGTGAATAACACCGTATTAATATTGTACCTTACAGAAAAGGATTTGGTTGCAAGAAAATTGACAAGGATAACATGGGTATTGCAGGTGCCACGACCGAGGTGGCGACCCTGAAGGAGGCGGTGTCCGCGGCCGAACGTAATGTGGTCGCGGAGTGCACCGAGCGAGAGAAGCAGGAGGCGCGGGTGGCGGAGGTACAGCAAGAGCTCCAGGATCTCGTGGAAAAACATGAAAGCCTGGAGCGTGACTCGAAGACTCGAGAGTCCGAGCTTGCATCGGCTCTTGAGAGTGCCAAAGCCGCTAAGGCCGAAGCCTACAAGGCCCTCCAAGAAATCGAGGCGTTGAAGAAAATAGCAGCGGGTAAGGCATTTTTCATGCAAAGTAAGCATGTGAGTGTGAATTACCTATCACTTACCCGGATTCGGAGCTCTCCAGGAGCGTTCGCAGATCTTCCTCGCAGCGTGTCCGATGCTGCCGCTTTCTACCAGGCCGAGCAGGGGAGCTTGGCGGAGAAGATCTTCTGGTCTCAGTATGCTGAGGCCAGACATGCGGTGCCCCTTAGCGACCAGCTGAAGCAGCTGGTCGAGCTCCAGAAGGTGGCCAAACAGGCCATGAGGGGCCTCATAGTTCGGCTGTGGCCTAAGGAGGCCGTGCCTGGGAGCTACTTCGGCCTGGTGCGGCGGCTGGTGGATGCGTGTCCATGGGTTGAAGTCATCAAGCACTCCGCCTGTATTGAAGGTGCCCGTCGGGCCCTTGCCCGCGCAAAAGTGCACTGGGGCAAGATGGATGCTGAGAAGCTTGTGACGGACGCGCCACCGCTGGGCAAGAAGTATCGTACTCCCGAGATGTATTATAAGACTACTCTGAAGGGTGCCCGCACTATTGCGGGTGAGTGCTCCAAAGATGTAATATTTGAGTAGACTCGCATTTTGTTATCCTGTGCACTGAAAACTTTGTTCATATGCGCTAAGCAACGCTTGTTAATTTAAAATATTACCTTCTGTGCGGCCGTTTATCAAATTTGAGAGATGGCAGGTCGTCGGCTTCGGCCCCCATGCCACGAGTGCTGGGGTGTTCGGGATAAATTTAAGCACTCTTGTTCCCATTTTTGGGTCCATCTAGGGAGGTGCTCAACACAACGAACAAGGCAACCGGACTTATAATGCTTGAACACTCTCACTTAGCCATAGAATTCTATAATTTTAAATTTTGGCGAAGCCCCTAGTGTTCGGAAGGCCGAATTTGGGGCGCTATCCACGCCTGGGCCGGACAAAGCCGGTTCCTCGCTCTAAGTGGCATAAGTATTTAGGGACTCAAAAAAACCTCTCGAACAGCGACCGGCTCTCGCCTTATCATGACGATCAGTTTTAGCTTTCTCCACTGAGGCGCTCGCCCAGCTCAACTGGGGCGCAATCGCAGTGGTTCTCCCAGTGCTACCTTAGCCGATACAATGGAACATAAGGTACCAAAACATGGGAGCCGGGCAAACCCAACTATTGACCCAAGACATGATTCGGAGCCGATGCATATAATGCTATAAGTTCGGGGTGCCACACTTGTGAAAGTGTTCGTACTTATCGCACCATGATGCGGGAAACATAAGCCCCTGGTGTATTTAGCCGTACCAAAGTGTACGGATGCAACATGTCATAAATGAACATATGTATAAGAAAGGAATGCAATTGTAAAAAAAAGGTGCATTGCTTATTCAAGAAATACTACTGTGAATGCAGAACGATACAAATGGTGCGATAAGCGTGGGCTGGGACTATTAAACATGTCCCCCCTCCAGGGGTAGGCTGCGGAATGGTGTATAAAACAGATTTAATGCTCGTAATGGAGACCACCTGGATATTCGTCGTAGCCTTTCTCCTTCCCTGGCTGTTGCATCGTGAGTTCAGTAGGTCTACTGCCGGACAGGGCCTCTGAAGAACGGGGTCCTATGGGTAAAAAAAGAAAAGAAAAAAGAATGACACACTTGAGAGCCCCTGGTGTGGTTAAGCCGCATTCTGGGCCTATCGTGGTCGTGCCCCTATGCCCATGGTATCTTCAGAGCGTAATGATGTACGCGAAGGACCCGTCTTGAAATTTTGTAGGGGTTGGGGTTGGGGCCGCATTGCTACGCGTGAGCAGAACGTGCCAGGTGGTCTTGTTGTAGGTTACTCCGGGCGCGTTTAGCTGTGTCCGGTCGCTTAACGGCTGGACTCGAGAATTGCCTTAAGAGGCTGCATTGTACTTCTGCCGCGAGAGCCACTGTATGTTCCTCCGTTCGGAGAGAGCGTTCAGTGTTTCCGTTGACCGTGATGACTCCTCGAGGGCCTGGCATCTTGAGCTTAAGGTATGCGTAGTGCGGTACCGCGTTGAACTTTGCAAATGCGGTGCGTCCGAGCAGAGCATGATAGCCGCTGCGGAACGGAACTATGTCGAAGATTAACTCTTCGCTTCGGAAGTTATCCGGGGATCCGAATACCACTTCCAGTGTAACTGAGCCTGTACAATTGGCCTCTACACCTGGTATGACGCCTTTAAAGGTCATCTTTGTAGGTTTAATCCTTGAGGGGTCTATACCCATTTTGCGCACTGTATCCTGATAAAGCAGGTTCAGGCTGCTGCCGCCATCCATCAGGCCTCTGGTGAGGTGAAATCCATCAACGATTGGGTCTAAAACCAATGCGGCGAATCCGCCATGGCGGATGCTGGTGGGGTGGTCCCTTCGGTCAAAAGTGATTGGGCAGGAGGACCATGGATTGAACTTCGGGGCAACTGGCTCCAGCGCGTATACATCCCTGAGTGCACGCTTTCGCTCCCTTTTGGGTATGTGGGTTGCGTATATCATGTTCACCGTCCGCACTTGTGGGGGGAAACCCTTCTATCCTCTATTGTTCGGTGGTCGGGTTTCTTCCTCGTCATCGCTATGCAGCCCTTTGTCATTGTTTTCGGCAATTAACTTGCCTGCCTGCTTGAATACCCAACAGTCCCTGTTGGTGTGGTTAGCTAGCTTTTCGGGGGTGCCGGGTATCTGCACGAGCGGTCGAGTATTCGGTCCAAATTGGACGGACCCGGAGTAGTTCTTTTGAATGGCTTTTTCCGTTGACCGGGTTTAGAGCCTCTGAATCCGGCATTGACTGCCGTATCCTCACTATTGTCGCCGTTAATGCGGCGTTTGTTTTTATTGCGACGCGGCCTACCATTGCGGTCCTTGATATATGGACTACCAGAATTTTTACTGAGGTTGTTGCTGCGTGCTAGCCAGCTGTCCTCACCCGCACAGAAGCGGGTCATGAGTGATGTGAGGGCTGCCATGGATTTCGGCTTTTCCTGTCCCAGGTGCCGGGCAAGCCACTCGTCGCGGATGTTATGTTTGAAAGCCGCGAGGGCCTCCGCATCCGGACAATCGACGATTTGATTTTTCTTGGTTAAGAACCGTGTCCAGAATTGTCTGGCCGATTCGTCTGGCTGCTGAATTATATGGCTTAGGTCGTCAGTGTCTGGTGGTTGCACGTACGTGCCTTGGAAGTTATCGAGGAATGCGGCTTCCAGGTCTTCCCAACTCCCAATTGACTCTGCTGGCAAGCTGTTAAGCCAATGCCGGGCTGGTCCTTTAAGCTTGAGTGGGAGATATTTGATGGCGTGGAGATCATCACCGCGGGCCATGTGGATATGAAGGAGATAGTCCTCGATCCAAACGCGGGGTCTGTTGTGCCATCATAAGATTCAATGTTCATGGGTTTAAACCCTTCGGGGATTTGATGTTCCATTACTTCATCTGTGAAGCATAGTGTGTGTGTGGCGCCTCTGTACTGGGCGATATCACGACGGAATTCAAAAGAGCTTTGTATATTTTGTTCGGCCCAGCCGGATTTACTGTGTCCGGCGCGACAGTTGTCGTCGCGTATCATGGGGCGCCCACGCGATCCATAGATCGATCTTGATTGTCTTGCCTTATCTTCCAATATATCTTGCAAGTCCGGAGCATTCCCCTGTGGCCTTGTGCTTTTTGAGCGATGCCGGGGTACGATTCTGGTGGAGGGCCTAGAGGCCTCTCTGTCGCGGCCACGGGGTGGTCGGTCAGCCATATTGTCTGTTGGTGATGCAGGTTCATATGCCTCCTCCTCTAATCAGGGGAGCAGCTTGCGTTTAGGGTAGCTTTTGGAGGGGCGGTCGAGCTCATGCTCTTCGGCCGTAAGGACTTCAGTCCATCTGTCGGCTAACAGATCTTGATCAGCTCTAAGCTGCTGCTGCTTTTTCTTGAGGCTGTTTGCCGTGGCCATAAGCCTGCGTTTAAAATGCTCTTGTTCGACAGGATCCTCAGGCACGACGGAATTCGTCATCGTCGAGGCTTGCCTCGTCTCCGGAGGGAGGCATGTAATCCTCTACTTCTTCATCTGCTGCTTTCTCATGAGGGCTGGTGTCTCCGTCCTCCTGCGCTGAATCTTGCTAGAGGCGGTTGTCTTCGGCACTGTCTGGGGTGTTATTATCTCTGGTGCCGGAATCTCCAGTCTTGCTGTGGCGGGTTTTAGAGCGGCGCCGCTGACGCCGGCGCTTGGGATGTTTCTTCGAGGGGTCATCCTCCGCTGTTCCTTCGCCATTCCCATCCTTTGGGATATCCACCATGTATATGTCATATGATGAGGTGGCTTTCTAGTGCCCAGTAGGCGCTGGTTCTTGGTCGTCTCCGGCATCGTCGTCCATACCGTCGATGTCTTCGGAGTCGAAGTCTAGCATGTCGGTTAGATCATCGACAGTGGCTACTAAGTGGGTGGTGGGTGGGCTTTGAATTTCTTCGTCGTCCGCATCTCAACCGTCCTGACCACAGTCCGGCCAGGGCTCTCCTGATAACGAGAGATACTTTAGCGAAGTCAAGATGTCGCTGAAAGGTGAGTGTTGAAAGATGTCCGCAGCGGTGAACTCCATGACCGGCGCCCAATCGGATTCGATTGGAGGGGGCGCGGGAGGTTCGGAGTTCTGCAAGGAGTCCGGCACCACGGAGTCACGAGCTTCATGAGGGACAAGGTCAGTGTTCTGCTCTATCGCCGTAGAGGTTGCAGCCCCCGAGGCGGTGTCTAGCCACCCATCCTCGATCTGCGCAGCCGGCTCCAAATTGAAGGTCGGAGCGGACTCGTGTGCGGCCTCCAGGTTACTGTCCGGCTGTAGAGCTAAGTCATGCCCGTCGTGACAGTGCGGCGCGCTCGGCTGTGGCTCGAATCCATCGAAGATCAAGTCCCCGCGGATGTCAGCCGTGAAGTTCAAACTTCCAAATCTGACCTGACCCAGGGGCGTAGCTTTCGATCTGCTCCAGATGGCCAAGCGAATTGGCCCGCAGTGCAAAGCCGCCGAATACGAAGATCTGTCCGGGGAGGAAGGTCTCACCCTGGACTGCGTCGTTGTTGATGATCGAAGAAGCCATCGAGCCTATCGGTGACGACACAGAGGAACTCTCAATGAAAGCACCAATGTCGGTGTCAAAACCGGCGGATCTCGGGTAGGGGGTCCCGAACTATGCGTCTAGGCGGATGGTAACAGGAGACAAGGGACATGATGTTTTACCCAGGTTCGGGCCCTCTTGATGGAGGTAAAACCCTATGTCCTGCTTGATTGATATTGATGATGTGGGTATTACAAGTGTAGATCTACCACGAGATCAAGGAGGCTAAACCCTAGAAGCTAGCCTATGGTATGATTGTTGTTCGTCCTACGGACTAAAGCCATCCGGTTTATATAGACACCGGAGAGGGCTAGGGTTACACAGAGTCGGTTACAATGGTAGGATATCTACATATCCGTATCGCCAAGCTTGCCTTCCACGCCATGGAAAGTCCCATCCGGACACGGGACGAAGTCTTCAATCTTGTATCTTCATATTCTTGGAGTCCGGCCGATGATGATAGTTCGGCTATCCGGACACCCCCTAGTCCAGGACTCCCTCAACAAGATTCATTGAGTGGAGCTGGATCATAAGTAAAGAATGAATAAGTGATAAAATGTTTTTCCTGTTGGGAAGTCGGTGGCACCGAGTGGTATGATTCGGTTGCACCGAAAGGTTTTGGTTGGACCGAAATCAACAAACCGGTGAGACCGATTTCATCGCAGAGAAAACACTTGTCACCTCAGCTTACTAGACTAGTAAGATCTCACAAAGAATTGCAAGGAATTTACTGAATGATATGCAATTAATTGGATATTGGAATATGCAGAACAGACAAAAAGGAAAGAAATCTAGATGAAGTTTTTTTTGAAAGGGGAAACAAATATGCATGAGACAAATGCAAGAGCACAGAAAAGAACATGAGAGAACTTTATCTAGAATTGGTCGGCGACAAAGTCACCTATGTTAGAGTATATTGACTTAGGATTCAAGTGATATCACTTGATCATAGGTCATACTCATCGTTTAAGCTCAAAATGGGATTACCATTTTTCGTTTAAGCATCCTGATGTATTCACATCTTGTCGAGTTTCTTTAACTCATGACTCGGAGCAAAGCTTCTCTAAGATGGAATAACATACCTTGGGTGGTGGTGTTGATTGTTCATGTAGTTGAACTTGTGTGGGTTGCTCAAGGTTGATGTAGCTCATCAAGAATTGGGAGCACCACCTGAAATTTGAGTTCATCTTCCTACACGGGTTAGTTCTTGCAAGGAAGAGCACTTGTGTATCCGAAATGACAATCATGAAATTCAACATAGAATTTGTCAAAGGATATGTTCGAATGGTTCCATGCTTCCTTGTCCTCAACCACCATAGTGTAGAGACTTGGTGGTGTAGAGATTGCTCAATATATGAGTTGGTTACAATCTCATGGAATTTGATTCAACCAAGTACCTACATGGGTTAGATAGCATGCAAGATGCAAATATGTCCAAGACATAAGATTATCATCATAAGAGAAATATCTAGGATTAGTCATAAGCTCATGTCTTGCATGTATCCAATGGAGTTTCTACGCCAAGTTTGAAGCATCAATGATGTTCAATTCTCCTCTTAACCTGCAAAACACTTTCTCATCAAGAGGTTTAGTGAAAATATCTGCTAATTGCTTTTCGGTGCGAACATGCTTAAGATCAATGTCACCCTTAGCAACATGATCTCGAATGAAATGATGATGAACTTCAATATGCTTAGTTCGAGAATGTTGCACGGGATTATGACCAATTTTGATAGCACTTTCATTGTCACAAAGAAATGGAACATGTTTTACATATACCCATAATCTTTAAGAGTTTGGGTCATCTAAAGTAATTGAGCACAACATGAACCAGCGGCAATGTATTCCGCTTCGGCGATGGATAAGGATACCGAGTTTTGTTTCTTGGAAGACCAAGACACAAGAGATCTACCAAGAAATTGACAAGTACCCAAAGTGGACTTTCTATCAACTTTGTCTCCGGCATAGTCCGAGTCGGAGTAGCCAACAATATTGAAAGAGGCCTTCTTAGGATACCAAATGCCAAAATTTGGTGTATGGATTAAGTATCTCACTATCCTTTTCACGGCCTTAAGATGACATTCTTTAGGAGCATCTTGATATTGTGCACACATGCACACACTTAGCATGATATCGGGACGTGAAGCACATAGATATAACAATGAACCAATCATAGAGCGATAAACCTTTTGATCAACCGGTTCACCATCTTTGGTCAAGTCAAGATGTCCACTAGTAGGCATGGGTGTAGACATACCTTCGCACTCTTGCATATTGAACTTCTTGAATAAGTCCTTAGTGTACTTCGTTTGAGAGACAAAATTTCCTTCCTTAGTTTGCTTGATTTGCAACCCAAGAAAGAATTTGATTTCACTCATCATTGACATCTCAAACTTCTCTGACATTAGCTTTCCAAACTTCTCACTAAAATGAGGGTTAGTTGATCCAAATATAATATCATCAACATAAATTTGGCATACAAATAATTCTCCATTAACCCTTTTAGTAAAAAGTGTAGAATCAATTTTTCTATTTCAAAGCCTTTTTGAATAAGGAACTTAGTTAAGCATTTATACCAAGCTCTTGGAGCTTGTTTAAGACCATAAAGAGCTTTGCGTAGTTTATAGACATGATTGGGTTTCTTAGAATTGATAAAGCCGGGAGGTTGTTTAACATAAACTTCCTCCTTTATTTCACCATTTAGAAAAGCACTTTTAATGTCCATTTGGTACAAGGTGATATCATGGTGATTAGCATAGGCAAGTAAGATGCGAATGGACTCAAGTCTAGCAACGGGAGCATAAGTCTCACCATAGTCCATACCTTCGACTTGTGTGTAGCCTTGGGCGACAAGACGTGCTTTGTTGCGAACTACTTGTCCATCTTCATCTTGCTTGTTGCGAAACACCCATTTGGTACCGATGATGTTGTGGTTGTTGTCGGGCTTCTCAACCAATGTCCAAACTTGATTTTTCTCAAAGTTGTGTAGCTCTTCATGCATAGCATTTATCCAATCCGGATCTTCCAATGCTTCTTCGAACTTCATAGGTTCAATGCTAGAGATGAATGAATAGTTTTCACAAAAGTTAGCTAAACGAGTTTTAGAGAAAGTGATTCCCCCGGTTTGAATATCATTGTAGATTTGCTCGACGGGATGGTCTTTAGCAATTCTTGCTCGAACTCGTGAAAGCTTTTGCTTGGGTCTTGGTCGAACATCTTCTTCATCATCATCTTCTTCTTCTTGGCCTTCTTCATTATTGGCGTTGTCGTTCTCTTGTCGTGGTGGAGAAGGAGGTTGTTAACGTTCTTGATGTACTTCCTCATTTTCTTCATCTTGGTGTGTCCCACTTGTGGATGCTTCCATATCAACTCTTGGTTCACCTTGTCATGAAGTAGAAGCTTCCACTTGGACGGACGAAGTACTCTCCTTCACTTCCGTTGGATGGATCTTGCCAATAGACAAGTCTTGGATTGCTTCCTACATCAATTGGCAATTGCTTTACTTGCGAGCCGTTAGATTCATCAAACTTCACATCAACCGTTTCTTCAACCATTTGGGTGAAATTGTTGTAGACATGGTAAGTGTCAGAGTTTGAGCCATAACCAAGTAAGAAACCTTCATGAGACTTAGGAGCAAATTTAGAACGACGATCCTTATCAAGAATGTAGCACTTTGATCCGAATACTCGAAAGTATCCTACTTGGGGTTTGTTACCGGTGAGAAGCTCGTATGCTGTCTTGCGGAGTAGCTTGTGAAGATACAGGCGACTTGTTGCATGACAAGCTATCTCAACCACTTCTGCCCAAAAGTGCTTCGGCGTCTTGTACTCATCAAGCATCATTCTCACCATTTCGATGAGCGTCCGATTCTTCCTCTCAACAAATCCATTTTGTTGAGGTGTGTACGTAGCCAAGAATTCATGTGAAATCCCTTCTTCGTCAAGAAAGGTGTCCACATTTGCATTCTTGAACTCCGTTCCGTTGTCACTGCAAACCTTCTTGATCTGCACTTCAAACTGATTTTGAGCCTTCCTTGCGAAGTTTTTGAAGATGTTTTGGACCTGCAATTTGTCATCGAGAAGGAACACCCACGTAAATCTTGAAAAATCATCAACTATAACTAGACCAAAAGAATTTCCACCGAGACTTTTGTAAGCGTTGGGACCAAAGAGATCCATGTGAAGTAGCTCAAGTGCCTCCTTGTGGTAATGATGTTCTTCACGGGATGCCTTCCTCCAACCTGTTTACCTGCTTGACAAGCACTGCAAAGTCTATCCTTATCAAATCTGACATCGATAACACCAAGGATATGATTTCCTTTAATAAGCTTGTCAAGGTTTCTCATGCCAACGTGACCTAACCGTCTATGCCATAACCAACCGTTAGAGGATTTAGCAATGAAGAAAGTTCTCGGTTGGGCCTTTTTAGTGAAATCAACAATATAAAGATCACCTCTACGTATACCTTTAAAGACCATTTTATGATTATCTCGACAAAACACTTGGCAATCTACTTCAGTAAATAGGACATTGAAACCAAAATCAGCAAGTCTAGATACTAAAAGTAAGTTGTAGCCAAGATATTCAACGAGCATAACATTCTGAATTGAGCTATCATGTTAGATGGCCACCTTACCGAGTCCAATCACCTTACCCTTGGAGTTGTCACCGAAAGTGACATACTTTCGAGGACTATCATTTTCAGCAAGCTCACGAAACATGTCTTTATTTCCGGCCATGTGATCGGTACATCCACAGTCAAGAACCCATTCCTTTCCTCCTGCCATATATCCCCGAATATTTGCCATAAGACCGAAGTGTCCCATTGCATCATCAAGATCAAAGTCATCATCATCATCCTCGTCATAGTATCCATGTTCAACATCGTCATGTGGTGGATCAATTCCTAGTGAGGGTGATTCATTTGTATGAGTTTGACAATAATCTCCTCTATGAATTCTAGTATCTTCGGAAATAATATTGCTAATAATTCCAACGTTTCCTTTAGCACGCATAAGATTTGTAAGTTCAAATAGACAATTACCAAACATAGGATCATTGGAATTCATCTTAGTCAAGGAAATAGACTTATGAAGAATTTCATCCAAATTTTTCAAGGAATAATTAGGAAATCGTTCCTCAAGAAATTTCCATATAGTGTAGGCACACTCAAGAGTAGGCAGTTTTCCAATCAAGTTTCTAGGCAAGCCTCTAGTGATAAGATTAACAGTTCTAACATTTCTAATCATGTCAATCGACTCATCAAGGGTGGGATGCATAGGATCAACATAAGGTGCATAAGAACTAGCAATGTACTTGTTCAAATGATATTGATTGAAAATTACAAGCATCTCATTTTTCCACTCATGAAAATACTCTCCATCAAGTAAAGGCACTCTATGTCTAAGAGTCCCCAAAGTAGACTCATCCATCTTCCTCCAATGGTGATTAAACCAAATCAATGGAGACCAATGCTCTGATACCACTTGTAGGACCTTGAGAAGAAGTAAGTAAGTCTAGAGGGGGGTGATTAGACTACTTGACCAATTAAAAACTATGCCTTTTCCCAATTTTAGACTTTGGCAGATTTTATCTATCTTGGCACAAGTAAAGCAATCTTCATACAATTCAAGAAAGCATGCAAAAGAGTATATGAGCAGCGGAAGTAAAGCATGCAACTTGCAAGAATGTAAAGGGAAAGGTTTGGAGATTTCAAACGCAATTTGGAGACACAGTGATTTTTGAGCCATGGTTCCGATAGGTGGTGCTATCGTACAGCCACATTGATGGAGACTTCAACCCACGAAGGGTAATGGTTGCGCGAGTCCACGGAGGGCTCCACCCACAAAGGGTCCATGAAGAAGCAACCTTATCTATCCCACCATGGCCGTCGCCCACGACGGACTTGCCTCACTAGCGGTAGATCTTCACGAAGTAGGCGATATCCTTGCCCTTACAAACTCCTTGGTTCAACTCCACACTCTTGTCGGAGGCTCCCAAGTGACACCTAGCCAATCTAGGAGACAACACTCTCCAAGAAGTAACAAATGGTGTGTTGATGATGAACTCCTTGCTCTTGTGCCTCAAATGATAGTCTCCCCAACACTCAACTCTCTCTCATAGGATTTGGATCTAGTGGAAAGAAGATTTGAGTGCCAAGCAACTTGTGGAAGGCTAGAGATCAAGATTCATATGGTAGGAATGGAATATCTTGGCCTCAACACATGAGTAGGTAGTTCTCTCTCAGAAATGGTAAGTTGGAAGTGTAGGTTTGTTCTGATGGCTCTCTCCATGAATGAAGAGGAGGTGGAGGGGTATATATAGCCTCCACACAAAATCTAACCGTTACACACAATTTACCAATCTCGGTAGGACCGAATCAACAAACTCGGTCAGACCAATTTAGTAAACAATGTGACCGTTAGGGTTTTTAGTGGGACCGAAATGCAACTCGGTAGGACCAATATGGTTAGGGTTAGGGCATAAAGTAATCTCGGTGAGACCGATTACACAAACTCGGTGAGGCCAATTTTGGTAATTAGCTAACCAGAGAGTTGGTCAGGCAAACTCGGTGGGACCGATTACTCAAACTCGGTGGGACCGATTTTGGTAATAAGTTAACCAGAGAGTTTGCATTGTAATCTCGGTAGTACCGATTACTCAAACTCGGTGAGACCGATTTTATAATGGATATACATAGAGAGATTACAATCCCATCTCGGTGAGACCGAGATCCCTATCGGTGAGACTGATTTGCCTAGGGTTTGTGGCAGTGGCTATGACATCTGAACTCGATGGCGCCGGATAGAAAGAATCGGTGGGGCCGAGTTGGACTTTAGGTTTAGGTCATATGTGGATGTGGGAAAGTATTTGAGGGCTTTGGAGCATATCACTAAGCACTGTGGAGCAGGAAACTCATTAAGCAACACCTCATCCCTTCTTGATAGTATTGGCTTTTCCTATAGACTCAATGTGATCTTGGATCACTAAAATATAAAATGAAGAGTCTTGAGCTTGAAGCTTGAGTCAATCCTTTGTCCTTAGCATCTTGAAGGGGTTCCACATCCTTTAGTCCATGCCACTCCATTGTTGAACTTGTCTGAAATATACTAGGTAAAAGTGTTAGTCCAACAAGAGATATGTTGACATTAATTACCAAGACCACCCAGGGAGCACTTGTGCTTTCAACCACGTAAGTCGTTCGCAAGTACCGCCTGCAAGCCAAGACAACCGCCTTATTTGCATCCAGGAAGTCCTTTACTAGTACTACTAGGAGTACTAGTGCGGTGAGATGGTTTCTTGATGAAGACGATGGAGAAGTGGAGTCAGCGAAGAGTGAAATGATGGTTGCTTCATCCGTGCTTTTGTGATTTGACGCCTCACTGCTTTGTGATTTGTGATAGAAGGGACAGGGGAGTAGACTTTGTGCTCTATACTGTACTACATGCGTCCAAGCATGGGAGAAAGAGGAGAGACGTTGCATTTTTCTATTCCTTCAATCAATCAATCAGGGAGCTTCGGTTGCATCTTTTTGGCTTTGGCAACACCGTCCACAATGGTTCCCACGATGCCAAAAGCTATTTTCACATTTGTCTACACATTGTGGATGCCCTTAACCGTACCACTTGGTTTTGCTCCTGTGTGCTATCTATACAAATCTCAATTATATTGATCTAAAAAATTATAGAATCAAGATTAGTAAAAAGGAGTTGATTTTTCCGCGCGGATGGCGGTGGAGGTTTCTTACTTGAACAATGCTACATCCACGTAATGGTTTACGTAAAGTTACGAACTGATGTGATGTGGGACTATTTGATTGGATTAAAGGAGAGGATTAGGCCCACCCCACCTGAAAATCAGCGGGGGGCATATATAGATTAGATGGAAAGTATATGTAGCAGCTACGTAGCCCTTTGTAAGTCTAGGATTAGGCTTCTTATTTTTGGAGGACGTTGTCCTGGTAGTTTTCTAACATGCGGTCCCACGTGTCAGTGCTTTACCAAGCCGATCCGCGTCCCACATGAGGCATAACAACGGCAAAAGAAACACGTGGTTAAGTTGAAGAAGATGAGGGAGAAGCGGATTCAGCAACGAGTGAAATGATGGTTGCTTCATTCCTCCAACTTCTTTTTTTAGCATTATTACTTCATCCCTCCAACTTAACTGCGGGAAAGGTGTAGCTTTGTGATTTGACGCCTCATTGCTCATTACTACGCCGGCGCCATGACTGGGGTGCTTCACCCCAGCTGCTCTGCACTGCATTCCGGTATGGCACGTGGACCTGGTAGCTTGATGTCCCACATGTCGGCGAAAGGGACTAGAAGATTTATGAAAGCGAGCGCTCCACTCTTAAGACGGAGGAGTAGACGACACGACAACCCAGTGAACTGTCACTTGTACTATATAGTACTATAGTTTTGTTGTTTCGCACGATCCATCGATACAAACCCGATTAAACAGGAAAGGGTGGGATTTTTCCCACGCGGTAGATGATACTGGCCATACATTTCAAATGCAATTTTAATGTATGCAAACTGAATAATTATAAGTAACAATATGATATCTAGTAAAACTAAAAACACATATGATTTATTGTGTTAGAGTGTAGTAGTAGTGTTGTATTGCATAGTTGTTAGATGTAAGATGCGAGAACGTGTAGATATGTAGTTTTGGAGGGCCTACAGAGAGAAAAGCGTAACACGGTCACCGAACTTCAGAATAAGCTGATTACGTTAACTATATACGTTTTGTGGTGATTATACGGTCACTTGCTCACAGTTCAGCATCGGATTGCACTCTGTTGACCGGCCAAATAGTCTGCGTGGCGCCATGTTGACTAGTTAAATTGACCACATTCCTTGTGGGTCCCACCTATCAGTTCGCATAGGAAAATCTCAGATAAACACAAATTTACGCAGGCGCGACAAGGCTCCAACCCGTGCACGGGAATCACCTGGTTGTGTATGTGTCTGTCAGGGCCTGATGTGTGCGCATGCACGTGTAGGTTGAGCACTTGAGCGTGAGAGTGTGTGTTGGTCGTGTGGTGTACTGGTGTGTGCATGCATGCATGCGTGTGTGCGTGTGAGTGTTGCGTGCGTGCATGGCTGCATGTGTACGTGTAAGTGTTGCGTGCGTGCGTGGGTGCATGTGTTTGTGTGAGTGTTGCATGGATGCAATTCATGTGCATGCGTGCGTGTGTGTATAATCACCACACCAGCTCCTGTGTGTTAAAACAGACGGCTCAACATACCAAAACAGGGCCACCTTGTCCGCTGTGCCCGCGATCATGACTTCGAACCACCGTCCAAATATTTTTTGTCGTTTGTTTTCATTCTTACTAGCAAGATGCCCGTGCGTTGCACGTAACATCAAGATGCATTTGTATGACTTGTTTATCTTGTGAGAGAAAAGGATGAACGAGGGAAGGCCTTATTTGCAAATGTGGAGAGGTGTGTGGGTACCTTTTTGCAAAACTGCCATAGTTTCTTTCCTATCCGTTAGATATAAATCGGACGGCCTATATTGCAGGATGGCAGGCACACCATCATCACCAACTCTGTTTTTTATAAGAGTGTATTTTATGTATTTTATAAGAGTGTAGATGTAGAGTAGATACAAGTTGACAGGTGGGCACGATGGTAGTGAGATAATGTGATGCAACACTAGAGGTGCCAGATGGAGTGTTTAACTGGTCAACTAGTCATGTCATGAGCAAATACAGAGTTGTATGGTGAGCCCGTGACTGTATAATAACCACTGAATGTAAATGGTAACCGTAATGAGTGGATTCTGAAGTCCAATGTACATATCGTGCTTTCGCTTCAAATCCAATGATCGTCATTGCATATATCACGAGAGAAAGATGAAACATGCGTGAATTTTCTGGGGGCTTACTTTTAAAGGACCTGGAGATAGTTTTGTGTGCATATGTGAAAGGGGCGTACAGGGGGGTATGTGATGGAGAGAGAGATGCTATTCGTTTCTCTTTATTATGACTAAGTTTGTATATAGTATAAAAATATACAAACTCACAGTGCGGAATAAATATCATTGTGGGCACCATGCAATGCAAAATAGCGTTCGTACTCCTCCATATAACTTTATAATGTTGTATATATATAGAAACCCTAAAATATTTTTTTGGCCACACTTTATTCAAAAGGAATGTTGTATGCGAAATAAACGTGAAGAGAGGGCTTTTTAGATCAATGGGGTACATGATGTAACATGTGTGAATGTGTAGTTCATGCATTTGGCGGGGCCTAGAGAGGTATGTGTGTGTATTACGTATTCGAGAGAGGCATGGATAGAGGGGCCGACGGGGGGGGCATGGGAGAGATAGCACGAGAAATGAGAGTGGTCTAGAGAGAGAGAGATGAATATGATGTCATGACAAGAGGCTCCATTCCCTTGAGTGTGTATACGCAAGGGGGGAGGGAATAGAGGCACCAGGAGAATTTTTCTGTGTGTGTGGTGTTTGTGTTGGTATGTGTGGGTGTGAGAAGATAATGAGACGTGGGGCAGAGGGTGTGTCACTGCGTGAGGTCCGGTGGGTCGAGGTGAGGCCCTTCGTTCGGTTCCATCCTGCGCTACATTGGTCGGCCCGTGACGCATTTAGGAAGACCCATGGATGACTAGTCGTACAAGACAAAGATAGCAGAATTGTGAAGGACTTTGTGTCCACTGACAAAGCCGGCTAGGATTTGTAACTCTAGGTTCTCGGACTAAGGTAACCCCTTTATCTCTGATATTACTATTCATCCAACCTATCTTTAAGGGGCATCCTACAGAATGCTCTGCTAGAATCATACTCGTCGATTAGGAAGAAAGGTGTGAGACAATGCGTGAGAGACAGGCGTAAAGAGAATGTGCGTACATGAGACGCATAGGCAGGTCCATGTATATAGAAAGGGTCGATGAGGATTGTGCATGTGTATGTTTGCGAGAGGAAGAGTGCTTGTGATAAAGGTTAGTGAAAACAGTTGTAAATGGTTACGAGGGGGAGGGAGGGTTATATCTAGAGCATGTGTGTGAGAAAGACACCTCGGGAGAGTGTGTGTGAGCATGTGTGAGAGACCACAGATGGAGAGTGAAACTACACGTAAAAGACTGCTCTACACATTGATTAAAGATATAAATTGTATCCAAATATTAGGATGGGATCATGATATTTGCAATTCGTGTAAGGAGCGGTCATTGATCCATCAGACATCTAGATTCTATCGAATTTGAGCATGTCTATGTTATTATTCGACACAATTGATCCACATAGTTAGTATTTTGAACTCCAGACAATGCATCGCTTTAGCAATTGAATATAAACGTGAGTATAGTTCATGTTGTGTGTGTAAAGCACATTATACATACGAAAGTTACACAATGGACATTATAAATAGCTACCTATGAACTAGCATACATTTGAATTCAACTTAAGGTGGTTTAAAAAATCGAATTCAACATGAAGTCCATTCAATTATTTGAATTTGATATCATGGCATTTGTAAACCATACCTAAATTATGGGGGCACCAATCTTTGCTCTGATTTTGTACATAATAGCATATGTAGTCATGTACAAAATAGATTCAAATTTAGCTCCTCCATTCCAAAATAATCGTAGTTACAGGATTTTCAAGTGTCAAAATTTCAAAAAGAAGCGGATAATTTAATGAGGTTTTCAAACATACAAGGTCAAATATAACATTGTCTATTTAGGTCAATCCTCATAGTTCAAGAGTACTCTAAACGTGAATGCTTGTGTTTCAAAATTTCGA
This sequence comes from Triticum dicoccoides, assembly GCF_002162155.2. Classification (NCBI taxonomy): domain Eukaryota; kingdom Viridiplantae; phylum Streptophyta; class Magnoliopsida; order Poales; family Poaceae; genus Triticum; species Triticum dicoccoides. The sequence goes on along the minus strand of NC_041381.1, from coordinate 55,098,768 downwards.
ACGAAGCGCCGAAAGAGCCTCTACTCGCCCGAAACCACGTGAGACCAATGTTTTTTTAGGGTGCGTGAGACCAATGTTTGGTAGTACAAGGAAATTACTTTTCTAATAACTCCGACCCGTGAAACCTACCGGCCCGACGTCCAAAGGTCAAAACCGGGGTAGGTTTGTAGCTTCATCTAGACGCCACGCAACCGCCTCCGAAAAACATTCATACACAATGGATGCCTAAGCACACATGCGCGCGACCGAAATCGCTCCCGCCCACTATTTGGGACACCCAGGATTACCATCCTACACCCGACCCGCAGTAGGTCTGAAATTTAAGAGGGGGGCAAAGTTTGTACTTTCCCCAAATTTCAAACAAGCGTGTCCCATCTTTTGTTCAAAAAAGCCAAAAACAAGCGCGTCCCAGACCGAAACATGGTCCCCCCACCCGTCCGATCCCCCATTCGTACTCCGTGGGCGCCAAAACTACCTCCCCACCAGTCGCGAAACCCCGGCGTCCTCCGTCCACCACCCCATCCCACCCATCAACCGCCGCACTCCTCCATCACGCCGGAGCTGATATCCCGATGTTGGCATCCACTGCAACCTCAACCGCAACGCCCTGCACGGATAGTAGTTGAAGCCGAGGCCGAGCAGTCCATACCCGAGCCAGTTCAACCACGTTGTCCTGCGCCTCACCGCTGCCGCTCCAACTTCACCACCGTCCACCGCACCGGAGCTGTTCCTGCTACGCCGTCCTTCGCCGCCTCGGATCTGCTTCCCCTCCGCCGATATACGGCCACGTCAACATAGTCAACAATTTGGCCATGGGTTTGTCCAAGGAACAACGGCTCTCCAAAACATCGGTTTCCCCGGGAAAAACAAGAAGATTGCTGCGACATATCAACACCACACTGGAAACCGATACGGGTACTCCTCTTCCCTTATTCGTGCAAATCTTACGTGTCTGCTTGCACGGTATTCATCCCACAAAAAACACTAGTTGACCGCTTCTTCTTCATACTAGATGTTCCTAGTAACTCGCGATGCACAAGGTTTCTCCTCATATACTATGTCACCTTAGCTAGAGGTCTGTCACCCCCCTAAATTTCAATTTCTGGCCAGTTGATTCCCAATTAACGGAAGCATTCCCCAGCGTAACAGGCGGTAGTACGCCTATTACACCGGGTAAGCAGCGCCTTAGTGTTTATCTTAGGGGCGTGTGCGGCCTAGATCTACTGGCGCCCGATCTGGAGACTGGAGGTCGGCCTTGATTAAAGGGATGGCCTGGGGGCGCTGCCAAGCACGACGGTGGTGTGAGGTCGAGGGGAGGGCGGGGCGGCGGAGGTAGGGGTCTGGGCCGGTGGTGGCTGGCGGTTCAAGAAAGATCGTCAACAGTGACTGGCGGGAGCTAGACGAAGGCCATCTGCCCGTTCCTTATAGATCGGACGGTTCATTAAAAAATTCGACTGACCTATTTATTTTCAGTCAACTATTATCTTAGATATGACCACATGTGGTGGTGTGCTGGAGGAGTACCTGCATTTCCTGTGCTCATATATTACAAAATCATACGGAGTAAAATCTAATTTTGTTTGCCATGCAATGTTGTAGAGCTATCATATGTCTCCTGTCATTTATTTTTCAGCCACCTACTATCTGCTACTTTTACAGTGCACTAGTGCTGCACACACTTCACCATACTCTCACTATTGTGTTTTTATGCTAGGGTATTTCAGAGTCTGCCGAAAGAGAAGCAGCAAAGAGAAGAGAGAAGTCGCGCCAGCTTTCTTCGTAGGTATGCACGACATGTTACAGCGCTATAAATGGTGCAGTGTCAGCAGATGGAGACGGTAAACGTAGCTCTGGAGTTGATGACCTCGCTCGCAATGAACCACCATCCCAGGTGCTTGCTTTAACTTCGCGGTGTCATATGTGGTTGCATGTTCCATATGGTGTCTAGCTTGTATTCGAAAGGCCGAAGTCGGTCTGATAAGGAAAGATATTTTTTTACATGAACCACCATCCCGTGAGACAAATAGCAAGTCAGGGCACTGGCCGAGCCAGTGACAAGCCCACCAAAGATAGGCACCACCTGGAAGCCAACTAAAAAGCGGCGTTGGTGGCGAAATAGCCCGCTTCCCACCAGGCTCTCAGGTCCTAGATGATCATGCTCACCACTCCAGCCGGATGTCTAGCTTGTATTGCTTCCAATTTGGTTAAATTCATCTGCTTAGCTTACACATTATACCTTTGAATATGGCATGCCTTTCTGTTTTTGGTACATACTAGTACATCTGTGTATTAACCATGTTCTTACATCAAACTAATGTTCTTGTGTATCCCTCATCAATCACTTATGACGAGGCAGGCAGGCAAGGGGACTACTCCTCATTTAAAGAATGCAGCGTCAGCCTCCCGACATGATTCTCAAGAAACAGAAATGCTAGATGAAGATAGTGAATGTAGCTCCGTAGTTGATTACAGCATTTCCCCTACACTAGCATCGCAGGTGCTTTCTCTAACTTGGCAGCATGATATGTGGTTGCATGTTGCATATGGTGTCTAGATTGTAATTCTTCCAATCTGGTTAAACTGTATGTGCTAGTCTACTTAGCTTATACATCATACCTGTTAATGTGACATGCCTTCCTGTTTTAGTACATACTACATCTGTCTATTAAGCATGTCCTTACATAAAACTATTGTTTTTTGTATCCCGCATCAATCAATATGACGAGACACCTTTAGTATATGCAGTGCGATATTAGTTGCATCTTTCATATGATTTATAGCATGAGCTGCTTCTAATTTGTTGAAATTCCATTTATGATGGGACGCTTTTAACTTGGCAGAGTCATATTGGTTGCATCTTTCATGTGGTGTCTAGCTTGCATTGCTTCTTATTTGCTCGAATGGTTTCTGCTTAGTTTACACAAACATTTGTGAACATGCCATGCCGTCCTGTTTTTCATACATATTCCATCCTGGTATCATGTGTTTGCCTTACATCAAAGTAGTGATTGTCAATATCATGCATGAATGAGTTCTGAAGAGAGAATTTTATTGCTTTTTCTTGTCGGTGTTACTTAACAATTCAAAATCAATAAAGCAGAAGGAAGTTAGCAAGGCAGCGGATAAAGGTGCTCCTTCCAAACGGAGGGCCTCTACAGTTTCTACTCCTCCACACCCCAAGATGATTTCCAAGACAACACATGCATAGACACTCAACAAAGCTGTGTTTATGATGAGCACGTCTCCCCTAGTGTAGCATCACCGGTGCTCCCTCTAACTTGGCACTGTTATATGTGGTTGCATGTTATGTGTGATGTCTAGCTTGTATTGCTTCTAATTTTGTTGAATTCCATCTTCTTACTTTACACATTATACTTGAATAAGACACGTGTTCCTATTTCTAGAACATACAATATCTGTCTATCACACCATGTTCTTACATCAAATTACTACTATTGTGTAACCTGCAACAATCACTTATCATAGGACACATTTGACTTCGGAGTGTGATATAGGTTACATCTCACATTCTTTTCTAGCTTGTACTACTAATTTGTTGAAATGACACTTATGACGAGACAGTTTTAACTTGGTAGAGTGATATTCGTTGCATCTTTCATATGGTGTCTAGCTTTCATTGCTTCTAATTTGTTGAAATGCCTTCTCCTTAGTTTACACATCATAAGCTGTGAATATGCAATGTTGTGAATATGCAATGGCACTAATGACGAGAGACCTCTAACATGGTAGTGTGATGTTGTTTGCATCTTGCATATGATTTATTTCTTGTACTGCTTCACATTTGTTTAAACGCCATTTATGATGAGACACTGTTAACTTGGCAGAGCGATATTTGTAGCATCTTTCATATGGTGTCTACCTTCCATTCCATTGCTTCTAATTTTGTGAAATGGCTTCTTCTTAGTTTACACATCATAGTTCTGGTTATCTCTTCCGTCCTGTTTTTCATACATATTACATCCTCCTATCATGTGGTTGTCTAACATCAAAGTTCAGTTCGTCTGCATCACGCATCAATTTGTTCTGAAGAACGAAAGTGTTATTCGTTTTTCTTGTCGGCTTGACTTAACATGGCACAGAGAAAGAGGAAGAAACACAGAATGGCAGGGAATGAGAAGCGGATGAATCCTGCAGATTTTGCTGGTACTGATGGTGCAATAGAAGGTCAAAGTCCAGCGGAAAATTCTACAAACACACCATCCAATGCTACACGAGCTGCAAAAAAAGCCAAACAGAAACAAATAGCTGTCACCAAACAAGCAGAGACAACCCTAGTTCTTGCAACACCTACCACAGTACTACCAGCTACATGACTTACTCGTGCGTCAACTGAGCTAGCAGCACGTTCCCAAGCTCCCTTGCCACCTGACACTACTTCCCTAGCACTCTTGACACAAGACGAGTTGGCAATATCAGATGAACCTTGTGAGCTTCAACAGCAAGAAGGTAGTTGATGGAGTCAAGTTACAGTTGCATGCTTCTTTATATGTAGTCTCATAGTTTGATGTACACTAACACTTCCTATGTTCGTTGTTGGACTAGCACCTAGGCGCAAGAGGAAACAAACATCAGGGATGATGCTCGATAGGTTAACTAAATCTAGAGGAGGAAGAATGGAGATCCGTTTTGAGGCAGGTTTAGAAAGGCCACATGATGCTACAGAGTCAGCCAAGTTAGTATCAGAGGCAGCGGTTGCCGTTAGGTGTCATGTACGTATCCTCCCAACATGGATTCAGTACAGGAATGACAAAGATGAAACCCAGTTCAACACCTTCCTCGACCATTTATCTCTAAGTTTGGTTATGTATGGAAACTTGTAATATCGTCTTGCTCTGTCCCATACTTTCTAGGTTGCTGATAATGAGACTCCCATAATTTTCAACAGATGAGGTTCAAGTTGGATAGCCAAGATGATGCAACCAGACAAGCTTGCACCCATTTTTTCAAGTATGCTCTGCGACAGTATCGGTATAACTTGAGGAAAACTCACTTTGAAGGCAAGGCTAACGGTGAACTTTCCCAAACATCTCCAGTGGAAAATATATCGGATGAAGACTAGAGGGGCCTTGTTAAACACTGGTCTGATCCGAAGTATCAGGTACATTATATATATGTGATCAGATCACATGTTGAAGTCCTATTTACGCATGTGCCACACAAATCTATCTTCTTGTAGGTGAACTGTTCAAAGAACAAGGCCAACCGTACGAAAGTGAAATTCCAACACACGACAGGATCTCGTAGCTATATTGCACACTGCGAGGCTCTTGTAATTAGCTACTATTTCACTCTTTTCGCTATACCATATCATCAGATCTATATTGACTTGTTCGAAATGCAGAGGAAAGCCCGCAATGACCAAAATGTACCTGAACCGAATGCTGTGGAAATCTTCAAGGACTGTCACACCAGCAAGAAGAAGGGCATGACTACACCAGCCAAAGCCGCTGTTGTAAGTCCTTAATCCTCATGCCTTTTAACTACTACTTACTCTGACTTGTGCCTTGGACTGCATGGTTTGCAGCCAATGTCTATTACTCTTTTCAATTTTATACACAATTGTCTTAGCGTATCATTGCACCTTACAAGGTTTAAAAGAGAGGAGTGATGTTCCTTTGATCTTGACCCGTAATCTAGTTCCGTGCTAGACTTGCCCACACAACGTTACAATTGCCTGTTTGTCTGTTCTCAGTTGTTTTGTGATATGAATGATGTCATACTATGCTTACCGTATTATAAACTTCGTCTCTTTATCCTTAGCCCTCAATACAATGTGAAGAAATAGACAATACATTAGCGATGGTACATGTTCATATGTTTGGAACCTGGTTTTATTATGTACTTTGCAATAAAATACAACTAATATTTTACATGGGTTCACTAGAATAAGTTCTGTATATAGACCAAAGCTATTTTGTTTGGTTTTGCTGCCTCCTTAATATCTTATGTTCTAGTACTACTAATGTAAAACCTCAACATTTCAGCGAGCTATTGAAAAAATTGTGGAACTGTCACCTTCTAAAGGTGGTGAGGCAACTATAACCGCAATGTCAGCTCTTGCTGCAGTGGGTCAGTACTTGTCCACTAACAGTGCCAAAAGCACGTTCCTGCGTAATACTGGGTTGGTTGTTAAGGCAATATCGTCCAAACTGCCTCATGATCAAGATATGCAAGCTCAAAGCAATGTTGTATCTGCGCTCCAGACACAAGTCCATTCCCTAACAGAGACCCTTTGTGAAACAAGGACAGACATTGTTCGATGTCGTCAAGATATGCATGGTTTTGAAACCAGACTATCAGACATTTCCTGTGTTGTTCAGGAGCCTAGGGGAAATGAAGGCGAGGGTTATGGTGCTCCATCGGACAATACAACATGAAAACGTAACAGTCAGGTCAAATGAACTGAGCTTCTGAACTTCTGATGGTGAATTTATCTGCTAGACTGTTAAGTTTTATGCAAACCTTCCTTTTGTTATATAGTTGTAATTGTTTTGGTGCGATACAAAATTTATTCTTAACGTGTAGCCACCGGCTGGAGAAAATAGCAAGCCATTTTTGTATAGTGTATGGTGTTCCCTATATTTGCATTGGTGGCGATCTTTGATGCCGAGTGGATGTAATCTGTGCAATCGCCTTAATAGCCTAGCGTTAGTTTCGGCCTTATTTATTTCCTAGTCTTCCTTTTCCCTGATTTGCTAGTGGTCGCAACTACCATGGGCCATATATGGGTCGTAGGATCCGTGGGTCTTCTACGGGTCGTCGATAAATGGGCCTCCAATAGGGCCGTAGAATCGGTCGGCCTCAGGTCATCGGATAAATGGGTCTACATGGGCCATAAACGGGCGTAATTGGTATCGGCCTAGCACGGTAACGGGCCTTGAATGGGCAACAACATAGGACGGGCTGGAAACGACGCAACGGGTTAATACGACGGAAACGGGATGACTCTTGCCATGAGCAGAATTTGGCCAATTAGGGGAACATGCCAGAAACGGGCCGACTATTGCCATGGGCCGAATTTGGCCCATTAGGTTAACAGGCCAGTAACGGGCCAACTCTTGCCATGGGCCTAATTTGGCCCATTAGGGGAATAGGCCAGTAACAGGCCGGAAGTAATCGAGGGCCAAAAAGGAGCCCAAGAACGTGTCGACATATCATAGGCGCCTATCTGACCCTGCTCTCCTCTGAACAACAACGAAATCATCGCCAAGAAAAACTCTGCCTCACGCCTCAAAAACACAAATACTGCTGAAGCTGCTTGGTCCCAGCTATCGGCCGCACCTTGTGCAATTCTCTCGTTTATATTGACTACATATGTTGACAATGGTGTGGGACCGTGATGTCAGGAAACCAGGAGAAAGCAAATATAGTTGTACATAATAAGGAGGCACTTGCGTACGTACGGCTATGGCCCTAGTGGGTCCCTAGTGTCATCCAGTCAAAATAAACTCATCTCCTGAATCCTCATGTTCGTTGACGATGTTAACAATGCTCGGCGCCACGGCGAGCGCAACAACTTGAAGGACGACGAAGAGGGCCTCGTGGGCCTACGGATGGTCTGGTACAGCGCCCGCTGCTCATTTAGGAAGCCAGGATCATCGGACACCTATGAGCACCTTCGAGAAACTGAGACGGCATAAAACGGTAAGGCCGCGCTTGGGAGCTCCGGTTTATTTCAAACCTATATTAACACACACAAGTGTAATTTACTCGTCATCGGAAAAAATGCGTAAAATACAAGCATAATGAAACCGAGGGCCTGAGGTCTGTAAGTAAAACCGGAGGGTTAGGCGTGTAATTTGAGAGACCAGTGTATATTTTACGAGCACTGCTATATGGACGACATTACCAGACGATACATGCACGACGTGCGTATCATGCCATCCATAGGCTAGGCTAAAACAGCAGCTAACGGCTGGATTAGCAATCGTCCGAGTGTCGTTCAGCATTTTTATCGTGTGTGAAGTACTTCCGATATTTTACTAGTCGAAATCGACCAACCAAGTGCCTTCGCCCGAGACCATCTGCTTTAATTTACAAGCGTCAGTTTTACAAGCGGTTTTGGTTGGAAAATGACGATCCAATCACGACCTAATATCATGAGTTGGTCGGAAGTTCATATGGTTTCACGTCTAACCTACCCGACTTGTCATATAGGCTATGAATGAAACATCAGACGATGAACTTCTTAAGCACGGAAACAACAGAAAGGATGATCTTCTTAACAAGCAAATCACTGGCATTAGATCGACATGCAAAACAATACGAAGCATTATTCTCAGGAGGCACGGTGAACAGCTCGTGATGCCGCATGCCACAACATTCCAAGCTCAACTTTGCAATCAAACACAAGGCCTGGCATTACATAGACAATATTGAGAACAAACTATTAACACAGGAATATCTCAGCAGAGTAACTATTTACTTCTAAACTGAACACAGGAATAGGAAAAAACACTCGAAGCTGCTCACAGCAAGGGCGTCCCACTCAAAAATATCAAATGCATGTCTTTTGGCTAACATCAATGAGCAAATTTTGACAAGATTTTCCAATTCCAATATATTAAACTAACGTCTTCTTGCTAACATCAATGATTAAACTTTGACAATCTTTTCCCATTCAAAATATGTAATGCCTATGATCGTGGAGTCCCGTTGTAGCTTCTTAAATTGCCAATGGTCTCTGTAGACTAGTCATCTCACTGGTGTCTAATAATACTCTGTAAAGCTTCTCGGTCATTCCTTCTGTAATGTAGCGCGAACAGTGACTGCTTCTTTCTACAAAGTGGAACGACCAACTGGACCCAGTAATGCAGCAATTTGCCTTGGACACATTGGCTCCTTTTGTGCAGTTCAACTAAAATCGAAGTCGGAATAAAACCGAGCTTTAATTTTGATATCCCTGTAAGCAACAATAGGTATAAGGGAAACATCTAACTTATCTTGGATGGAAAACAAAGTAGGATAGTAGCATTTATAAAATGGTTGCATTGATTCATATTAGAAGAGACATTCTCTTGAAACAACATTCGTTAAAAAATTTAATTTACTTTTAACAGTGGCATTGCTTCAATTTTCCGGCGGCACTCTTAGATTAACAACAACAAAATAGCTGTATGGGACATGCCAACACCATGTGCGTCCACACATATAAATGGGTGATGCAGAGTATGTAGCCAAGCAGCCTATATGCGTTGGTCCCATATTTGTTCTCTTTGAACCTTTTTCCTATGTGAGGGCAGCAAATCTAGTCCTGCACAAACCACCCGACCCCCCCCATTTCTTTCCCTTTTTAACAAAGAGATCGGTTCCTTACAGATGTGTGTACTAGGTTACCCCATTTTCCCTTTTCGACCTACAAAGCAGCTGGATAGCTAGTCTATACTACTTTCCGCCCATCCTTTCCTCATTGAACCACGTCCTAGATTCTTGCTCCAGCCCACCGCACCCTTCTTTCCTCTTTGAACCAAGACCTAGATTCGACTACAGATCGAAAAAGATCCACATGCAGCTAGAGCAACGATGGTTTCAAAGAAACTTATACCTTAGGGTCGTCGGGATGTGGCAAGGTGTGCGGCGGGAGGCCGGATCTACCCACACTACGTACGACAGCGAGGAAGAAGGGGTCGGTGGCCCTCCCGCACAGGCGCTAGGTGAAAGAGAACAGCGCAGCCGGCAGTGGATTGCCTCCCTCGCCGAAGGCGATAGAGTGAACACTTCACCTCCTCCCCTTCCCGGTGCGACGGGATACGGATGCCTCCTTCACCAGCTGTGAGGGGGGAGAGAGAGACAAGAGGCCAATGCAGTCTTGTTTAGATCTGGTGAAGAGAGGGTGAGAGACTGTGAATATAGCAAACCCTAGCAAATGAACGCTGAGCCTCTAGCGTGTAACATATATGTAGTGCGGCGAGCGTGTGGACAGTGCAAACCCTAGCGAACAAGCGCTGAGGCTCCCGCTTATATATATACTACTGTAGTATGGACTGAGCTCCAGTGCCTTCACTGCACCTGCTTTTGGTTGTATCATAGGTCAGCCTGCCACAATTTGGGCCCACCTGTCATAAACCCAAAGGCAGGTGCACTAAGTCAATGAAGCTGCGTCCATATAGTACTCTCGTGTATACGACTAATATATAGTGGAGTGGTTTTCTTATTCTCTCCATAACAATCGTTTTAAATTGTGTAAGTATGAAACGAAACTCTTTATTTAATGTACATTGAAGAAAACTAGAACTACTACTTCCGATGAACTAACGATCCACGCCCACGCGTCCTGGTCGCACTTCCTATCCTTCACGTGTGGTACACTACCCTCCCTTAAGTGAACAACCACACATGCGCCAAATTATCGGAAACGTGTGAGAGTGTGTACAAATAAAGAATTTTAATTTCAATTATCAGAAAGGTTTGAGAGTATTACAAAGTTTGACTTCAGTCAAATCTAATATGCGGAGTAAATAAAAAAGGAGGGCTACTACGTCCATCCGGGTTTTTAGTCCACACCATTTTTTAAATCAAAGTTAATAGCTAGACAAATAAAATTACAGGGGAGCTGGAGACAAAGTTGTGAGAAGGCTTAGAAATGAATACAAAACTTATGCTCTTAGTACCAACGTCGATCCTTCTTCGAGGAAACATTTGGTTCATAGCCAATTGTGTGATAAAATTGCACCAACGTGAAAGACGACTGCGTCTCCAACGCAACCAAGGTGAACTGACGAAGGATATCATCTTTGTGCATAACAAGCAAAGAGCACTGATAGAATACAACTTGTTTTTCATTCAAAATCGATCAGCTTCACCAGCCGACGCAACCATGAGGCGCAACCATGAGCATCAATAGGTCATCATGGTGATGCATCATCCATTTGGCATCAAGTTTGGGTGAGGCACCTATGACGTTCAACAAATCCTCATTGAGGTCTGTTTCTTCTCAATAATCAAGCTCGAGGAAGGAAGAACCACGTGGCAGAGGACAGTGAGGCGGAACAACAATGGCCATCCAATGTTGTGCAGTTCCACTAAAATTGAGGAAGACATGCCCGGGTATGGAGACACACATCACTGTTTTCAAAAATATAAAAAAGGGTTAGCAACGACATCTCAATTGTCAATAAGAATTAATGAAAAGTACACCAACAAACAGAAGCATGATAATTATCTTGATAAGAACTAAACCAGGATAACCGAGAAAAAAAGCATTTCTTCATTTAATCAGGGATAGTACTACCTCCATATGGACAATGACCGCACAACCACCATGTACTTTTTTTCGAAACAACATGTATTCCTCCACCGAGGCATAAATCAGGACAACTTTTCGAGTGGCATTTCCTCTATAATAGTACTACTAGTAGGTGACGTTGGACCAGCCAACGAACCCTAGCTACTACTATGCATGGGGAGCTAGGGAGTAGTCGCATAGAAGAAAATCCGTACGCAGCGACCCGGGGAGCTGGACCAGTACAAGAAGTTATACCTCAGGTGGGCGAGAGGTCGTTTAGGCGTGCGGGCGGGATCTGCCCACACGATGGCAGCGAACAAGGGCATAGAGGATCTTCGTCCGCGCCAGCGCCGGCTCCGAGAGGACGGTGCACATCGGCTTCCTCCGTTGCCGACGGCGACAACGTCAACGTTGCACCTCCTCACCTCCCGCAGCGGACGGGATTCGGCTGGATGTGTGACCACCGATGAGGAGAGAGATAGAGTGGACACTGTCATCTTGTTTTGATATGGAGATGGTGAGAGAGCGAGACGCGAGAAACTCTATCAAACAAGAGGCTATAATGGAGTAAAAAAATCTCTCCATAGCAGTGGTTTTAAATAGAATACGCGCGTTCCCGGAAAAAAGAAACGAAAACTGGCGGAAAATTTTTGAAGGGTCTGTCTAGGACACATCTAGATGTGACATAGTTATGTCACATCTAAGTTGATGTCCACTCTGTTTGTGGTTTATTTTTTTTGTCCTAGTTTTTTTTGTTTCTTGTTGCTACTCCCTCCGTCCAGGTGTGTAGGTTGTCTAAGGAAGGGCAGCGTGATTCCCTCAAAAAAAAGGGAAGGGCAGCGTGATCTAGGCACGAGTGGAGTGGGCGAAGTGAAAATTTAAACCAGGAAAATAGCCAGTTACCGAGAAAGTTTAGCCCTTAATTCTCGCTGGTAAATCTCGCTAGACACGCCAATTTATTGTCTGACCTTTCCCTTCCTCAACGAGCTGCGCATGCATGCAACAATACTCGCGCTAGTTAATTGCCTTCCGATTTTTTCGCACGGGCTGACCAATAATCAACTAACTAATTGTGCATGCATTGTCCTAACACATACCACGGGTCATCAGTTTTGATTAACACGACATTTAAAAATGGTTGCACGGGGAGCTAGAACAAGATACTGTAAAACGAGGCTGGTTTAACTACCTATATGCGACTAAAACTTTTGGTAAAAATGGACTCTCTTAGACGCCCTACACACCTGGACGGAGGGAGTACATTATATACTTGTGGGAGCTTAGATGTGATATCCTTAAATAACATCTAGATGTGAATTAGACAAACTAATTTTCTAACATACCAAGAAAGAAAACTCGAGCAAAAACATGCCCCCGCTTCTAGGTCGCGAGAGTCGTCGCGCACACACTCATAGACATAGACATGCATATCCGTGTTTACATAAAATTCCATTTCCATCTCCATCTCTAATCATATTTGTCCAACTGGCACATTATTTACGTTGTTATGCAGCAATATTAACGTACAACATCTCTTGTTTGCGCACGTATGGACCGCTGCCACGGCCGGTTCTGACCAACCCGAACCCTCTTCATCAACCGCGCGTGCTTCCCGCCCAAAACGGTCAGTGCCGCATTCATGCCTGGCCAGAGCGGATGTGACCTCTCACTGGCGCCGGCGTTGAAGCGGCGTGCCAGCCGAGAGAGCGTCGCCCGCGCCGCTTCCGGGTGCACGCAGCTGCTCCGCGTTCAAAGGTTGCAATAACCGGCTACAACAGCCATCGAGCTAGCTGTCCTCTCCCAACTCGTCAATCTCTTCCAGTAGTGCTAGTACTCCATGGCGCGGTCCATCGACAAGCAGGTGGGAAAGTTATCGTATACTAGTCGGTTTGCAGTGAGTGGCATGCCGAGCGACCGTGTGGGGTCAAGCCGTGGAGGAGGGTGAGACACGAACACGAAAGACGTGATTTTAACGTTTCTTTTGCTCGATGGCGTGATCCAACGAAACGAAACATTGGTTTCTCTCCATTTCCATTTTTTCTCTGGAAAAACGGAAACTTTCCACTCCATTTTCATTCCTATTCCAAGGTTGCCCCGTTACAACATTCCATCAAATACAAAGGAAAACTAACACGCATGTTGATGCATCTCAATGATTCACAGATCATAGCCAATATTTACTTCACAACTAAAGAAAAAAGTTGTGAGAGCGTGTACGAAAGAAAAACTACTGATGGGGTCACTACGACTTAAACCCTAAACCCTAAACATGATTTGATTTCCTGGCCAGGTAGAACCTGTCGAAGGAAAGACGGCTGGCACCCTCGGATCATACGATGCTTTTGTGCAGTTCCACTAAAATCGACCTGAGCATCCCTGATGGCAAAGATATTGAAGAAGTGTGATTAGAATAATAGTACTGGCACTAGTTCATGAGACATAAACTCATCACAAGTATAAGCCGGTAGAAGTAGAGAAAGATCGACATGGAGATGGAGCTACGGCAGTGGAGCAAGCCGGCTCCAAAAGGAAGATGGACTATAGCTGGGATGTCGTGTTGTAGCTAGAAGGGCGGTTGGGATGCGGCATCGGCCCATATACCGCGGTGACCCCCGATTGGGACGCACCGACTGTGGGTTTTCTCCCTCGCCAATGTCGACCGCGTCTATGCAGAACATTGTTCCCTTCCCCCAGCTGCGGGATCAGGCCCGTCGTTATATGCTTGTGAAGGGAGCAACCTAAGCAAGCAGGCTTCTAGCTTAGGCTCCTGCTAGTGTACATATAGTGGTTTTATTTTTCTCTCCATATCAACCATTTTATATTGTGTACGTGTCATTCAAGATTGAAATGATGGTTGCTTCTTCCGACTAACTGACTATGTGATTTGACTACTCGTTAGTGGCCCCTACACGTACTCCCCCTACGTGTATGCAACAGTCACACATACACATGGACGCAAAAACGCGCGCGACGCCCTAATGCATGCATGTCCGAGCACACGAGGAACACACACGGTCACGCTCAAGTGCTCAACCTACACGTGCATGCACACACATACTCAGTCAGGGTGAGCTAGTGACCGTATAAACACCGGAAAATATATATATTGAGCGCAATGAGCGTATTATGAAGTCCAACGACCAGTGTCTTGGCTGATCGTCCTAAGAATGCTTATATATGAATAAAGCTCTCTCATTTACACGCAAAAAAGATTAAGCCATATTAACCGGAAAGGAGGGAGTATGGACTAGCACTACTTTTTGGTGTGTCCCGTCAACTCGCAGAACGAGGAGAAGCTTGCAGGACAAGGTGAAGCTCGCTTACGCCTTTTGACTAATGCAACCTACCCTCGGTGGACATGCATCAGTCCATCCGGTGTCAGATTGTCAGAGGCATACACTATAGTACCCAACATGCGGAGTACCATCATTGTTCGACTTCACGAAGAGGCGAAGAGCCAAGCGCAGTAGTACGAGTAGTACTACTACTAGAACCGCATGGTGGAGCGTTTGTACTCTTATTTCTTTTCTCTGATAAAGTACACGTTTATTTCGGAGAAGGACGGAAAATGGCAGCCCAACATGTAATGAATGATATCGATCAACCAACCATGCTTGAATATATCTTGGCCTCCGTGCGAGCCCGTCTGTGTGTTCTCTCTCCTCATCTCTCTCAAGGAACGGCGGGTTGGCTCTTTGCCGTCAATTGAGATCGGTTTGCTCACACTCCTGTCCCACATGTCAGTGATATGCCAAGAGGAGGTGCGTTGAACGACTGGCCATACACGTACTTGGTTTTGCACCTTCATACTACTCCTCCCTCCATCACAGTTTACCGGGCGCGCTTCTTTATGATGCATTTCTCTCAATGCATTTACACCACTAGAGAGACTTTAGATGCGTTTGGTTTAATGCTCAATTAATTAGGGCGTGGAAACCGCAATCAAGTCCACAATTTTCTCTCTCCATGTACTCTGTATTGTACTACGGAGTGGAGTAAGTGCATGCATGTGTGTACCCGGGGTGGAAGCACTGCATGCATGTGTGTACGCATTATTCCCTCTAGTAATAGACGTCGTGCTATAACTACCAATGCTATTTTTCAGGCTGATCGCTAGTCGCCTTGGTCCCACGGATTTTCTTTTCTTTTTTCTAAAGCGCTGTATAAACAGTGACGGATGGAGTAGTATGAGCGGATTCAAAGAAGAGTGTATTGATGGTTGCTTCTTCAGAGCAACTTACAATGGGAAAGGTGGGGCTTATGATTTGACTGCTCATTACTCACTATTAATGCGGCGCAACGACCGGGCTGAGTCTCCCATGCGGTTGTGCACTTCCCCCTCGGTTCTTAAATATACTCCGGAATATTTGTCTTTCTAGAGATTTCAACGAGTGACTACTCAAATATTTGTCTTTTTAGGGATTTCAAATGGACTGGCACATACGGATGTATGTAGACATATTTCAGAGTATAGATTCACTCATTTGGCTCCGTATGTAGTCACTTGTTGAAATCTCTAGAAAGATGAATATAATATTTAGGAACGGAGGGAGCACACATACGAAGCAAAATGAGTGAATCTACACTCTAAAATATGCTCGTTTGAAATTTGTAAAAAGACAAATATTTAGGAACGAAGGAGTATAATTTTGTGCTTGGCACATGGACCCGGATGATGAAGAGGCTTCTGGCAATGCTATCAAGCTTCCATCATTTGTTTACATAATTGACGTACTATACGAATAATTTTCCAGCGACATGAAATTGTACAATGGTGTGAGCTTTCAGCTTTTGTTTCGCGTGTCTTGCCATCGATGCTCTTTCGGAAAAACAATAAAAAACTAACTTCCTTGCCAATGCATGTCAATTATTAGCAGATCAGAGCTAATAATTACATCACGACTGAAAACAGAGTTGTGAGAAGGTGTTAAATTAAAATTGATCCATGCTTTCATTGGCAGAAACGCCCCACAGCTCTGTCTAAATCAACAAGGCATGTTGGGAGAAGAAGTAGCTGTCTGGAGCATGCAACATTCCGATCATTTTGTGCAGTTCCACTAAAATAGAGCTGAGCGTCCCTGTTCCAAAGATATTAAGTGTGATTACGATAATAGAGGACTGCTGATGAAACAATAAACACACAAATAGAAGCCGGTCACCTTTGCAGTCTCTCTTAAGACTAACTAGTTGGAGAAGATTAGGCTCGGAGTTGGATGAGGAGGATAGAGCAAGACCAATCTCCCTTTGTGTAGTTGCACTGAAATGTAGAGACGTTGCCCGTGTGACATTTTAGTACAACTGCACAAAACACTCTTAAGAAAAAAGTGATTTGTGCAGTTCACCAAAAGGTCGCAATAGCAAAGAGGTGAAATGGATAGCCCTGTTTGCAAAAAAGAGGTAGAAAGGAAACAATTACTGGCCAATAACAGTTGATGACACATGTGATGACAAAAAAGAAGGATATTCCTTGTCCCAAGGGAAGATAACAACACTGTTGTGTTTGTCTAAAACGGTGTGAGGACGAGAATTCAATATGGAAAGTACGTTGGACGAGCTACGTTTTGGGCAAAGAACTATGGAAGATCCACATGCAGCAACGTGGGAAGACGGGCAGTGGAGCAAGGCCGGAGGGGATACCTGGAGGTCGTCCGGATGTAACTAGGTGAGCGGTGGTGGGCGGAATCTGCGAGCAGGTGGCGTACGCCCTGCCGTGTCAGAGCTTAGCCAGAGAGAATCGCGTGTACCGCAGATCGGGACGTTCTGCCTCGGCGCCGTCGAACGGAGAAACAATGCACTTCCTCCCTTTCCACCGGTGGACGGGATGCGTCCGGATCAGTGACCAACGGTGAGAGAGAGAGAGGCCACCGCACTCCCTTTCCCCCGGCGAACGGGATGCGGCCGGATCAGTGACCAACGGTGAGAGAGAGAGAGGCCACCACAGCCTTGTGTGAGATACTCTGAAGAGCGACAAACCAGGCAGGCAGGCTCCATTGTATATAGTGAGCGGACTACCTTTTTCTCCATAAAAATCGTTTTATATTCTGTGTACGTGCCATTGAGCGCTATAACTTTATTTAAAAATAATGCGGCAACGCGTCAAGTCGAACTTTGTTTCGTGCACGCGTGGTACACGACCTCCCTAGGTAAACAACCGCTACGGGCGTTCAAATTAGCACGTGGGGGCCATTTCGTAAAGAAATGAGCTCCACTGTGTACCCGTGTGGAGCGTGAGTACGTGCACGGTGCACCTATTCTCTTCTTGTATACATACACCACCTACGCGGGGTTGTGTGAGAGAGATACAAACCTAGAGAGATATAGTGTGTGGGTTATTGAGAGTTTTTTTGGGGGGGGGGTCAATCAAAAAATGTAACATATGCAATGTGTGTGAAATAGAGTCCTGGATATAACATGTATATAGAGGGGGCGATCCACGAGAAGAGAGTGGAGGCATCATTGGCTTGAGGTGTCCATAGAATCGAAGAGAGGGATGATGTGTGTGTGTGTGTGCGCGCGCGATCGATAAAGAGTGCCATCGAATTTGTGTGTGCCCACGTCAAATATATAGAGTGGCTGGCCTACTGGAACGTGAGAGGGGAGAAGTGCAGTTTGTCTCTATGGCATGGATACCTACCTGCAGCGCTCGACTATCGGTGTGTGGTGGGGGAAGAGGGAGGCCCAATTAACTATAGAGGTACAATGGCTGGTATATGTGTGGAGGAGGAGAGAGGCCTACCTCATGTATTAAGGAGATCAATCTGCCTCATGTATTAAGGGAGATCGATCAGCATCCATACATATGTGCAGAAGAGGAATAAGGTTTGGAGAGAGACAGAGCTAGAGTGTTGGAGGGGGTGGTAGTGGAGTTGCTTCTAACAAATGGTGGGATAGGCTTGCTAGACAGACGGAGGGCACGCTCGCAATATCAATAAGAGAGGAGATGGCTGCTTTTTGTCTGTGCACGTGCGTGTGAGAGACGGGTCAGGAGGCATGCACGAATGATGAGGGGGACGATGTGGCTATGGTAAGCAGACGTAACTACATAGGAAGATCAATCACCCTTTGTTAGAGAAAGGAGAGACATAACTTGTGAGGTACGTCGATCGATGGGGGGGGGGTTAAAGTCGATCTAGGTATATGTTGGGAGATCGATCGGTATACATGCATGTGTGTGTTAGAAGCAAATGAGGCACGAGGAGAAGGATAGAGAGAGAGGGATGCATGTAGGAGGTGGTACGAGAGGCATACTATATCAAGGGGGGAGGAGTGTGCGAGTACGAGAACGATGAAAAGAGTGGTGGGTGTGAGGCATGGACAGTGACAAGAGAAGAGGGGAAACTTGTGTTTGTGCTAGGCCCACCTGGCTAGAGAGGCATATTGATCGATGTGTGCCGTAAAGAAGGAGTTGGGGGGCCTACACACACCGTGGGTGAACGACCTAAAGTGAAGAGACGAATTTGCGCGATGGAGCTAGAGAATGCTGAGGGAGGGTCAGAGGGATGCGGGCGTGTGCATGCACAAGAGAAAGTTAGCGCTAGCTACAAAGATAAGAGGGTTGTGTGGGTGTAAAAAACAAATAGAGATCATATATACTTCATTATAAAAAGCGAATTCGGATATTTGAAGAATTTAGCATAGTGTTTTAAACCGACGCATGTGTGAATATATATAACGGTGATACACATGTTGTAGTTATGAACATGTTATACTACATTTAATATATTTTATCTCTACTCTTATAAAAAAATGTAGTTGTTGATGATGGTGTGCATGCCATCCTACATTATAGGCCGTCCGATTTATATCTGGCGGATAGCAAGGAAACTATGATAGTTGAAGTTGGCAACAATCATGATATTAGATTCTTATTGAAATAGAGAAAAAAATTCAAATTTAGTTCGAATTGCAGCGGTAGTATAGACATTTGGAATGCACTAAAATGTTGGTATGAGTAGGTTACATGCATTATACAGCAAGCAAAAAAAATTAATCGGACATAGCTTTGAATAACATTTGTATAGTAAAACGGGGCAAGACTCTCTCTTTGTGTGGTGTGAATAGTTTTATTTTTTTCATTTTATTTTTGGTTGAGGGAAGTGCAAATTGATTTGGTACGTACAAGTACAATAGTACTACACGTTAGGCTTGTCTCTAAAATTCAACCCGCGTCTTGTTATATCCCGAAAATTCAGATATCGTGCTCTCAAAACTGGCGCCTTCACAACCTGCGCCTTGCTATCCCGAAATTACAACGCGCGCGAAAACTCCCTCCAGCTGCCAAATCCCGACACGCGAAATCCCCCTTCTAACCCTGAGTCGAAAGGGCCGCTAGTTCAAATTGGTGGGGGGTACTTTTGTAACACACCTTACATTTTGGACAAGCGCGTCCCAAAGTCATGCTTCACCCCCTCCCATCGCCCCCTTTTCGCCATTCGAAATCCCAGGCCGCCATAACCTCTCCGCTCCAGCCGCGAAAACCCACCCTCCTCCGTCCGCCACGTCACCGCTGCCCAGCCAGAGCCTCTTCCCCGACGATGTCGTCCACCGGAACAGCTCGACGTGCCTCGTCCACCTCCCTAGATGAGGATCTGTCGTCCTTCTCACCATCCGGCCGGTTCAGTCCCCCCGTCCTCCACCTCCAAGGAGCTACTCTGATGATCGGCTCGTCTATCGCGGCTGCTCCATCCCCACAGTGCCGCCTTAAACTGCTCCACCGGAACCGCAACATCCTCAGCGACTCCTCGGACGAAGCCGAGGCCTACTCGGCGCCACCAAAGAGGTTGTACACTCATCGCATCACACCTTCTCCTTAACTCGACCTCCCGGGGCCCACGGTGCTCCATACCGCACCCCCATGGAGCGGCTACCTTGAAGCCGGTGCCGCAGGTGACATCTCCACGGCGGCTCTCCCCCAGTGCGAGGCCCCTTCGGCGGCGGCGTCCATACCAGCCGGATCTGCTGCTGCTGCTTCGGCTCTCGCTCGCTCGCTCACGCTGCTGCTGCTGCTCCAGCTCTCGCTCCATCGCTCGCTCGCCCAGCTGCTGCTGCTGCTCTCCCCCTCGCTCATGCTGCTGCTCTCCTCCGATTAAGCCCCATTTCAGTCGACTGAATTGACTTTTGGGTCAGTCGATTTTCAGGGGTTGGGGGCTCGCCGGAGTTAAGGAAGAACCACCCGCAGCGGGGGCTCGCCGGAGAGGTACCCCACTATCTATCTTAGGGTTCAGGGTGGGGGGGCCTAGAGGGCTGGCCGGGGCGGCGGTGGCGAGTTGTTTAGGTGCAGCGAGGCGGCGCTGGGGCCGACGGTTCAGTCGGTGGTGGCTGGCAGCTCAGGGGGGGTGCAGGCTGAAGATGAACTGCAGGCCCTCCCTAAACTACATGTCAAGTGCCTCTCTGCTACCATTGCGTTCAGTTTCGACAATAGCATTCAGATTCCACAGTAAATTTCAGTTTTGACAGTTAAGTTCAGAGTCAATAGTTTTTACCTCATCTATTGTAGTCAGGTGGTTTTTGGTGATGTTAATTTTTCATCCCTTTTACATCATCTACTAGAGATGCTATTAGAATCCCACTTGAGATTGACGATGTTTGTCTTGTGCTACTTCAGCCTTGACGTCTTACGGCTCACCGGAGCTGCTCCAATGATAGAACGATCCATCACAACAGAGCAGTGCCCTGGACGCCATCTATAGATTCCTCAAATCTTCCTCCACACCTCCGACAGCCACCTCTGCCTCAACTGCTTCAGCGACCAACCCAATGATGCTGAGGTCGACACGGCTATGGCAAAGAGGTTGTACACTTGTTGCATCACTTATTACTATACATTCACGTCGATCCATTAGGGCTATTTTGGTTCAACAGAAAAACGTCGATCCACTGGTTGTTACCATCACTCTAAATTTCTGCATGCTCTCCTTACATAATCTCACCATATTTTTTTCGTATGCATGTCAGATATTGTACACAGTCATGCTGAACATGTAGAGATAAAGAGAAGAGTTTTGTGCGGCAATACAATGTCATGCAGACATCGCTCCATGGTGGGTTCAATGGCAAACCCTCCCCACCCCTCTCTAGATTGTAATCTAGAGGAAGATATCTGTTCTGAGGCGGATTCAGACGCTGTTGACCACTCCTATTTACCCCCCAAGGTGTTTGCTCTACCTTGGCATGATGATGTTAGTCATATCATGCATATGTTGCCTTGCAGTGCCTACTTTTGACATCATATATGTCATCTGCTTAGTTTAGACATGTTCTGTAATGCCACCTGTTTAGTTTCTATATCATATATGGGAATTATGCAGTCTCATGTCTTTTAGCCAGCCATAATATATGTGAAATGTGCAATGCCATCGTGTTTAACCAGGTATCATATATTTGAATGATATCTTGCCCATCCTTTTCTTCATTACATTTCCATTTGTCGACAATGTTTGTACATTAAACTACTCTTCCTGTGAATCAGCCATTTGGGTGGGAGATGGAAAAATCTGGAGTGAAAACAAGGCCTTCAGAGCAGACAGTGCTACCTGTCGAAGCAGATCTCTTGTTGGGTCCCGTTAGCTCCTCAGAGATGGATTCAGAGATAGATGACCAGTCCTATTTCCCCACTGTGGTGTATGCTCTAACTTGGCACGGTTATACTGCTCATATCATGCATACGGTGTCTTGTATTGCATAGTTTAGACATCATATACACAATATTCAACACCATGTTCTTAGTTCAGACATCATATCGAATGCCCTCTGTTTAGCATATAAATCACATGTGTGAATTAAATGATGCGATCCTGATTACTTAGATAACATGTAGGTGAATTATGTCATGCGATCCTGTTTAGTTATTCATCATATCTTTGAATTATGTTATGCTATGCTATCCAGTTTAGATAGACATCATATATGTGAAATTATGTCATGCTATCCATTTTAGTTAAACAATATACATGTCAATTATTTCATGCCCTCTTTTTTCCACACTATCTATTGCATTTGTCTCTCATACAATGTATGTACATTCAACTATGTTTCCTGTTTATCAGCCATTTGAATTGGAGCAGGTGATGCCAGTATCTAGCGGACTAAAAACACGGTCTTCAAATAAAACGGTGCTACCTCTTGGTGGAGATAGCACCCCGGTTGTACATGCACAAGAACCAGCCCTACCACACATAACCCAAACTCTCACAGATTGTACCCCTACTGCGATGGACAGAGAACCAGCTTCACCCAATCTAACCCCAACCCCAGCCGATAGTAACACAGTTCCTGTTGACATAGCACCATCTCCACCACAGAGCTCCCAAACAAGAGCAGTTAGTAAGCCAGCTCCAGTGCCCAAAGGGCTAGTAGTATCACGGTGAACCCCAACTCCACCAGTTAGTACGCCTATTCCCGTGGAGGAAGCACAACCAGCTAGTCGTAGTTTAGCATCTATCGCATTTAATGTTGTTAAATCGTATGTGCGTATCTTCCCATCTTGGAAATACTATACTGAAGATGAAGGAAAATGCCAGTTGCAGGTGTTTGTCCAGGAGTTATGTGTAAGTAATGTTATTCATGGCAATTACTTTGCTTCGTCCCATACATCCTACCTCCATGATGGTTATAATACAGCAAATTTTCCCATTTTTCTCTATAGAGAAGGACCGATTGGAAACTCGGGATGAGGTAACCTGTGCTAATACCTATGCTATCTTCAATAATGCTTGGTGGCAGTATCGGAATTACCTGAAGAAAACGTACTTCACCGGCAAAGAAACTCATCAAATTCCTTTATGTTCTCCTGAGACACATTTACTGGACGATGACTGGGAACGCCTTGTTCTGTACTGGTCCCGAACCAAGAATGTGGTAAGGTCTATGAGCTCATCTTCTATTTTTAAGTATTACATTCTTCCATCTTACTATACTCTGTTCATGTAGAACAAGTGCCTAAACCTGAAGAACAAATGTTCTAATTTAAGATTCCATTGCTATCATATTTCAAAAAAGCGCTAGGCGTTAATTGTGCGTTTTGCCACCGCCTTGTGCTTTACTGACCAAAGCGCATGCTTATGCGCAGTTATGCACAGATTATGCATAGTTACGCGCAATGCGTTTTGCCAACACCTAGAGCCTAGGCGCGCTTAAGCGATCGCTTAGGCGCGCCTTTTTTAACTATGATTGCTTTGCTCTTGTATCACTATATTTACTCATAGAAACTTATTTTCAAATTGAAGGATCCAATCGAAACTCCAATGGCACAGCAGGTATGTTCACACATGTTTCTTTAACAGGTTTGTTCTTATCAATAGCTCTGTTGATTTCAATTTCAATTGTGTATACAGTTGACTTTCATATCATGCACATTACTAGCATCACAACAGAGCCAATAGTGTTGTTGTACAAGTAGACCCATGGTACCCATCTGAAATCTTGTTGTGTCGTGTAGTTTCCCACGCTTTGTATTCTTTCACTGCTGCTTTGTCTTGAACTGATATGATTTGAACCGTGTCTCTATTTTGATTTCCCAAGACAATGAACTGACCATAGGACATAGATATATGTTTGTTTGATGCTTTTATTATGTACTAGTACTTGGCGATAGAAGACTTGGTAGTTTAATCATATCCATCTTACTACTGAACTAGTTCACCGAAATGAGTTTCATATACTAGTACATGTTAAACTTGTTATGTGTCTGCTTGTTTCTTCTTTTAGAATGCTGACAGAATATTGGGGAAGAGTGCATTATTAAGCAATGGTAAAGGAAGTAATGCAGATAAGGTTCAGGATAGTGACACATCTTTGTTGGTCTCCAACAAAGCTGATGAAACAGCTAAGGAAGACTATCTTGAAGACAGCGAGAAAACCCCAAAGTCCTGTCTTGGTTTAGTGTTCGAGTTACTGGCCACTACCGCTTGCACAAGCTATTCAAACTCACTGTCTGAATCAGTTCGGTTTCTTGAGTCTCAACTACAAGCTGAAAGACATCGATCAGCTGTGCTGCGACAAGAAGCAGAAGGACTGCGGAAGTCCCTGGAGCATTCAGATGCATACTTTTTGGTGCAACAGCAAGCGTTGGAGGATTTTAGCGCCAAACAGGACAAAGCTAATCAGCTTGCTAAGCTTATTGCCAGCATGGTGGATACCCAGGATAACGTTTCTTGAGCTCTTCTAAAGTTGTTTCGGTTATGCTCTTGTTTTGCTGCCGCGTTTATTTGCACTGGTGGCCAATTTTGACGGCCAGTGTATGTAATGTGCTGCTTTGTTCCCTATATTTGCACTGGTGGCGAACTTTGATGCCCAGTGGATGTAATATGTGTAATAGCGGTAATAGGCTAGCGTTAATTGCTTGCTTATTTATTTCCTTATTGTCTTGTTTTGTTGTTTGCTTGTAGCATTAGTGCAGAACCGGGCAATAGCACCGGTTCGTAAGGCCCTTTAGTGCCGGTTCCATAACCGACACTAAAGTGTGGGCACTAAAGCCCCCCCCCCTTTAGTACCGGTTTAGCATGAACCGGTGCTAAAGGGCAACCACGTGGAACGAGCCAGCTCCGGGGGCCTGAAGCCCTTTAGTACCGGTTGGTATGACCAACCGGTACTATAAGGTTTGGGGGGTTTTAGTTTTATGATTTCTTTTTCATTTAATTTTGTGTTTCCATTTTAATTCTTTTTCGTTTGCTGGTATTTTACGATACTACACATTGTACACGTTATGCATATATATATATATATATATATATATATATAAATAGAATTTCTAGTAGAACCAATCATGCATATATATATCATCAATGTCTCACAAACCACCATATTAATTAATTCACACATACACACATGTATAGCTATATACAATTTCTCCTACATATGCATGTTGCCTTCGGAGCCAGTGGCATTAGCCTAATTGGTGCCTTCGGAGCACGATGACAATTGGAAGTGGTTTTCATGGGGGCGGTAGCGGGTAATAGTATTCTCCCTTCGGATTTATGACCTGGTCGAGCAAAAATCCCGCTATTTCCTCTTGAAGTGCTTCTACGCGCTCCGTTTCTAGGAGCTTCTCCCGCACCTCTCTGAACTGTTAAGAAGGAGATCAATATGCATGTGTATTAGTTGTGTGACTAGATATCGATAATGGTGTAAAAATTGTGAATAGTGTTCGGACAAGCGTACCCATTCCTGTCTTTGAGATCTGCTCCTTTCGGATGCCATCATGCGAATGTTCTCGCAAACGCAGAATGCACACATATCAGTCCCCTGCGCCTGCTTCAGGGCCTTTACGAGAATGGAATTTGATTAGATAATAATTAATCAAGCATGATAATTAAAGAGATGGCAGCTAGCTAGCTAGCTAGTACTACTTAATTACCTACCTTGGGTCGAAACCATTTAAGCTTTTTTTCCATTCGCCTTCCGTGACACTGATGAACCTTGCCCAAGCCCTGCCCGCCGACAAAGAAAATGAATAAAGGGGTTATTAAATAGTTCATATCATGAAATGACGAACTAAATAGGCCGAGATATATAGTTAATAATGATTGAAATTACCTGTTGACTATCCCAAACAAGATGTTATAGTCAGTATTTTCTTTGAGTAGTGAGTCCACTATTTCAACTATTCCGGCGTCAACTTTAATGATACACAAGATCCAGTGAAATCTGCATGCACACACGTTTGCATGTCTTAATTAAGCGGGCATATGTAAGCAAAAACATGTAGCTAGCTAGTAGGCAAAAACAGAGAATTTGTAGTACAAGACAGTGTGACTCACTGGAAGTTGTAAGGAAGTAGTATATCTTCATTGTATTTGAGGCGCTTCAAGAACTCTAGCATGTTCTCCTCTACGGCCTTTTCATGATGTGGATTTATTAGCCACGTGTATTCATTAACGGTGTTTGGGTCAATGAACCCAATACCAAAGCGTCCATCTTTTCTCATTTCATACATCTCATCCTGCATAATACCACAGAAAAGAATATAGTGAGGATAATTACAGGTAATGATTGATCAAAAGGATCACTACAGCTAGCTTGAGACTTAAATTACAGAAAGAAATCACTTAAAGAAAATAGCAACTGACGATAGATTTGTCGAGTGCGTCATGATTGTATAACTGAAACAGTTCAGAATACTCAACGGACAGAGCTTTCTCATGGAAGTAATGCTCCTCCTTGACATTCACCATGAGGGACAATCGATCAGAAATCTTGGTAATGTTCATGTACCATTGATGCAATTCATACATTCTCGTTGAGTGGTTCTTGACCTTGTCTGGCTCGACCAAAGGTAGGCCCCCGACATATTTCCGTTTTATTTCATCCTCTGTAAGCACAGGCATGGGCTCGATCTCGAGGAGTTGTCCAACAGTGATGTTGAGAACTTCAGCCTGCATTATATGGTCCTTGGTTATTACCACATAGCCCACCTCGGGAACGTAAACTGTTTGCCCACAATAATATTAGGCGCGCGTACTGTCACGTGTTGTTGGCACAACAAGCGAGGGGATCGATTGCGCCGCCTGTTCTCCCAGCTGGCGAATGGTTTTTTCCCGCTTTTTTGACAGCTGCTTGTTGTTTGCTCGATCCCGAGCTCGCCTCCTTACGTAGACGTGCTCGATTTAACTTCCTGATGTGGCGCTCATAGTCTGTGTCAACAGGCTTGGGAGCTGGTGGTTGAGCCATACGAATGAAGTGGTCAATCGTTTCCTCCGGCACTTTCTCCCTTGGCGGCGGTGGCGGTTTACGTGCAAAATGGGCTTCCACCTCGGCCTTCGATATGGCTGCGTTTTCCTCCTCGGACTTGTCATAAGGCCTCTGTGGAAGAGGCGTGAGGCTTGGACCATATTTATATCGCTTGCCTTCGCCTGTACTTCCTGTACTACCTCGACTCGTACCGCTACGCACCATAGCTGCAGGGTGTCTCTTCTGCGATTGCTGAGGCGGCGGAGACGGCTGACGGGGCTGAGTTGGACGAGGAGGAGTGGCCTGAAGCTGTGCCGGACTTGGAGGAGGAGTGGCCTAAGGTTGTGCCGGACTTGGAGGAGGAGTGGCCTGACACTTTGCCGAACTTGGAGGAGGAGTGGCCTGACACTTTGCCGGACTTGGTGGACTTGCAGGAGCGGGAGTCTGCTGACTCGGTGGCGGACATCGACGAGGAGTCGGCTGACGCGGTGTCGGTGGCCTTCGAAAGATGATGCAATCATTTTTCCATAGGATGATACGATGGTTGGCCTCTCCGAGAAAGTGCTCGTCGTCACCTCCAGGAATGTCAAGCTGTAGCTCCGAATATGGGTCCACCACCTCATCAACCAAGACACGAGCATAGCCCGCTGGAATCGGGTTGCAATGGAAGGTTGCCTCGGGGGGATTTGTAAAAGCAATGGCGTCCGCCACCTTCATGGATATGTTCTTCATTTTGACGTGTAGCTCGCAGTTAGTGTTCTCTGTGATGTCATCCACGGGGTATCTATCCAGCATTGCATCGTCCGGGGCAGAACCCACGCTGCTTCTCGGCATGGATGGGGCGGTGCTATCCAATGCTGGATCATTCACTAGCTGCTGCAGCTGCTGAGACCCCCTTTGC
Organism: Triticum dicoccoides; assembly: GCF_002162155.2. NCBI lineage: Eukaryota > Viridiplantae > Streptophyta > Magnoliopsida > Poales > Poaceae > Triticum > Triticum dicoccoides. The sequence goes on along the minus strand of NC_041381.1, from coordinate 55,070,956 downwards.
TGGGTAAGTGAGTCGATCTGCTCCTCCTGCCGCTGGAATTTGACTGCCAATTCCACTTGACTTGCTTCTAGGCCTTGAAGGTGTTCATAGTCCCGCTTCCTCTGCTCCTCCTCCATCTTCCTCTTCTTCTCCTCCGCAATCTTCTTTCTCGCACCGGTTCTGTAGTTGGTGTTCCAGTCTGAAAACCCCTCATACCACGAAATAGCGCCCTTGCCTCATGTTCTTCCCGGATGTTCAGGATTTCCCAGGGCACGCCTAAGCTCGCCGTTCTCTCTATTGGGCTGGAACACCCCCGATCGTGCCTCTTCTATTGCAACAAGTATCGCATCGTCGGCTCCCTTCAGACTTGCCCTCGTCAAAACATTGCCTATCTTCGGGTCCAACTCCCCCCCATGCGCATATAACCAAGTCCTGCACCTGGGGGGCCAGCTCTTAGTAACCGGAGTGACACCTGCATCCTCCATCTCTTTCTCAGACTTATCCCACTTAGGCATTGCCACCGCATAGCCACCTGGCCCCAGCTTATGGAACTTATCCTTTTTTCGGCATTCTTCTTGTTTATTCTTGACCGTTCCTTAGCTAATTCCAAATCCTTGAATTTCACGAAATCATCCCAATGAGCACGTTGGTTCTCTAGTGTTCCCTCCAATACTGGAGTCTTCCTTCCTCCCTTGACATACTTGTCCCATTCACGATTCTTGTGGTTCTTGAATGCAACCGCTATCTTCCTAAGAGCAGCGTCCTTGACTTTCTGCACATCTGCTTCTGTGAAATGATCTGGTAGGGTGAAATGTTCCATGAGAGTATCCCAAAGGAGATCTTTTTGTCGTTTGTCGACAAAACTTACATCTGGACGTGGAGCAGCGTCCTTTTTGTCTTTTTGTCTTTTGTCTTTTGTCTTTTGCTGGCTCTCTCCATTCTTGAAGGGAGATCGGAGTTAGTCCTTCACAACAACTCCGCACCGACGAACGAACTTTTCCGCAATCTTCTTAGGCGCTAATGGTTCGCGCCATTAGGTCTGATTGCCTCGATATTGTACTTTACGCTCTCCTTCAACTTTTTGTTCGGGCCTCGTTTCGTCCTTTTGCCTGAAGATTTGCTCGATCCGGATGGCTGAAAGAACAAAGATCGATTCGTTAATATATCTTCAAGTCATTTAAAACATGTGATGATCACAAGATGCCTGCTTATATAAATATATATACCTCGCCGGTCTTTGTTGTTTCAAGATCAACATTTTCTTTGTCATCATCATAATCATAGTTCATGACTTCATCAATTCGGTCGTCGCGATCGAATATCATATCACCCTCTCCGGTGTTGTTTAGAAATTCGGAGCCGTCATAATCTTCTTCATTCTGATCATCACCTGGCCCGTGAGGATGGCGTATCATATCGAACATGGCATGTTCTCCCTCTCTGCCGGTATTGTCCACCATAGCTTTTATTTAACTAATCCAAAAGAAATATAAAATAATTTAGTATTCAAATTACATTGTCTCAAATAATAGATATAATCTCGAATACATCGTCTCGAATAATAGATATAATCTCGAAAACATCGTCTCGAATAATAGATATAATCTCAAATACATTGTCTCAAATAATAGATATAATCTCGAATACATCGTCTCGAATAATAGATACAATATCGAATACATCCCTTACTAGGTAGCTAATAAAGATCGAATACTACAGAAGAATCTAGAACACTCGTGGTTCCTGCGGCGCGGGCGGTGGACACCCAAAGAGAAGGAACCCTCACAGGATCATAGCTGAAGTGAGATCCCCGAAGAAACTGCCAGGTATTGGAGAACCTGCCGCCTCTAACGCAACCGTATAGCGATGGACGTGCTCGTCCTCCTCCCTGACACGGCGACGTACCACCTCCGGCTGGGCCGGCTCCCTCCGTGCCGAAACTGGCCCACACGAACGCCACCAAACGAGATCAGGGTCGACGACGGGACCCGGGGCCGGGTTCCTCATCAAGCGGCGCACCCCTCCAGGCAGCACCTCCCAGTGCCAGCCGGCGGAGCCCAGTTCCTGACATGGGTCAGCCGGACGTCGTCGCGGACGTGTCGACGGCGAGGATGCGGGTCGGGCATCGTCGAGAACAAATACTAGCTATATGCCCGCAAAAAGTAACATTTATTTAACGATTGGATTTTGATAACTAAAATTTCTAACATTTCTATATAACTAACATTTCTATAACATTTCTAACAATGCTATATATAACTAACATTTCTATAACATTTCTAATATTTCTATAACTAAAAAACAGAAAAAAAAATTATAGCATTTCTATATATATATATATAACTAACATTTTTATAACTGTTTCTATAACTAAAAAACAGAAAAATTTCTAACAATTCTAACTTTTTTATAACTATTTCTATAACTAAAAAACAGAAAAATTTCTAACAATTCTAACATTTCTAACTATTCTAACATTTCTAACTATTCTAACAATTCTAACATTTCTAACTATTTCTGAAAAACAGAAAATTTTCTAACAATTTCTAAAAACCAGAAAAATTTCTAACTATTTGTATAACTAAAAAAAATGTATGTGTGTGTGTGTGCGCGCGCTCACCAGCGAGGCGAGGGACAACGGGGGGCGGCGACGGGGGCCGGGCGCGCGGCGACGGGGACGGCGACGGGCGCGGCAACAACGGGGATGACGACGACGGGGACAGGAACAGGGCGGCGACGATGGGGACGGGGAAGGATGGGCCGGGGCGGCGACGACGACGGGGACGTACAG
>NC_041381.1:55047997-55067929 GCF_002162155.2 Triticum dicoccoides | reverse complement strand
GATGGGGACGACGGGGACGGGGCGGCGGTGACGATGGGGACGACGGGGACGGGGACGATGGGGCGGCGACGACGGGGACGGGGTGGCAATGGGGGCGGCGACGAGGGATGGAGACGTACCGGGGCGGCGGGCGACGGTGCAGAGGAGAAGAAGCCAGATGAGAAACTGAAATTTTCGTAAGTGTTGTTTATATAGGAGGGGCCTTTAGTACCGGTTTGTGCCACCAACCGGTACTAAAGGCCAGTTTTGGCCAGCCCAAGCGGCGGGAAGCGACCCCCTTTAGTACCGGGTGGTGGCACAAACCGGTACTAAAGGCCCCCCCTTTAGTACCGGTTTGTGCCACGACCCGATACTAAAGGGGGTGCGCTGGCGTAGGGGCGGTGCGGCAAGTTTAGTCCCACCTCGCTAGCCAAGGGGCGACCGCACTGGTTTATAAACCCCTGTGCGGTCGCTCTCTCAAGCTCCTCTCCAAAGCAGGCCTACTGGGCCTACGTGTTCTTTGCTGCCCTGTGGGCCCACTTGGCCTTTGCGGGCCTGCATCCTGGCCCAACAACAGGTTGGGTTTCTAGTCGTATGCAGGCCGCTCTGGCCTAGTAGGCGGGCTTTTTTTTATTTTTTTTGCTTTATTTTTTGTGTGTTGTTTTTTGTGTATTTAGAGTTTCTTTGTGAATATTTTTGCTTTAGGTACAAAAAATTACAAACTTTCTGTTAGTGCCCGTAGTTTTCAAATTTGAATAGTTTAAATTTTGAATTATTTGAAATTAGTGTGAATCACTAGTTTGTGAATAACTTAACTTTAAAAATCAGTAAAGGCATGAAAGAATTTGTTTGCACATAAAATTTCTTCGCGTTTCAAATGCCAAAACACATAACTACCCTAACTATTACAGAGATTCCCCTCTGGGTGTGAAACACAGAAGAAAGTGATGATAGTGAAGCCGATCACATCCCAGATCTTTGGGTGTGAAACTTTTTCTTCGCGTGTGTCCCTTTGCGCCGTAACCATGGAAAATCTTCATCATTTAACAGGATGCTCAGGTCAATATTCACTGTGAATGGAGCAATTTCATCAAAATTTTCATAATCTTCTGACTTGTCTGTCTTGTCATCCACTCCCACGATGTTTCTCTTCCCAGAAAGAACTATGTGCCGCTTTGGCTCATCGTACGATGCATTCGCTTCCTTATCTTTTCTTTTTCTTGGCTTGGTAGACATGTCCTTCACATAGAAAACCTGTGCCATATCACTGGCTAGGACGAATGGTTTGTCTGCATACGCAAGATTGTTGAGATCCACTGTTGTCATTCCGTACTGCGGGTCTTCCGTTACCCCGCCTTGTGTCATATTGACCCATTTGCACCGAAACAAAGGGACCTTTAAACCACATCGATAGTCAAGTTCCCATATGTCCTGTATATAACCATAATATGTTTCCTTTCCCGTCTTGGTTTCTGCATCAAAGCGGACACCACTGTTTTGGTTGGTGCTCTTCTTATCTTGGGCGATCGTGTAAAATGTATTACCATTTATCTTGTACCCTTTGAAAGTCATTATATTCGAAGATGGTAACTGGGAAAGCAAGTACAGGTCATCTTCAATAGAGGTGTCATGCATGGTACGTGTCTGCAACCAGCTGGCGAAACTCCTGGTTTGTTCACGTGTAATCCAGTCATCAGACCGCTCCGGGTGTTTGGAGCGTAGCAAATTCTTGTGTTCATCCATATACGGAGCCACCAAGGCGGAATTCTGTAGAACTGTGTAGTGTGTTTCAGTGAGAGAATGTCCGTCCATACATATTATTTGTTCCCCTCCTAGCGTGCCTTTTCCATCTAGTATGCCCTTATGCCGCGATTCAGGAACACCAATCGGCTTAAGGTCAGGAATAAAGTCAATACAAAACTCAATGACCTCCTCATTTTGATGGCCCTTGGAGATGCTTCCTTCTGGCCTAGCATGGTTATGAACATATTTCTTTAAGACTCCCATGAACCTCTCAAAGGGGAACATATTGTGTAGAAATACAGGACCCAAAACGTTAATCTCTTCGCATAGGTGAACTAGGACGTGCGTCATGATGTTGAAGAAGGATGGTGGGAACACCAACTCGAAACTGACAAGACATTGCACCAAATCATTCTGTAACCTTGGTATGATTTCTGGATCGATTACCTTCTGAGAGATTGCATTGAGAAACACATAGCTTCACAATGGCTAATCGAACGTTTTCCGGTAGAAGCCCCCTCAATGCAACCGAAAGCAGTTGCGTCATAATCACATGGCAGTCATGAGACTTTAGCTTCTGGAACTTTTTCTCTGCCATGTTTATCATTCCCTTTATATTCGACGAGAAGCCAGACGGTACCTTAATACTGAGCAGGCATTCAAAGAAGATTTCCTTCTCTTCTTTGGTAAGAGCGTAGCTTGCATGAACCTGATGTTTGCCGTCTTCTCCGTGCATACGTTGCTGGTCCTCCCGTGCCTCAGGTGTATCTTTTGTCTTCCCATACACGCCCAAGAAGCCAAGCAGGGTCACACAAAGATTCTTCGTCACGTGCATCACGTCGATTGCGGAGCGGACCTCTAGGTCTTTCCAATATGGCAGGTCCCAAAATATAGATTTCTTCTTCCACATGGGTGTGCGTCCGTCAGCGTCCTTCGGAACAGGTTGTCCGCCAGGACCCTTTCCAAATATCACCTTCAAATACTTGACCATATCATGTACATCAGCACCAGTACGGTGGCGAGGCTTTGTCTGGTGATCCGCCTCACCTTTGAAATGCTTGCCTTCCTTTCTTACGGGATGCCTGCTCGGAAGAAATCGACGATGTCCCAGGTACACATTCTTCTTACAACTATTCAAATATATACTGTCGGTATCATCCAAACAGTGCGTGCATCCGCGGTATCCCTTGTTTGTCTGTCCTGAAAGGTTACTGAGAGCAGGCCAATCATTGATGGTCACGAACAGCAACGCCTTTAGGTCAAATTCTTCCCCCATGTGCTCATCCCACGCACGTACACCTGTTCCATTCCACAGTTGTAAAAGTTCTTCAACTAATGGCCTTAGGTACAATGTTGTTGCCGGGTTGCTTAGGGCCTTGGATGAGCACTGGCATCATAATGAACTTCCGCTTCATGCACAACCAAGGAGGAAGGTTATACAAACATAGAGTCACAGGCCAGGTGCTATGGTTGCTGCTCTGCTCCCCAAAAGGATTAATGCCATCTGCGCTTAGACCAAACCATACGCTCCTTGCGTCATCTGCAAACTCCTTCCCGTACTTTCTTTCAATTTTTCTCCACTGTGACCCATCACCTTGGCAGGAATCTTCTTCCTGGGGCGCTCGCCCTCGACATCACCAGGGTCATCGCGGCTGATCTTATAGCGCAATGCACCACATACCAGGCAAGCATTCAAATCCTCGTACTCACCGCAGTAGAGGATGCAATCATTAGGGCATGCATGTATCTTCTGCACCTCTAACCCTAGAGGGCAGACAGCCTTCTTTGCTTCGTACGTACTCTCGGGCATTTCATTGTCCTTTGGAAGCATACCCTTTATCATTACCAGAAACTTTCCAAATCCCTTGTCAGATACACCATTCTCTGCCTTCCATTGCAGCAATTCCAGTGTGGTGCCCAGCTTTTTCTTGTCACCTATGCAATTCGGGTACAACAATTTTTTGTGATCTTCTAACATGTGTTGCAACTTCTTCTTCTCCAAATCACTTGCGCAGCTTCTCTTTGCATCAGCAATGGCCCGACCTAGATCATCAACGGGCTCATCTGATGCCTCTTCTTCAGCTTCTTCCCGCATTGCCGGCTGAGCTTCTTCCCGCATTACCGGCTCAACGTCTTCCCCCATTGTCGTATCATCGTATTTAGGGAACCCATGGCCAGGATAGCTGTCATCGTCCTCTTCTTCTTCATTGTCGTCCATCATAACCCCTCTTTCTCCGTGCTTGGTCCAAACATTATAGTGGGGCATGAAACCAGACTCAAACAGGTGGACGTGAATGGTTCTTGACGTAAAGTAATTGCGACCATTCTTACAGCCAGCACATGGACAAGGCATAAAACCATCCGCCCACTTGTTTGCCTTAGCCGCAAGCAGAAAAGTATGCACGCCCTCAACGAACTGGGGAGAGCATCGGTCATCGTACATCCATTGCCGGCTCATCTTCATTACACAACACCGAATAGACCAAATTAATACAAGTTCATACATAAAGTTCATACAACACTTAAATCCAACAAACAAATAACTCTCTAGCTAAAGCATTTAAATGCAACAACAAATGCGATCAAGATCACAACTAAGGTAACAATTGATCCAATAGCATAATGATACCAAGCCTCACTATCGATGGCATATTTTCTAATCTTTCTAATCTTCAAGCGCATTTTCTCCATCTTGATCTTGTGATCATCGACGACATCGGCAACATGCAACTCCAATTCCATCTTCTCCCCCTCAATTCTTTTCAATTTTTCTTTCAAGTACTTGTTTTCTCTTTCAACTAAATTTAACCTCTCGACAATAGAGTCGGTTGGAATTTCCGGTTCACATACCTCCTAGATAAAAATATCTATGTCAACTTGATGGGCATAATTTGTCATAAACACGAAATGCAACAAATAGTTTTAAAAGTGAATATACCACATCCGAATCATAACAAGGAGGAGGGCCGACGGGGACGGATATCAAAACCATGGCACTATGTATAACAAACAACGTATGGGTAAGATAATTATACGAGTAACTATATATCCAAATCACACAAACATCAATTTTTTATATAAAATTTCATGAACAAGAGGCTCACCACAAGGTGGTGCCGTCGACGAGACGGTGCGGTCGATCGACGGTGGTTACGACGGAGATTTAGAAGGCACTAAGTAAAACACACCTACATATGCAAACTAAGTGTTATTTTGACCTCAAATTGCATATAAATCAAATACTACCACATATAATTCCTAACCCACAATTAATCACTATATAAACCAATGCAAGAGCTAATCTAGCAATGAGAGATGAAAGGACAAAGTTGCTAACCTTGGTGATCATTTGAATGGATGGGGGCCTGCAAATCTTGACAAATTTGGGGCAAATTTTGTGATGAACTCGAGAGGAAGAAGGGAAGAACAGAGGAGAGGGAGAGGGGAAAGGGGGAAGAACAGAGTGCGGGTGGACGAAGGATTTATATAGGATGACCTTTAGTACCGGTTCGTGCCATGAACTGGTACTAAAGGTGCTGGAAGGGCCCCACTCTGACAACATCCTGCCACCACTTTCTTTAGTACCGGTTCGTGGCATGAATCGGTGCTAAAGGTTCGCCACGAACCGGTAAAGAGCTCCTCCCGCCTAGCCGTTGGAACCGGCACTAATGGACACATTAGTGTCGGTTCTGTTACAAACCGGGACTAATGTGTCTCACATTTGACCCTTTTTCTACTAGTGTAGTCACAATAGCCTATTTTTGGTAACTAGGCCAAAATAATCATGGCAACACACGGACTGTTGTAACCACGGGCCTCATGCAGGCTGTATGATCCATGGGCCTTCTTCCGGCCGTAGGATCCATCGGCCTTCTATACGGGCCTTAGGGTCCATGGGCCTTCTACGGGCCGTAGGGTCCATGGGCCTTTTGCGGGCCACAGGGTCCATGGGCCTTCTATGGGCCGTACAATCCATGGGCCTTCTACGGGCCATACTATCCATGGGCCTCATACGGGCCATAGGATCCATGGGCCTTCTACGGGGCGTATCATCATTTCGCCAATCATGGGCCGTACCATTCGTGGACCATAACGGACCGTTAATAGGCCGTATTTGATAACTCTATGAAAACAGCCCAACTGGTTTTTTTACATGAAAACGGCCCAATGTATTAACGGTCCGCAAACGGGCCGACTATAACGATGGGCTAAATTTGGCCCACAAGCAGAAAATGACAGTAACGGGTCGTATGTAACCGAATGCTGAAAATGAGTCCAAGAATCAATGGGCCCTGAGAAGGCCAAAAGACAACTTGGGATGGAAACGACCCAATGGAATAACTGGCCGTTAATGGGTATAACGTGATACACTGTTCATTACGGGCCAGTTTCACCACGGGCCGTGAATGTGCCAAGAGTTACAAAGGGCCTCATATGGGCCGAAAGAAGTCATGGGCCACACATGGGCCGGAAGTTAGAACGGGCTGGAATCATATTGGACGGCCCAGATGACGCTACTGGGCCTAATTCGGATAGGGCGTAACAGGCCTTGGGTCAGCGGGCTGTAAATGGGCTATATGCGAACAGGCCGTTAACAGGCTTTCTGTGGGCTGGCCCGCCACCTTCTGACCAAGTCAAAAGGGCCGGCCTTTTCACAGGAATGGGCCTCTGCTAGGCCATGCCACGTGTCGCCGTATCATAGGTGCCTTCGGTCCAATGAGCGGATGACATCTGTCTCAGCGGTGAGCCGACACGTGTTTCCTCCAGCCAATGATGATTTTACACGTGCAAAATCCCCATTGGTTGGGGCTGTTAACAGGTTATCGGATCCAAAACCTGACCCGATAGCTTAACGGTGTTCCGTTACGGTGGATGCCACGTGTCGGTCACCCTTGACGAAAGCACTTCTGTGACGCGCGATTTATCGTCATGGAAGTGGACACTTCCGTGATGATGGAACACTTCTACGACAGCACAGGTATGACTATCTTGATTCTATCATAAATTTTTCATGGATGTACATGCATGATAGAAAATGCGACCTACTATGACAAACACGTATCATCACGGAAGTGTATTTTTTCTGTAGTGATATAAGCCTATGTACCCCCGAAAACATCCAGGGAGCAGACGAAACACAATTTCCACCATCGTAACCTTCTGTATCCGCAAGATCCCATCTTGGAGCCTTCGCCGGCACTCTGCCGGAGGGGGAATCGACCATGGAGGGCCTCTACATCAACACCATAGCCTCTCCGATGAGTTGTGAGTAGTTTACCACAGACCTACGGGTCCATAGTTATTAGCTAGATGGCTTCTTCTCTCCTTTTGGATCTCAATACAATGTTCTCCCCCTCTCTTGTGGAGATCTATTTGATGTAATCCCTTTTTGCGGTGTGTTTGTCGAGATCCGATGAATTGTGGGTTTATGATCAAGTTTATCTATGAATAATATTTGAATCTTCTCTGAATTCTTTTATGTATGATTGAGTTATCTTTGCAAGTCTCTTCGAATTATCAGTTTGGTTTCGCCTACTAGATTGATCTTTCTTGCCATGGGAGAAGTGCTTAGCTTTGGGTTCAATCTTGCGGTGTTCTTACCCAATGACAAAAAGGGTTGCAAGACACGTATTGTATTTTTGCCATCGAGGATAAAAAGATGGGGTTTATATCATATTGCTTGAGTTTATCCCTCTACATCATGTCATCTTGCTTAATGCGTTGCTCTGTTCTTTGTGAACTTAATACTCTAGATGCATGCTGGATAGCGGTCGACGTGTGGAGTAATAGTAGTAGATGCAGGCAGGAGTCGGTCTACTTGTTGCGGATGTGATGCCTATATACATGATCATGCCTAGATAATCTCATAATTGTTTGCTTTTCTATCAATTGCTCGACAGTAATTTGTTCACCCACCGTAATATTTATGCTATCTCGAGAGAAGCCTCTAGTGAAACCTATGCCCCCCGGGTCTCTCTCTTATCATATTTGTTTCCAATCTACTTTTATTTGCATCTTTACTATCTGCATCTATATTATAAAATACCAAAAATATATTTATCTTATCATTTTATCTCTATCAGATCTCACTTTCGCAAGTGGTCGTGAAGGGATTGACAACCCCTTTATCGCGTTGGTTGCGAGTTCTTTGTTTGTTTGTGTAGGTTCGTGGGACTTGTTGAGAAGCCTCCTACTGGATTGATACCTTGGTTCTCAAAAACTAAGGGAAATACTTACGCTACTTTGCTGCATCACCCTTTTCCTCTTCAAGGAAAACCAACGCAAGCTCAAGACATAGCAAGAAGGATTTCTGGCGCCGTTGTCGGGGAGGTCTTCACTCAAGTCAAGACATACCAAGTACCCATCACAAACTCATCTCCCTTGCATTTACATTATTTTCCATTTGCCTCTCGTTTTCCTCTCCCCCACTTCACCCTTGCCGTTTTATTTGCCCTCTCTTTCTCAATCTTCTTCTCCTCTCTCTTTCGCTTGCCTTTTTCTGTTTGCTTGTGTGTTGGATTACTTGTTGCCATGGCGCAAGATAATACCAAATTGTGTGATTTCTCAAATACCAATAATAATGATTTCCTTAGTACTCCAATTGCTCCTCTTAATGATGTTGAGTCTTGTGAAATCAATACTGCTTTGTTTAATCTTGTTATGAAAGACCAATTTGCCGGCCTTCCTAGTGAAGATGCCGCTACTCATCTAAACAATTTTGTTGATTTGTGTGATATGCAAAAGAAGAAAGATACAGATAATGATATTGTTAAATTAAAGTTATTTCTGTTTTCACTTAGAGATCATGCTAAAGTTTGGTTTTCGTCTTTGCCTAAAAATAGTATTGATTCTTGGAACAAGTGCAAAGATGCTTTTATCTCTAAGTATTTTCCTCCCGCTAAGATTATCACTCTTAGGAATGATATTATGAATTTTAAACAACTTGATCATGAGCATGTTGCCCAATCTTGGGAAAGAACGAAATTGATGATTCGCAATTGCCCTACTCATGGTTTGAATTTATGGATGATCATACAAAAAATTTATGCCGGTTTGAACTTTGCTTCTAGAAATCTCTTAGATTCAACCACGGGAAGCACTATTATGGAAATCAAGTTAGGGGATGCTACAAAACTTCTTGATAATATTATGGCTAATTATTCTCAATGGCACACCGAAAGATCTTCTAGTAAAAAAGTGCATGCTATAGAAGAAATCAATGTTTTGAGTGGAAAGATGGATGAACTTATGAAGTTGTTTGCTACTACAAATACTCCTCTTGATCCCAATGATATGCCTTTGTCTACTTTGATTGAGAGTAATAATGAATCTATGGATGTGAATTTTGTTGGTAGGAATGGTTTTGGAAACAATGCTTATAGAGGAAACTTTAATGCTAGACCATTCCCTAGTAATTCCTCTAATAATTATGGAAATTCCTAAAATAATTCTTATGGTAATTTTAATAAGATGCCCTATGATTTTGAGAATAGTGTGAAAGAATTTATGGTTTCTCAAAATAATCTTAATGATTTGCTTGAAGAAAAATTGCTCAAAGATGATGATTTCGGTAGGAACGTTGATAGACTTTCGCTTGATGTTGATTCTCTTAAAATTAGATATTCTTCTCCTAAGCATGATATCAATGAGTCTCTCAAAGCAATGAGAATTTCCATTGATGAGTGTAAGGAAAGAACCGCTAGATTGTGTGCTAAAAAAGATAGCTTTATAAAAGCCTGTTCTTCTAGTTTATATGAAAATAATGATGAAGATCTTAAAGTTAATGATGCGTCTCCTATTAGATCTATGTTTTGCAATATGAATCTTGATAATTATGGGACTTATGATGAGTGAACTTTACCTAGAAGGCGTCCTAAGAATTCGGAGTCTTTAGATCTTAATGCTAAATTTGGTAAAAGTGGAATTGGAGAGGTCATGACTTTAAATAGTATTGAATCCACTATCTCGGATTTCAAGGAATTTGATTATGATAATTGTTCTTTAGAAGGTTGTATTTCCTTATTGCAATCCGTTGTTAATTCTCCTCATGCTTATAGTCAAAATAAAGCTTTTACCGAACATATCGTTGATGCCTTGTTGCAATCTTATGATGAAAAACTTAATTTGGAAGTTTCTAAACCTAGAAAACTTAATGATGAGTGGGAACCTACTATAAAGATTAGAATTAAAGATCATGAGTGTTTTGCTTTGTGTGATTTGGGTGCTAGTGTTTCCACGATTCCGAAAACTTTATGTGATATTCTAGGTTTCCATGATCTTGATGATTGCTCTTTAAATTTGCACCTTGCGGATTCCACCATTAAAAAGCCAATGGGAAGGATCAATGATGTTCTCATTGTTGCAAATAGAAATTTGGTGCCCGTTGATTTTATCGTTCTTGACATAGATTGTAATCTTTCTTGCCCTATTATTCTCGGTAGACCTTTCCTTAGAACGATTGGTGCGATTATTGATATGAAGGAAGGGAATATTAGATTCCAATTTCCATTAAAGAAAGGCATGGAGCACTTTCCAAGAAATAAAGTCAACTTACCTTATGAATCTATCATGCGGGCTACTTATGAATCAAGTGCCAAAGATGACACTACTTAGATCTATCTTCGCTTTTATGCCTAGCTAGGGGCGTTAAACGATAGCGCTAGTTGGGAGGCAACCCAATTTTCTTTGTGTTTTTTGTTTTTGTTCCTGTTTAGTAGTAATTTTTGCTTCTACTTTCTGTTTAGATGTGTTTTTATCTTTTAATTAGTGTTTGTGCCAAGTAGAACCTATAGGATAAACTATGATGATAGTTGATTTGATTCGGCTGAAAAACAGAAAATTTGCGCTCACGAGAAAAAATTCAATAAATCACAGAAACGAGATTTTGCATTGATTCGTTTTTCTGCTGATCAAAAAACACATTTTCCAGTACGTCCTGTTTTGGTAGGATTTTTAGAGTTCCAGAAGTTTGCGTTAGTTACAGATTGCTACAGACTGTTTTGTTTTTGATAGATTCTGTTTTTCGTGTGTTCTTTGCTTATTTTGATGCATCTATGGCTAGTAAAATAGTTTATAAACCATAGAGAAGATGGAATACAGTAGGTTTAACACAAAAATAAATAAATAATGAGTTCATTACAGTACCTTATGTGGTTGTTTTGTTTTCTTTCACTAACGGACCTTATAAGATTTCCTGTTGAGTTTTGTGTTGTGAAGTTTTCAAGTTTTGGGTAAAGCTTTTATGGACTATGGAATAAAGGGTGGCAAGAGCCTAAGCTTGGGGATTCCCAAGGCACCCCAAGATATTCAAGGATAGCCAAAAGCCTAAGCTTGGGGATGCCCCAGGAAGGCATCCCCTCTTTCGTCTTCGTTCATTGGTAACTTTACTTGGAGCTATATTTTTATTCACCACATGATATGTGTTTTGCTTGGAGCGTCGTGTATTATATTAGTATTTTCTTTTTATTTTACCACAATCATCCTTGCTGTACACAACTTTTGGGATAAGCCTACTTGATTGAAATTTATTAGAATATGCTTTGTGCTTCGCTTATATCTTTTGAGCTTGATAGTTTTTGCTCTAGTGCTTCACTTATATCTTTTAGAGCATGGCGGTGGATTAATTTTGAAGAAATTGCTAGTCTCTCATGCTTCACGTATATTATTTTGAGAGTTTTTTAGAACAGCATGGTATTTGCTATGGTTACAAATTTGGTCCTAGAATGATGAGCATCCAAGTTGGGTATAATAAAAAATATCATAGAAAGTGCACTAAACACTAGGATCAATTTGTTGCTTGATAATTGTTTTGAGATATAAAGGTAGTAATGTTAGGGTCATGCTAGTGGATAATTATGAAATTGAGAAATACTTTTGTTAAAGTTGGCAAGTCCCGTAGCATGCACGTATAGTAAAAGTTGTGTGACAAATTTGTTGCATGAGGTGCTCTTGTGATTGTCTTCCTTATGAGTGGCAGTCGGGGACGAGCGATGGATTTTTTTCTACCAATCTATCCCTCTTGGGGCATGCGTAGTAGTACTTCGCTTCGAGGGCTAAGTAGACTTTTGCAATAAGTATATGAGTTCTTTATGACTAATGTGAGTCCATGGATATACGCACACTCATCCGTCCACTTAGCTAACTTTTCTTATTACCGTGCAACTTTCGCCGGTATCATGTACCCATTATTTACCTTCCTCAAAACAGCCACAATACCTACCTATTATGGCATTTCCATAGCCATTCCGAGATATATTGCTATGCAACTTTCAACCGTTTCGTTTATTATGACATGTTTCATCATTGTCATATTTCTCTCTGCATGATCATGTAGTTGACATCGTATTTGTGGCAAGGCCACCTTCATAATTTTCATACATATCGCTCTTGATTCATTGCATATCCCGGTACACCGCCGGAGGCATTCATATAGAGCCATATCTTGTTCTAGCTTTGAGTTGTAATTCTTGAGTTGTAAATCCATAAAAGTGTGATGATCTTCATTATTAGAGCATTGTCCCAGTGAGGAAAGGATGATGAAGACTATCCCCCACAAGTCGGGATGGGACTTCGGACTTTATAAAAATAAAAGAGGCCAAAGAAGCCCACCAAAAAGAAAAAAAGGAATAAAAGAAAAGAAAAAAAAGAAAAAGAAAAAAAAGAGAGAAAAAGAAAAAAAATGAGAGAAAAAGAGAAAAGGGACAATTGCTACTATCTCTTTTTCCACACTTGTGCTTCAAATTAGCACCATGATCTTCATGATAGAGAGTCTCCTATGTTGTCACTTTCATATACTAGTGGGAATTTTTCATTATAGAACTTGGCTTGTATATTCCAATGATGGGCTTCCTCAAAGTGCCCTAGGTCTTCGTGAGCAAGCAAGTTGGATGCACACCCACTTAGTTTCTTTTGTTGAGCTTTCATACATTTATAGCTCTAGTGCATCCGTTGCATGGCAATCCCTACTCACTCACATTGATATCTATTGATGGGCATCTCCATAGCCCGTTGATATGCCTAGTTGATCTGAGACTCTCTTCTCCATCTTTTTGTCCTTACAACCACCACCATTTACCACCATAGTGCTATGTCCATGGCTTGCACTCATGTATTGCGTAAGAGTTGAAAAAAAGCTGAAGCGCGTTAAAATGTATGAACCAATTGCTCGGCTCATCATCCGGGTTGTACATGATGGGAGTATTTTGTGTAATGAAAATGAAGCATGGCCTAACTATATGATTTTGTAGGGATAAGCTTTCTTTCGCTATGCTATTTTGATAGGACATGATTATTTGTTAGTATGCTTTGAAGCATTATTATTTTTATGTTTTATAAGCTTTTATCTTGAATCATTTGGATCTGAACATTCATGCCACAATAAAGAAGATGACATTAAGAATTATACTAGGTAGCATTCCACATCAAAAATTTCTTTTTTATCATTTACCTACTCGAGGACGAGCAGGAATTAAGCTTGGGGATGCTTGATACGTCTCCAACGTATCTATAATTTTTGATTGTTCCATGTTAGTATATTACCTGTTTTGGATGTCTATGGGCTTTATTTTACACATTTATATCATTTTTGGGACTAACCTACTAACCGGAGGCCTAGCCCGTATTGCTGTTTTTTTTACCTATTTCAGTATTTCGAAGAAAAGGAATATCAAATGGAGTCCAAACAGAATGAAACCTTTGGGAGCGTGATTTTTGGAACGAACGTGATCCAGAGGACTTGGAGTGAAAGTCAAGAAGCCATCGAAGCTTCCACGAGATAGGAGGGCGCCCCCACCCTATAGGGCGCGCCCCCCTGTCTCGTGGGCCCCTCGGGCGTCCACCGACGTACTTCTTCATCCTATATAAGCCTACGTACCCTGAAAACATCCAGGGAGCAGCCGAAACAAAATTTCCACCACCGTAACCTTCTGTATCCGCGAGATCCCATCTTGGAGCCTTCGCCGGCACTCTGCCGGAGGGGGAATCGACCATGGAGGGCCTCTACATCAACACCATAGCCTCTCCGATGAGTTGTGAGTAGTTTACCACAGACCTACGGGTCCATAGTTATTAGCTAGATGGCTTCTTCTCTCTTTTTGGATCTCAATACAATGTTCTCCCCCTCTCTTGTGGAGATCTATTTGATGTAATCTCTTTTTGCGGTGTGTTTGTCGAGATCCGATGAATTGTGGGTTTATGATCAAGTTTATCTATGAATAATATTTGAATCTTCTCTGAATTCTTTTATGTATGATTGAGTTATCTTTGCAAGTCTCTTCGAATTATCAGTTTGGTTTGGCCTACTAGATTGATCTTTATTGCCATGGGAGAAGTGCTTAGCTTTGGGATCAATCTTGCGGTGTTCTTACCCAGTGACAAAAAGGGTTGCAAGAAACGTATTGTATTGTTGCCATCGAGGATAAAAAGATGGGGTTTATATCATATTGCTTGAGTTTATCCCTCTACATCATGTCATCTTGCTTAATGCGTTGCTCTATTCTTTGTGAACTTAATACTCTAGATGCATGTTGGATAGCGGTCGATGTGTGGAGTAATAGTAGTAGATGTAGGCAGGAGTCGGTCTACTTGTTGCGGACGTGATGCCTATATACATGATCATGCCTAGATAATCTCATAATTATTCGATTTTCTATCAATTGCTTGACAGTAATTTGTTTCACCATCGTAATATTTATGATATCTCGAGAGAAGCCTCTAGTGAAACCTATGCCCCCCGGGTCTATCTCTTATCATATTTGCTTCCAATCTACTTTTATTTGCATCTTTACTTTCTGCATCTATATTATTAAGTACCAAAAATATATTTATCTTATCATTTTATCTCTATCAGATCTCACTTTCGCAAGTGGCCGTGAAGGGATTGACAACCCCTTTATCGCGTTGGTTGCGAGTTCTTTGTTTGTTTGTGTAGGTTCATGGGACTTGTTGAGAAGCCTCCTACTGGATTGGTACCTTGGTTCTCAAAAACTGAGGGAAATACTTACGCTACTTCGTTGCATCACCCTTTCCTCTTTAAGGAAAACCAATGCAAGCTCAAGATGTAGCAATTGTGCAACTCCCGGATACCGTAGGAATGCTTTGGGTGTACCAAACGTCACAACGTAACTGGGTGGCTATAAAGGTGCACTATAGGTATCTTCGAAAGTGTCTGTTGGGTTGGCACGAATCGAGACTGGGATTTGTCACTCCGTATGACGGAGAGGTATCTCTGGGCCACACTCGGTGATGCATCATCATAATGAGCTCAATGTGACTAAGTAGTTGGTCACGGGATCATGCATTACTGAACGAGTAAAGTGACTTGCCGGTAACGAGATTGAACGAGGTATTGGGATACCGACGACCGAATCTCGGGCAAGTAACGTACCGATTGACAAAGGGAATTGCATACAAAATTGCTTGAATCCCCAACATCGTGTTTCATTTGATGAGATCATCGTGGAACATGTGGGAGCCAACATGGGTATCCAGATCCCGCTGTTGGTTATTGGCCGGAAAGATGTCTCGGTCACACTTAAGGTTCGGTGACGCTACAGTTGTTATGGGAAATAGTATGTGGTTACCGAAGGTTGTTCGGGTCCCGGATGAGATCCCGGACGTCACGAGGAGTTCCGTAATGGTTTGGAGGTGAAGATTTATATATGGGAAGTCCAGTTTCAGTCACTGGAATGGTTTCGGGGGTTATCGGTATTGTACCGGGACCACCGAAGGTTGTCCGGGGGTCCACCAGGTGGGGCCAGGTACCCCGGGCACTTGATGGGCTGAGTATGGGAGGGAACCAGCCCCTAGTCGGCTGGTGCGCCCCTCCCCAAGGGCCCAAGGCACCTAGGGTTGGAAACCCTAGGGGAGGGGGGCGCCACCACCTTGCTTGGGGGGCAAGCCTCCCCTCCTGGCCGCCGCCCCCCTCTAGATGGGATCTAGAGGGGCCGGGCCCCTCTCCCCTTCACCCTATAAATAGAGCGGGGTGGGAGGGCTGCAGCAACGTTACTTTTGGCGCAGCCCCTCCCTCCTCCAACTGTTCCTCCTACTCCGTAGTGCTTAGCAAAGCCCCGCAGGAATACCACGAGCTCCACCACCACCATGCCGTGGTGCTGTCGGAGTTCTCCCTCAACTTCTCCTCTCCCCTTGCTGGATCAAGAAGGAGGAGACGTCCTGGGCTGTACGTGTGTTGAACGCGGAGGCGCCGTCCGTTCGGCGCTAGATCGGATCTTCCGCGATTTGAATCGCCGCGAGTATGACTCCATCAACCGCGTTCTTGTAACGCTTCCGCTTAGCAATCTTCAAGGGTATGAAGATGCACTCCCTCTCTCTCTTGTTGCTAGAATCTCCATAGATTGATCTTGGTGATGCGTAGAAAATTTTGAATTTCTGCTATGTTCCCCAACAGGCCTTTCCACAGGAATGGGCCTCTATTGGGTCGTGCCACGTGTCGACGTATCATAGGAGCCTTCTCTCCAATGACTGGATGACATCTGTCCCAGCAATGAGCCGACACGTGTTTCCTCCAGCCAATGATGATTTTACACATGGAAAATCCCCATTAGGCCAACCCGGAGGGAAAAAGGATTAAGTATGTATCCAGGCATGCGCCAAGGAGAGCACAAGTAAAGTCCCTCTCAGGAGTTGTTCAGGAGGAAGTGCCTGTAGTGAAGGATTATTCGTATATATTTCCAGAGGAGCTACCAGGCATGCCACCGGATCGAGACATTGAGTTTTTGATAGAGTTGTTGCCAAGCACCGGACCGATATCGAAGAGACCATACCGGATGCCTGCAAATGCTCTGGAGGAGATTAAGAAGCGGATTAAGGAGTTATTGGAGAAAGGTTACATTCGATGAAGTTCGTCACCGTGGGGAGCCCCAGTGCTCTTAGTTAAGAAGAAGGATGGATCTTTGAGAATGGTTGTTGATTATCATGCATTGAATGAAGTGACAATCAAGAACAAGTACCCACTGTCGATGATCAATTATTTGTTTGACCAACTGCAAGGATCTAAAGTATTCTCCAAGATTGATCTACGATCAGGATACCACCAGTTGAAGATCCGAGAACAGGATATACCCAAGACGGCCTTCACCACTAGGTACGGGCAGTATGAGTACACGGTTATGTCATTTGGATTGACTAACACCCCTGCCTATTTCATGAGTATGATGAATAAGGTGTTCATGGAGTTCTTGGATAAGTTTGTTGTGGTGTTCATTGATGATATCTTCGTATACTCGAAGAATGAAGAGGAGCACAAGGAGCATTTGCATTTAGTTCTCGAGAAGCTCAGGGAACATCAGTTGTATGCCAAGTTCAGCAAATGTGAGTTTTGATTGAAGGAAGTGGGATTTCTTGGACATGTTATATCAGGAGAAGATAGAGCAGTGGATCCTACCAAGGTTAAGTCAGTCACCGATTGGCTAGCACCCACCTTAGTTGGAGAGATCCGCAGTTTTCTTGGACTTGCGGGATATTATTGGAGATTCATTGAGAATTTTTCCAAGGTTGCAAAGCCTATGATGGAGTTGTTAAAGAAAGACACTAAGTATAAGTGGATAGATGAATGTGAGGCAAGTTTTTAGGAGCTGAAAGAATGTTTGGTTACAACCCCAGTGCTAATTCTGCCAGATATACGCAAGGATTTCCAAGTGTATTGTGATGCTTCTCGCTTAGGACTTGGAGGTGTACTGATGCAGGACGGAAGAGTTGTTTCATATGCCTCATGTCAGCTTCGACCGCATGAGTTGAATTATGCCATGCATGATTTGGAGTTAGCAGCAGTAGTTCATGCACTAAGACCTGGAGACATTTTCTTATTGGAAACCGTTGTGATGTGTAGATGGATCACAAGAGTTTGAAGTACATTTTCACACAAAAGAGCTAAATCTCAGGCAAAGGAGATGGTTGGAGCTTATAAAGGATTATGATATGAAGTTGTATTATCACCCAGGAAAGGCCAATGTCGTAACAGACGCTTTAAGCCGGAAGAGTTATGCCAACACCCTCATGAGCGGAGGATTACCCAATTAGTTATTCAAAGATCTCAGGGAGCTTCGTTTGGAGATAGTCCCTAGAGGTTTTGTCGCACCAATGGAGGTTCAGTCACCATTATTGGGAAAGATTCGAGAGGCTTAGAAGGATGATAAGGAAATTGCTGAGATAAAGGAGAAGATGAGCAAAGGAAAAGCCAAGGGTTTTCGTGAGGATGAGCACGACACCTTATGGTTTGAGGACCGTGTTTATTTACTCAATAATGCAGAGAT
This sequence comes from Triticum dicoccoides, assembly GCF_002162155.2. Taxonomy (NCBI): domain Eukaryota; kingdom Viridiplantae; phylum Streptophyta; class Magnoliopsida; order Poales; family Poaceae; genus Triticum; species Triticum dicoccoides. The sequence continues at coordinate 55,049,939 of NC_041381.1, read as the reverse complement.
CAGGAAGTTAATACTTCAGGAAGCTCATGACTCTCCATACTCGATACACCCCGGAAACACCAAGATGTATTTGGATTTGAAGGAGCGTTTTTGGTAGACAGGTATGAATAAGTATATTGCCGAGTATGTGGCTGTATGAGATGTATGTTAGAGAGTGAAGGCAGAACATCAGAAGCCAGCAGGATTACTGCAGCCTATGCCGATACCCGAATCGAAGTGGGGTAAGCTTTGCATGGATTTCATCACCAGATTACCCAGGACCCGATCAAGATATGATTCTATCTGGGTAGTAGTGGATCATTTGACCAAAGTGGCTCACTTTATCCCAGTGAAAACCTCCTATACAAGTGTGAAGTTGACAAAGATATATATGACCAGGATCGTATGTCTGCATGGAGTTCCGAGGATCATCGTATCAGATAGAGGGACCCAGTTTACTTCGAAGTTTTGGCATCAGCTGCACCAGACTTTGGGTACCATACTAGATTTTAGTACAGCCTTTCATCCGCAGACAGATGAAAAGACCGAGAGAGTCAATCAGATTCTAGAGGACATGTTGAGAGCTTGTGCGCTAGATTATGGATCTAGTTGGGATGATAATTTGCCTTATGCAGAGTTCTCACACAACAACAGCTACCAGGCCAGTTTAAAGATGGCACCTTTTGAAGCTTTGTACGGACGAAGGTGCAGGACACCGTTGATGTGGTATGAAGTAGGAGACCGTCAGTTGTTTGGACCAGATTTGATTAAAGAGTCCGAAGAGAAGGTTAAGTTGATTCACGACAAACTAAAGCTAGCTCAGTTCAGGCAGAAGAGTTATGCAGACTCCAAATGCAAGGAGGTAGTCTATGAAATCGGAGACAGAGCATATCTTTGAGTATCACCTCTACGAGGAGTTAAATGCTTTGGAGTTAAGGGAAAGTTAGCCCTGAGATTTGTAGGACCATACCATGCTTTGGAACGGATGGGAGAAGTGGCGTACAAGTTGGAGTTACCCAAAGGACTGTCGGGAGTTCATGATGTGTTTCACGTTTCCCAGCTGAAGAAGTGCCATGCTGAGATGGCCGATATTCCTCTGAGAGATACATTGCCCCTGGAAGCAATTCAGTTGGATAGTGATCTAACCTACGAGGAGAAACCTGTCAAGATTCTCGAGTTTGCCAGCCGAGGCACACGTAGCAAGGTTATCAAGTTTTGCAAAGTACAGTGGAGCCACCATACCGAGGATGAAGCCACCTGGGAACGAGAGGAAGACCTACGGAACGACCACCCACACCTATTTTCTAGACAACCCGAATCTCAAGGGCGAGATTCATATTAAGGGGGGTAGGTTTGTAACATCCCAAATTTTCAATTTGGAATGTTATACATAGATCATCATATGCATATCATATTTTAATTGCATTTTGGTTTTGATCCTGAAAATTCTAAGCAACTCAAGGACCCACGGAGAGAGTTGGGGATTTCATTTATTTTCATATTTGAATTTTTTTTCTCAAATTTGAAAATAGGATCTTTTGGTTTTAATAAATTTTCTCTCTGAAATATTTCAAATATAAAAATAAAAGAGAGGAGATAATATGACTTCTCCAAAATACAAGATATATTGGAGGAAAATGTTCAAATCAAATAAATATTTTATTGGACTTTAATTGGATTTTTATTCGGAGTTATTTTAACTAAATTAGAAAAAATTGCATTTTTGAAAATTGCATTAGGTCCGGGAAAATTGTTCACTTTGTCCTAAATTTTATTAGAGGACCATGAAAATTTATTTCAGAACTTTTGGACAATGTTTGATATTTTTTTATTTATTTACTCCGTTCATTTAAAAAAATGGGTGAACCGACTTTGGGCCGTGCCCGAGCCGGACACGTCGCACCCAGGCCCCTTTGTGAGCGACCGAGGCCGCCGCCCCAGCCCCAAGCCGCCAGCCCACCCG